>NC_092361.1:799832-1150703 GCF_030848805.1 Temnothorax longispinosus | reverse complement strand
CGGTCGACTCGTTGGATTCCACGTGGTTTGGTTGCTCGAACGTGTGCTATAATCGTGAAAGTATCGCGATTATTTTAGTGAAATTGTAATATCAGCAAGCATGAAGCTTCGCAGTAAGTGTATTAACCGTATCATCGAAAGTTTGGAATCTTGCGTACTTTATAGAAAACTGAAACAAGTTATATTATATTTGTTAGGTTATGTGCTTTAAAATTGTTTAATTCATTCAATACTGTCCATCTTTTTACAGTCAATAGCAATTAATAAAATATTATAATATGCATTTGACGTTTGTTATATTAATATAACCTAAAGATAATTTTCTTACTTTAATATCATTGCGAATAGATAAGCAGAGCAAGCGCATGCCGGCGCGGAAGAGGTACAAGATCGAGAAGAAGGTCCGCGAGCACAATCGAAAAATGAGGAAGGAGGCCAAAAAGCATCCTAAAAGTCAGTCCTCTAATTTGTCAATATACATAGATTTATGTTTATAACGTTCAATTTTATAATTGTAATTTTATTTTTATTCAGAAAAAGCCAAGATGACGGAAATACCGAATCAGTGTCCGTTCAAAGAAAATATACTAAAGGAGATAGAGGTAATGAGGAAGCAACAAGAGGAAGAGAAACAGAAGCAGAGGGAAGCGGCGCGTGAGAGAAAACGTGAGGAAATTGCCAAGGGTGGTCTCCAAGGATTGGTTAACCAGGCCGAAAAGAAGCAGTTAACACACAGATCCATGGAAGTAGATTCTGATCAAGTAAAAAGTGCCGTTGCTAAGGAAGAAAATTCGCTCAAGGCTTATTACAAGGAATTCAAAAAGGTTTTGGACGCAGCCGATGTCATTCTTGAGGTTGTGGATGCTCGTGATCCACTGGGAACACGATGCAAAGAGGTAAGTTTCATAAAGCTTTTATTTCAAACATAAATATACTAAATATATTAATTACTTATAATATCTGTCATAAATACTTACTAATTCTGGATATAGGTGGAAGAAGCAGTCCGATCTGCAAAGGGAAACAAGAGACTAGTGTTAGTTCTGAACAAGGCTGATTTGATTCCCAGAGACAACTTAGATCAATGGTTGAAATATTTGAGGGTCAGCTTGCCTGCTGTGGCATTTAAGTCATCCACTCAAAATCAAGCAAATCGATTAGGTAGAAGAAAGTTGGGAAAGAAAACGGAATCCATGATACAGAGCAACACCTGTTTCGGGGCAGAATTGCTCCTGTCGTTACTTGGGAATTATTGCAGAAACAGTGACAATGTGAAAACAAGTATCAGAGTGGGTGTTGTTGGTTTGCCAAACGTAGGGAAATCTAGCGTTATTAATTCTTTGAAACGCAACAAAGCATGTAACGTGGGAAATATACCAGGTAATTAATTATTTGCTACCAGCTCTTGTATCAATCAGCTGCGCTTTTTAAGCCATTCATTTTAATAATTACATTTTTGAATTTGTTAATTCTTTTCTCTAATTTTTTCCACAATTATTTTATAATAATTTGTAACTAATGAAACATCTGTATTATAATTAAGCCTTGTTATTAATTTATATATATATATATATATATACACACACTTGTTAATTTAATTTATGACTTTCTTAATTTCAGGAATAACGAAAACGATGCAAATTGTTCAGTTAGATTCTAAAATAAAATTATTAGATTCTCCTGGTATAGTATTCGCTAATTCGGATGAAAATTCCGATGATACATCTGTAGCTCTAAAAAATGCAGTGAGAATTCAAGCGTTGAAAGATCCTTTTGCGCCAGCAACTGCAATTTTAAAAAGAGTTTCGCGACAACAGATAATGGAATTATACAATGTGCAAGATTTTTCTACGCCGGATGAATTTTTCGCAATGAAAGCAGCACGAATGGGAAAATATAGGAAAGGTGGAGTGCCTGATGCGACTGCCGCTGCGCGTGGGATTATTGAGGATTGGAACTCCGGAAAAATCAGGTTTATTTTGTTACATTTATTCCGGATTCTTGCACAGTGGTAAATTCTACTTTTTAACACTTAATATTTTTCTTAGATATTATACAGTACCGCCTGAACAATCGGTATGTCACATATCCGCCGAGATAGTCAGTCAAATGGCTAAAGAATTCGACATCGAAAGTTTCGCTGCGGAAGAAAGAATGATGCTCGATAATTTCGCAACGGATTCTGCGAATAATCCCACCACAGATCCTGTGCTGATCGATAGTACAGGGCCTGTCACGGCGGCAATGGAGATCGAAATGCAAAAGGAAACGGTGAGATCCAAATACAATATGTTGGAAATTTATCGGAAACTGTGCGCGCAATGGATATTGTTTCGTACAATATTTGATTGTTATTGCAGGAATACAAAGTGCAGAAGAAATTAAAAAAGAAGTTGCAAGACACAAAGAAAGATAAGTCTGGTGAGAGAAAGAAGAAACCAGATCCACTTTTCGAGATAGAAGGCAATCAAAAATTGAACAAGCTTAAAAAACTTCAATTCAAGAAGGAAAAGAAAGCACGAGTGAGAAGAGGTATGAGGAAAAATAAGAAAAAAGATTCAGTGTTTCATATAATATTAAATTGTTTCAAAACGTTTTTTCTAATTTCCAGAAAAAGCTGCTACTAAGCTGGCGGGACAGCTTGAAGGATTTAAATTGACTTCCAATGATTATGACTTCAATACAGATTTTACAAATGCTTAGATTATTTTCAAATGTATTTCGTGTACATCATGAACGTGTATACGTGTATGTATACAGTATACATGTATGATGTTTATATCACATATATATTATATAATAATACGCGTATATGTATAAATATATTATGTGAATTGTAAATAAAATAAAGATTACTTTGGTACATGAAGTATATTTGCTATTTTTCCATATATATCATCCTAATTTACAAAAAGCCGCAATCCGCGAATTATTAAAAAAAAATATATATATATATAAGCGAAAAGTACATGCGAGAAATTCTCCTGTGACTTAACATTTATATATGATTTTGATTAACGAAGTTGAAAATATATTTTTCTATCCGCGATTTTAATACCGTAGCAAGATAGCTGATGTCTTTATAAATATTTATCATTAAATCAAATATTTATCATCAAATCAAATCAATATGTCAAGCCAAGTATACTTTTTGTAAGCTACTTTTGGTATATCCTTTCATAAGCTAGATACCATCCCGGCCCGGTCAGCTTTTAGAATTAATACCATGCACATATATTTAGCGCTGCTAAGAGTGCTAAGTATTAAATTTATAATGTTGTGACAAAATTAATAGCAATATACGTATGTACATATATACTGAACATTATTAAATATATATTATATATATTAATATAAATACCGATAATATTATCTGCAGAAAAGAAATGGAAAAGAAGCATGCACATACAATAAAGCTGCGATAACAAATAATAATCTAACAATATTCGCTAGATACCTAAAAGCTTGTTATTCTATTATTTTGTGCTATCCTTTTTCTTTTATTTTTCAATTGTTTATTTCACAGTTTATTTTATTTTCTTCCTTCCTTCCAAACAACGATAATTTTTTATTAACTACAGCAATTGCACTATCTATATACAGAGAAGATCTATAAGTAGGTACACATTTACAAAATTTTGCAGATAAGGCAAAAATAAGAAATAAATGCAAATAAAATAGTTAAAGAAGACAAAAAGTAAAATATTTTAATATTTTAACATCCATGTAATAAAATCACAGTTTTGAAATTAGTATTATGAAAGTTTTATTATGTCCAAATCTCAGAATTTCTTTTTTTATGAAACAAAGAGATAGAGTGGAGTATATAATATGTTAGGTATATAGACATTTTTTTGCAGATATATGCACTGAGGCACGTATATGTACTAGCACCGCACAAAATTCCAGATATCGACCAATGTATCGAAAGAATGGTAATATAACGCCTTCTGTGAACAATGTGCTCGTTGGTTTTTTATTCTCGTCAAAAAATTTAATTCCTATAAATAATTTCGATAGGCGAGAAAGAACTGATTGATTACTAAAAGAGGTAAAGAGTAATACCCTTTAAAATATTTTTCTCTTTTTTAAATAAAATAATAAATTAATAATAAACAAATAGAAAATAAAACCGCCGAAAGCTGATAAGATGAGCAAAGAGGAAGAGAATGAGCGATACGAGCCAATTGACAGAGTCCGGCCACAAGATCACCCAGAGATATACGTCATTCTATTGAGGAGCGCGTGTATTCGCACAATGGACACCGAAATATACTACATTGAACGACCTTCCCGAGGAGGAAAATGTGCGGAGCGTGCTACATGCAACGAAGACCGATCAGTTATGAAGGAGAGTAAGGTGTTACTCCATAAGTTCACTATTAAACGGTCTGAATATGAGCATAAAAGTATAAATTGTTGCATCTATGGTAAAAGACTGAAGAAATCATACCATATAAACATTTATTATAAAAAAGTACGAAATATGTCAATATATTTGTCGAAATAACTTTACTAGTGGAAAAATAGAGCTCATTGAAAATGTGCTCTATTTTTTCTACCTGCTCGTTAAAAATTTTAAAAATAGGCTGCTCCAATTATAGAAACTATCGCGTATGTAGTAATACCATAAAAACACCTTTTTTAATAAAAGGTAAAAAAAGGGCGCCAAGTGTTCGCGCCCTATTGTGCGTAGCTATTGCGCGTAACAATGTTGTTTTAATATATTTTTGCCATAAAAGTAGTGATATCAGACATCATGCGAAGTGAGCATGAATTTATACATATAAAATATAATTCTTTCTCACATAAATAATTTAATTCTTCTATATATCGTACTTAGTAAAATAATAAAATATTTAATGTAAGAGAAATTGTTAATGAGCATGAAAAATTATGTTTACCATGACATTTAATTCTTTTATTTTATTATGCTTACTTATTTAAAATAACAGAATATTTTGTCCAAAAAAACTTATCGTTGGTAAACAAGTATCTATATATAGAGATACAAATCTGAATTCTACTTTGTATGTACATACATATATCTATCTATTTACATTTCAAATTAAACTCGATCTTTATTCACACAAACTTCACGCATGCACATGAAACATTTGCATGGTTATTTGTTTAGCCAATGCCAAGTTTTTTTGAACAAAAAGTATTCTGTTATTTTAATAGGCATAATAATAAAAGAATTAAATGTCATGGTAAACATAACTTTTCATGCTCATTAACAATTTCTTTTACATTAAATATTTTATTATTCTACTAATTGTAAGTACGATAGAAGAATTAAATTATTTATGTGAGAAAGAATTACATTTTATAATATGTATAAATTCATGCTCACTTGGCATGATGTCTGATATCACTACTTTTATGGCAAGAATATATTAAAACAACATTGTTTCGTGCAATAGCTACGCACAAATAGGGCGCGAACACTTGGCGCCCTTTACTTATCTTTTTTTAAAAAGGTGCTTTTATGGTATATATGACGCATTTTCCAGCGTCTAAGCGTCTTATATGTAATGTGTTAATTTTGTATGATGTAATGCAAGACATATAACTATAAACAACTAACAATATACAAATATTATTTATATGTTTTATTTAATATGAAGTACATATAATTGGATTGATAAGGTTGTTTTGAGCTATATACTGGGACGTGTTAAAAAAGGTTTATTAAAATATTTGGAATGAGCGGTGTGGATTGAGAGAATAGATGGGTGAGAATGTATTTAGGTGGCTAAAGTATGAAGGACTTATGTTGGGACGTTTTGAGTTGTATTGTAATGTTTTTGGAGTAGGGGTGGGGTGGGGGAGTGGGGGTGGCGTGGTGATGTGTATGAGTGGGTAAGGGTATGTTAGGCTATGTTGAAACGTTTCGGGTTATATTGTGGTGTTTTTGGGGTGAGGGTGGAGTGGGCGAATGAGGGTGGAGTGGTAATGTGTTTGGGTTTGCAAAAATGTGTTGAGCTATGTTGGGACGTTACGAGGTGTATTAAGGTGTTTTGGAGGTGAGGGAGTGAGGTGAGGGGGGGATGGGTGGTGATGTGTTTGGATAAGTGAGGGTGTGTTAGATTACATATTAGAGACGTGTCGGGGTATATTCAGGTGTCTGAGGTGGGTGGGGGAGAGTGGGGGGTGGTCAGATAAATAGTGTGGGTGGAGGTCAATAAAAATGTGAAGGATGCTTGGGAGTGTGTGAAGTACTGTGAAGGTGTATGCGAGTATTGAAATGCCGATTTTCGAATCGGACAAGTGGACAAAAACATTTTCCATTATTGCGATAGCACTACATGTTACATCCATTATTCAGTAGCGTTCAGTCAGCACAATATGTTATAGTTGATTAACAGACGGTGGTCTGGTGAACATCGAGCAAAGGTCAGCGCATAATGTTGAAAAAGTCTACGTTTCCAGGACGTTTGAACAAAGTATATATAATTTGACACGACTGTACACGAAGAAAGTGAGCATCGGAACCCATCGGAGCAGATTTACAGAAGGTGATAGAGAAAATGTCGCGCATCAAACCGTCGGGTCAGCCACCCAAAGTTTGGAAAGTGATCGAGAAGACGGGTAGGGATGGGAAACCGATGAAATTTACGATTCAGGAAATTCCTGAGGACCGGTACGAAGACGCGGTACAACACATGTGCACGTATTTCTTAGCCGACGAACCGATGTGCTACTGTTTGAGTAAGTGTCACCAATTGTTCGATAACGTATCTTTTAATAACGGTCTCAATCACCGTCCGTGGATTTATGATAAAGAAGTTACGATTAGAAAAAATAGAAAAAGATCTCGCAAAGGCTATTTTTCGTTTTAGATTTTAGAATAATTTCTAACGAGGTTGAAGAGACATGTGTATCTTTTATAATCATGCGTTGCAACTGTTCTTTGTCACTTTTTGGTCTATTTTATTTACAGATGCGAAAGATGATCCCTTATTTGTACAAGATATGGGGATGACCGTGCGCACAGTACTCGCAGAAGGCATATCCATAGCCGCATTCATCGACAATCCTAACGGTGGGAAACCCATAATTGCCGGTATGAACGTTCTGGGTACTGATAATAAAAATGAGCCGGATTACATTTACGAGGTGAGTTCTGTTAAATTTTGTAAATTTAATTGCTCTGTTCGAGTTCATTCTATGCAAGTTTTATTATGATTGTTTATAAGTGCATATAATATATAATTATGGTATAGGTACATATAGAGCATTCTACACCAATTCGCGAGGGGTCAAACTTCGACCTTTTTATTTTTGATGACGGCTCGTTTTACAGATTGGCGCAAAACAGAATAATTAGTCAAGTTGACTTACCGTGTTGAAGCTCGAATCCGGTCGAGGCCGCGCGCAAGTCCGTGCAAAGCCACGGTACCTCTGTCTGCCTTACAAAATAATCTATAAAAAATTCTCAAATTTTCTGCGCAACTTCGGACCGGTCTTAAAATTTTTCTAATACTTCCCAAAATATTGCCTATAAATTTCAAAAAAATAGAAAATGGGGTTTTTGAGATATTCAAATTTTTTTGTGTTTTTTTTACTCTATTTGTTTAACAATATTATTATAAAAATTTTGAGTAATTTTTTAAAAAAATATGATTGAAAATAGCGTATTTTATGATCAATGAATTTTTTTCTTAGACGTTGTCTAATAGGCGAGAAAATTCATTGAAAATCTTGCAGTCTTTATTTTGCGCAGACTCTATTTTGGAAACGCTACATTTATTATAGAAACGCTCTGACATGGGTATAGTACTCGTAAAGACCTGCTAAAAAACGAGCCGCCATCAAAAATAAAAAAGTTGAAGTTTGATCCCTCGCGAATTGGCGTGAAATGCCCTATATACATACTATTATAATAATGTAATTATATATAATTATAGAATATACTTAATATATAATAATAATATTATATTATAACTGTAAGTTTTATCATGTAGTAATATTGTCATGAACATAAGTCACAAACATAAGTCACAAACATCAATGTATAAATATTTATATCAGTATATTGCATATGATCGTCAAGTATTTTGATCCTCTTATTGGCGTCCTGCTATTCTATCTTTGTATTTATCTAATAAGCGATAAAGATAGAATAACGCAAAATAGCGCTCTTCGCGAACCTATATTGTGTCAAGGAGTCTTTTTGTTTTCTCTGTATGCGTTATCAAGCGCTATTATTGCAACGTATGTAATTAACATCATAAGTTGTAATTGATAATTGTTACAGTTTAAGTCGGAGAACTGCAAATTTATGTGCGCGATTCTTGCAAAAGCAACGAAGGTGGTATACGAACGTTATCACGGAATTGACAAGTATCTGTATGCTATTGGGCTTAGCGTAGACCCCGCTTACCGAGGATACGGATTAGGCAAGGATATTCTGAAAACTAGGTATGATTTGTGTTAAAATATTTATATTTTTTAAAGAGCTTTGTATTTAAATGATGTAGATTGTAGATTATCTATCAGTCTCAATTTTTCTTAACTTTTTTAACGTTATCATTATCTCAAACGCCATCTATCGAGGCAAAAACAACCGTACAGCGACGACGACGACGTTTCTTAATTTGTAAAATTTAGCATTTCATACTTTGCATCGTAATATTTCCGCTCGTAGGGCACGTAGCGGAAAAAAAAACATTCTTATTATATAAATCGACCCCAAGCTGTCGATCAAGCCTACTTAGAACTTGATCTGTTCAGTCGTGCATTCGCGTAAAAGAGTCACGGTGCGGTCTCGCTTCGATGTAATACTTGGCGCGAGACACTACCGTGTCTTTTGATACATTTAATACTATGACAAAATGTTAAAAAGTTACAATTAATATTTTTAAGAATATGGAATTTAACATAGATTTCATATAGATCAAGTTTGTACTTACTAACAAGTTGTTACTATATCATTAATACGCCTCATTACTATATTATATTATTAATACGCGAGCTACTTATCATTTTTTATATTTGATTTTTATTAATTCAATATTTATCACATTAATCCGTTTTATCTACTAATATATCACGTAACTTAAATCTTGATCTAGAGATCTTATCGGACCTATGTACGGTGTGCCAGCGACATCTCAAGTGTTCTCATCGATATTTTCGCAGAAGCCAGCGGCAGAAGCGGGATTCGAAGAATTCTCGAAAACAAACTTTTCCAGTTTGGTAGATAAGAACGGGAAGGAGTATTTTCCCGGTATTAGTACTAAGGAGTTTAAAGTTATGGGTAAAAGGTTGCCTGAAAATGTAGTCCGACAAGCGGGACAATAACTAATACGGAAAAAGGAAATTAGCTACTATAGCAAATTTAGTGATATTTAACATCTTTTTTGCAGCGAGAGCTATAATTTAGCAATAGTAGCAAAACCTTTTGCTCTCGCTGCAACAAAATGTTAGCTGTTCTTATTTTACAATTAAATTTGACATAGTAGGTAATCTTTTTTTTCCGTGAAATATTACGAGAATTACTTAATTTTGTAATCTGGAGTAATTTTCTATTGCGTAACAATTTCTATATTGCGAACTGCTCAATATTTCTCAACATTACCGTGATGTGTTAAAACGAATGACAATAAATGGTATCTTTTCGGCGTATTATTATTAGGTTTTTATCGAAATGTAGACAGACATATCTCATGGTCAATGAAAAAAATGAGTAAAATAAGAAAAAATTCTTTTAAATGTATTTATTAATCAACATGTTTAAAGTAAAGAAGCACGAAATAACTGTAGACAGAAAAAGAAATAAAGAAAATAGAAATTTATCGAAGCTTTTGAAGAATCAGTTATCAGGATTACATGCAGCGATTGACTTAAGGGGATCCTAAAGTGAAGGCTGAACTTCCTCGACGTCGGTAATGTCAACATTTCTAATTCTGTTTTCTTGTCATATATCTATATCTGTCCTTGTCTAACGAGAGGCATCTGTCTTTGTTCGATTACTGCGCCATCTTTTGCCACACGCAATATTGCTTATCCTGTCAACCTGAATGTGCTTTTGCACATATAAAAGTTATATAAAGTAATCTTTTTTTCTAGGTTTTCAATCTTAGATCTAATTGCACGATATTGTTCTTAAATGTTGTCCCTAGGTCATGCCGGTCTAATTTTGTGGATATTTATCGTGGAATTTTTGTACAAAGCAAATATTGTCGTCACGTATACCAAAAATTAACAAAAATATTAATTTTTTTTCGTTTTCGATATAAATTTGACCACCATGACCTAGATTTTGATGCGTACTTTAATTCTAGACAAGAATTTTGCATTTCTATAAAGTCAATTAAAAGACTAGTGCTAAGAAAAAAAGCCGGTATTACAGACGGCTTTAGGATCCCCTTTGGTCACTTCATTCGGTTCCCAGGTAGCACATATTAGTTTCATATACGTTTTTTATACATATACAAAATTTCATAACCGTAAAGAAGGTGAACCGTTAAGATGATCCTAAAGCCGTCATCCTAGCCGGTTTTTTCCAGTTTTTTTCTTAGCACTAATCTTTTAATTGGCTTTATAGAAATGCAAAATTTTTGTCTAGAATTAAAGTACGCATCGAAATCTAGGTCATGGTGGTCGAATTTATATGTGGTGGTCGTCACGTATAACAAAAAATATTAATTTTTTTTCGTTTTCGATATAAATTCGACCACCATGACCTAGATTTTGATGCGTACTTTAATTCTAGACACGAATTTTGCATTTCTATAAAGCCAATTAAAAGATTAGTGCTAAGAAAAAAACTGAAAAAAACCGGCTAGGATCACGGCTTTAGGATCACCTTAAGAAGCGTTTGAATAAAAATGTTTTTGAAACTATAATTTAAGAAACGTATTTTTTACATTTCTACAGTTAACAAACATACCTATTTGTTAAATTTTTCATTACAAAATTATAATTTGCTTTATCTATATATATAATAGCTTTAATATAGCCTTTTTTGAAACATTTAAATTTATATTGCACTAATTATTGCACAAAATAAATCATTTTATCCAGGCACATTATCAACTTATTTACTTAAATTAATTATTTTGTCCTACCGGTCTTAATCTGTTTGTCATCGGACAAATCTGAGCTTAGAAAACTTCCAACAGTTGCAAAATAAACGTTCTGCTGAACGTGGCGATTGAAAGAACATTTATACATGTGTTCCGTTTTGAAGAACTTCCTGAACTGGTGCACATCAGTAATGCAATTAAGTTAGGGTGAGACAAGTACATTTTTTTTCACTTTAACTTATTGCACGAATGTGCACCAGTTCAGGAATTTCTTCGAAAAAGAATAGACGTCATCAGATGGTATATGCATAAAGTTTCTAGAACATTCTCACGCATGTCTCAAAAACGTCATAAACAGGTTCAAAACACGTAAAAAGTAGGAATTTTAAATGTCTTTATCTAAAATCTAAAATGTCTTTATCATTAAAGCAAAACGTTTCTATAATAGTTTTTTAAACGTTATTTTATCGGAAAAGAAACGTTCCATCGAACGTTTTTCGAATGGATATTGACGATATTGTTACTCATGAGAAACGTTTCTAGAAATCAGTTATAAAACGTTTCGGAAAAACGCTTATAAAACATTTCTGAAACGTGTATGTGCTACCTGGGTTACCATTTTTTAAAAAGGTGTTTTTATGGTATATGACGCATTTTGCAGTATCCAGCGTCTAAGCGTCTTATATGTAATGTGTTAATTTTGTATGGATGTAATGCAAGACATATAACTATAAACAACTAACAATATACAAACATTATTTATGTTTCATTTAATATGAAGTACATATAATTGGATTGATAAGGTTGTTTTAAGTTATATACTGGGACGTGTTAAGGCTTATTAAAATATTTGGAATGAGCGGTGTGGATTGAGAGAATAGATGGGTGAGAATGTATTTAGATGGATAAGGTATGAAAGGCTTATGTTAGGACGTTTTGAGTTGTATTGTGATGTTTTTCGAGTAGGGGTGGGGTGGAGGAGTGGGGGTGGGGTGGTGATGTGTTTGGATAGATGAGGGTGTGTTAGGTTACATAAGGACGTGTCAGGGTATATTAAGGTGTCTGAGGTGGGTGGGGGAGGGTGGGAGGTGGTCAGGTGAATGGTGTGGATGGGGGTAAGTAAAAATGTGAAGGATGCTTGAGAGTGTGTGAAGGTGTATGGCGAGGATTGAAATGTCGATTATCGAACCGGACACGTGGACAATAACATTTTCCATTATTGCGATAGCACTACATGCTACATCCATTATTCAGTAGCGTTCAGTCAGCACAATATGTTATAGTTGATTATAACAGACGGTGGTCTGGTGAACAACTGGTAGAAATCGTGACATACTTAATAATGAGAATCATACAGTTTTGTGACGTTTGGGCAAGGTGTTATTTGACACGAGCGCGGACATAGCATGACATAGAAACTAAGCATCTCAATCGGAGCAGATCTATAAAAGGTGATAGAGAAAATGCCGCGCATCAAACCGTCGGGTCAGCCACCCAAAGTTTGGAAATTGATCGAGAAGACGGATAAGGACGGGAAACCGATGAAATTTACGATTCAGGAAATTCCTGAGGACCGTTACGAAGACGCGGTACAACACATGTGCACGTATTTCTTAGTCGACGAACCGACCTGCCAATGTTTGAGTAAGTGCAATGTCACCAATTGTTCGATAACGTATCTTTTAATATCGATCTTATTCACCGTTCGCGGATTTATGATAAAAAATGTTACGATTAAAAGAAATAAAAAAATCTCGCTAAGACTATTTTTCTTTTTTTAGAATAATTTCTAACGAAGCCGAAGAGGAATGAGTATCTTTTATAATCATGCGCTGCAACTGTTCTTTGTCACTTTTTGATCTATTTTATTTACAGATTTGATCTATTTTATTTACAGATGCGAAAGATGATCCCGTATTTGTACGAGATATAAGAACGCGCTGGCGCTTATTACTCGCGGAAGGCATATCGATAGCCGCATTCACCGACAATCCTAACGGTGGGAAACCCATAATCGCCGGTATGAACGTTCTGGGTATTCATAGTAAAAATGAGAAGGATAACATTTACGAGGTGAGTTCTGTTAAATTTTGTAAATTTAATTGCCCTGTTCGAGTTCATTCTATGCAAGTTTTATTATAATTGTTTATAAGTGCATATATATAATATACTAAGTTTTTTTAGCCTAGATCGCTTCCCTCTTTGTTCTTACTTTTTTCTTTGAATAATTATTTTCCGTTATCGTGTTTTTAATTAATGTTTCCATTATTCTATTAAAAAATAATTAATAAAATGTATCTCATCATTTTTCATGATCGGAATTATAAATTTTTATTTAAAATTTAGTCCAAGAATAAAGTGACGATTCCGCCCTGGCAATTTTGACATTTCAATTTTTGCACCTTTGTCGTTTTCACTCTATACACCCAGTTGAACAAAGCGACGTAGACCAAAAAAAGGCCCTATAAATTTTGTAGCCAAGGGTTTACTCTTTACAACGGTATACCACATTTTACTAAAATTATTTGTTTCGTTGTTAAAAGTCGGCACCGAAAAAATAGTGACAACTTCGCCCCGGTCTCTCCTATGTGTTATCAAATCGCAACCTATGTAATTAACATAGATTGTAATTGATAATTGTTACAGTTTAAGTCGGAGAAATGCAAATATAGGTCCGAGATTGTTGCTAATGCAACGAAGGTGGTATACGAACGTTATCACGGAATTGACAAGTATCTGTATGATATTGGGCTTAGCGTAGACCCCGCTTACCGAGGATACGGATTAGGCAAGGATATTCTGAAAATCAGGTATGACTTGTGTTAAAATATTTATAGTTTTTTAAAGAGCTTTGTATTTAAATGATGTAGATTATAGATTATTTATCAGTTTTAATCTTTCTTAACTTTCTTAACGTTATAATTATCTTAAACGCCACCTATCAAGGCAAAAGCAACCGTACGGTGACGACGACGACGTTTCTTAATTTGTAAAATTTAGCATTTCATACTTTGCATCGTAATATTTTCGCTCGTAGGAGACGTAGCGGAACAATAAAAACATTCTTTTTGACCCCAAGCTGTCGATCAAGCCTACTTAGAACTTGATCCGTTCACTCGTGCATTTACGTAAAAGAGTCACGGTGCGGTCTCGCTCCGATGTAATACTTGACGCGAGACACTACCGTGTCTCTTGATTTAATACTATGACAAAATGTTAAAAAGTTACAATTAATATTTTTAAGAATATGGAATTTAACATAGATTTCATATAGATCAAGTTTGTACTTACTAACAAGTTGTTACTATATCATTAATACGCCTCATTACTATATTATTAATACGCGAGCTATTTATCATTTTTTATATTTGATTTCTATTAATTCAGTATTTATCACATTAATCCGTTTTGTTTATTAATATCTCACGTAACTTAAATCTTGATCTAGAGATCTTATCGGACCTATGTACGGAGTGCCAGCGACATCCACTGGGTTCACATCGATAATTTCGCAAAAGTCAGCGGCAGATGTGGGATTCGAAGAATTTTCGAAAACAAACTTTACCGATTTGGTGGACAAGAACGGGAAGGAATATTATCCCGGTATTAGTACTAAGGAGTTCAAAGTTATGGGTAAAAGGTTGCTTTAATATAGTCCGACAAACGGGACAATAACCAATACTGAAAAAGGAGATTAGCTACTGTAGCAAATTTAGTGATATTTAACATCTTTTTTGCAGTGAGAGCTATAATTTAGCAATGGTAGCCAAACCTTCTGCTCTCGCTGCAACAAATTGTTAGCTATTTTTATTTTACAATTAAATTTGATATAATAGCTAATCTTTTTTTTCCGTGAAATATTACGAGAATTACTTAATTTTGTAATCTGGAGTAATTTTCTATTGCGTAACAATTTCTATATTGCAAACTGTTCAATATTTCTCAACATTACCGTGATGCGTTAAAACGAATGACAATAAATGGTATCTTTTCGGCGTATTATTATTAGGTTCTTATCGAAATGTAGACAGACGTACCTCATGGTCAATGAAATAAAATGAGTAAAATGAGAAAAAATTTTTTTAAATGTGTTTATTAATTAACATGTTTAAAGTAAAAAAGCTCGAAATAACTGTAGGCAGAAAAAGAAATAAAGAAAATAGAAATTTATCGAAGCTTTTGAAAAATCTGTTATCAGGATTACATGCAGCGATGACTTGGCCACTTCATTCGGTTCACGTCTTTATTGGAAAACCATTCAGCGCGCAGCGGTTCGACGACTTGAATGTTTTTGATCGTTGTCATTTTCGAAGAGCCATTCGATGACCAAATTTTTAGTTGTAAGAGATAGAAGACCTTTTCCAAAATATTCACTGTTTTTCGGCAGTAAAAATGTTCGTTACACGGTGCAATAGTCCCATTCCTTGTCCATAACAGCATATTTTCGCAAAAGCTTTACAATCGAAATTTGGTAATGTTGGTTAAATCTTGCGCCAGAAAGATGTCGAATATATCTTATTTCATTGATTCCAAACAACAGAAACTCGGATTTATCACTACAGATAATCCCTTTCCATTTATTTTGATGGTCTATAATGTCTGTGAACTATTACAAATTCAAATCTTGCCTTCTCATTTTTTTAAATTAACGACTTTTTATGTAACGGACCGTCCTTCAAATAAATCGACATCTCTTAAGTGTTGCTTTACAGAATCAAATAATAAATTTTTGTTATAAAATTTGAAAATTCGGCTTGGATTTTCGTAGAAGTATATTTGTTTGAAAAGATGAACAATTTCGCGGTTCTCACGCACAGCAGTCGTAAATTTTGGTCAATCGCTCTTGGGTAGTGACTTTACATGGCCTATCATCTCAAAATTCTTTAATACACGTTGTATTAAAGATTTTGAGGCCGTTTTGAGGTCTTCCATACAGCGGCAATGTCCTTCAACGTAGTATCGTTTGCTCGTGTAGAAATCATAGCTTTTTTTTGCGTTCTGTGAAATATATTTGCCATGAGAACTAAGCTAAATTATCAGAACACAAAAAATTTTATATGGAATTAATTTGCTAATTATTTGCTATTTTTTGCTTTTAAAAATAATTCTTTTGCTTCAGCTATTAAAAAGTTCTTAAGATTAAGCTATCCAGCCCTTTGTAACTTAAATTTTTAATAGCTGGAGCAAAAGAATTACTTTTAAAAACAAAAAATAGCAAATAATTAGCAAATTAATTTTATATAAAATGTATTGTGTTGTGATTAGCTTAATATACCTTGCCATGAGTCATTTTACCAAATTCCCCAAAAAATTCCAATAAAACAGTAAAGAAGTAAAAAAAGTATTTTTAATACTAAAACGTGGGAATAAGAGATATAAAAATTAATTTAAAATGTATATTATATATATTCGATAGGAATAACAGGAAAAAAAGAAAAATGGAAGCAGAAAAGTTAAAATTTTTATCTTTCCGGCAAACTATTTAACATAACTCTAAGGCATATTTTTTTCTACCTTCTCGAAAATTTTAGAAATAGGTTGCTTCAATTATAGAAATTATCGCGTATGTTGTAATAGCGTGACTAAGTATTAAGCTTATAATTTTATTACAAAATTAGCAGCACATTATACGTACATCTGTACCAAACATGTTACATAAATACTCGATAATGTTAATCTGAAGAAGAGGAGTGGAGAACTGCACGTGCACGCTGTGATAACGAGTAGATAAATGTTCTAGCACCATCAAGTATTTGTCATTCGATTAATACGAGTTAACTATTCCACGAGAAACGTATGTATTTACTATTCTTTATTATAGTACGACTATATGATATAAAATATTACAAAAGCAAACTTTTTAAAATTTTAAGTATATTGCAATTTTGTGCAGCATATTTTTATCATTTTACTATCTATTTATTAATTACAATCTCAAGATTAGTATTATTATTTATTAGGAAGTTTATTACATTTCTTAAATAAATATACAATGTTATTAAGTAATATTTAAATAAGTAATATTTAAATAAGATGCAAATAAAATTGCGTTTGTTTTATATTTGTTTACTATTACGGTAGCTTCTAATTTGTACTATTCACACTTAAAATGTTAGTTTACCTCATATTTCGCACCATTTTAAACAACAATAATGTTATAAAATTGCAGCTATCGCACGAAAACTATCTGCTAAGAACACATGTACAAAACAGATAAGACGAATGCAGAAAAAAACGCATATGTACAAATGAGATAGAAAAGATGATAACATATTTTCATTATTGCGATAGCATGTTACATCCGTTATTCAGTAGCGTTCAGTCAGCACAATATGTTACACTGAAAAAAAAATGTCGTTAATTTGACTAAACTCGTTTAGTTGTAGTGATTTGTTTAATGCAAATATTAATATATTTAAATCAAATATACGTGAGTAATATTAAAAAATTCTGAATCTATTTAAATATAATATTTTTTGAATTAACAAATGTTAGCTTGACAGCCCGTGACCGCTGCATTTAGTTAAATCAAATAATATTTCTTTCAATCAACGATTTTTTTTTTCTCAGTGTATATTTGATAAACAGACCATTCGATCGACGGTAGTCGTCTGGTGAACAACGGGCACAAATCAGTGCATAATAATGTTGAAAAGTCTATGTTTCTAGAACGTTTGGACAAAATATCATTTAACACGATTTTATACGCAGAAGATGAGCCTTGAACCCATCGGAGCAGATTTACAGAAGAAGATAGATAAAATGCCGCGTATCAGACCGTCGAATCAGCCACCCAAAGTTTGGAAATTGGTCGAGAAGACGGATAAGAATGGGAAACCGATGAAATTTACGATTCAGGAAATTCCTGAGGATCGGTACGAAGACGCGGTACAACACATGTGCACGTATTTCTTAGCCGACGAACCGACCTGCCACTGTTTGAGTAAGTGCAATGTCACCAATTGTTCGATAACGTATCTTTTAATATCGACCTTATTCACCGTTCGCGGATTTATGATAAAAAAAGTTACGATTAGAAAAAATAAAAAAAGAATTCGCAAGGACTATTTTTCGTCTTAGAATAATTTCTAACGAGGCCAAAAAGAAATGCATATCCTTTGTAATCATGCGAGGCAATCGTTTTTTGTCACTTTTTGATCTATTTTATTTGCAGATGCGAAAGATGACCCCGTATTTGTACGAGATGCAAGCACTATCTGGCGCTTATTACTCGCGGAAGGCATATCCATAGCCGCATTCACCGACAATCCTAACGGTGGGAAACCCATAATCGCCGGTATGAACGCTCTGGGTATTGGTAGTAAAAGTGAGAAGGATAGCATTTCCAGTTACGAGGTGAGTTCTATTAAGTTTTGTAAATTTGATTACTCTGTTCGAGTTCATTCTTTGCGTGCAAGCTTTATTTTGAGTGTTATTTATATATAAGTGCATATAATATAATTATAGTATATATATAATTGTATAATAATGTAATTATATAATTAGAATGTAATTAATATAATAATAATATTATATTAAAACTATAAGCTTTAGCACAGCAATAGTGTCATAAACATAAGTCACAAACATCAATGTATTATAAATATTTATATCAGTATTGTATTGATCGTCAAGTGTTTTAATCCTCTTATTAGCGTCCTTCGCCTTTTGTCGTTATTATATTCGTTCGCGGAGTGCGCTATTAGCGTTAAGGGGGGAAAACTAAGTAAAAGCACGAAAATAAGCGATTTTTTGAACAATTTTTTTTAGAGATAATAAAATAATCGCATTAATTTAAACTTTTGGCATACTTTAATTATAGGTGTCAAGCACTGAAAAAGAAATTTTTTACAAAAGAAAATGGCGGCGTTACCTTTTTCCACCTCGCGCAAAAGACGCCAAATTATGAAGCCTGTAACGCCGCCATTTTCTTTTGTAAAAAAATTTTTTTTCAGTGCTTGACACCTATAATTAAAGTATGCCAAAAATTGAAATTGATGCAATTATTTTATTACCTCTAAAAAAATTGTTCGAAAAATCGCTTATTTTCGTGCTTCTACTTAGTTTTCCCCCCTTAATACGCTATTGCTATTTTATGTTTGTTTTAACATCTAATGAGCGACAAAGATAGAATGATGCAAAGTAGCGCTAATAGCGCACTCCGCGTACCTATTGCGTCAAGGAGCTTTTTTGTTTTCTCTGTATCTGTATGCGTTATTAAGCACTATTATCGCAACGTATATAATTAACAATAAGTTGGCATAGATAATTGTTACAGTATAAGTCAGAGAAATGCAAAATTACGTTCGACATCATTCCTAGTGCAACGAAAATGGTATACGAACGTTACGGAGTTGACAAGTATCTGTATGCTATTGGGCTTAGCGTAGACCCCGATTACCGAGGATACGGATTAGGCAAAGATATTTTGAAAATCAGGTATAACTTGTGTTAAAATATTAGTTCACAGAAAATTGAACAATTCAGTAAATTATCGATTTTTTGCCATTCCACAGTCCAAACTTCTTTAAGATTACATAAAATCTTTTCAAGGCAATGTATATATATAGCTTCTCTATATTTTTTTAAAGAGTTTCGTATTTGAATGATGCAGATTATCTATCAGCCTTGATCTTTCTTAATTTTCTTAACGTTATAATTATACATTTAATATTATGACGAAATGTTAAAAGTTACAGTTAATATTTTTAAGAATATAGAATTTAACAAATTCCATATAGATCAAGGTTGTACTTATTTTACTAACTAGTTGGCCTCGTCATATCATTAATACGCGAACTACTTATCATTTCTTATATTAGATATCTATTAATTCAATATTTATGTCATTAATTTATTTGCCAATATCTCACGTAACAAAATCTTGATCCAGAGATCTTATTGGACCTATGTACGGAGTCCCAGCGACATCCACTGCGTTCACATCGATAATGGCGCAGAAGTCAGCGGCAGGTGCGGGATTCGAAGAATTCTCGAAAGAGAACTTTACCGATTTGGTGGACAAGAACGGGAAGGAGTATTTTCCCGGTATTAATTCTAAGGAATTTAAAATTATGGGTAAAAGGTTGCCTTAATATATAGTCCGGGAAGGGACAATATCAAAAAATTACAAGAATTACTTAACTTCGTAATCTGGAGTAATTTTCTATTGCGTACGGTTCAATATTTCTCAACATTACCGTGATGCGTTAAAACGAATGACAATAAATGGTATCTTTTCGGCGTATTATTATCGGGTTCTTATTGAAATGTAAGCAGGCATACCTCATGGTCAATGAAATAAAATGAGTAAAATGAGAAAAAATTCTTTTAAATGTATTTATTAACCAACATGTTTAAAGTAAAGAAACTCGAAATAACTGTAGGTAGAAAAAGAAATAAAGAAAATAGAAATTTATCGAAGCTTTTGAAAAATCTGTTATCAGGATTACATGCAGCGATTGACTTGGCCACTTCATTCGGTTCACGTCTTTATTGGAAAACCATTCAGCGCGCAGCGGTTCGACGACTTGAATGTTTTTGATCGTTGTCATCTTCGAAGAGCCATTCGATGATCAAATTTTTAGTTGTAAGAGATAGAAGACCTTTTCCCCAAAATGTTCACTGTTTTACGGCAGTAAAAATGTTCGTTACACGGTGCAATAGCCCCATTCCTTGTCTATAAAAGCATATTTTCGCAAAAGCTTTACAGTCGAAATTTGGTAATGTTGGTTAAATCTTGCGCCAGAAAGATGTCGAATATATCTTATTTCATTGATTCCAAACAACAGAAACTCGGATTTATCACTACAGATAATCCCTTTCCATTCATTGATGGTCCAATGTCTGTGAACTATTGCAAATTCAAATCTTTTCTCATTTTTTTTAAATTAATGACTATTTATGTAACGAGCCGACCTTCAAATAAATCGATATCTCTTAAGTGTTGCTTTACAGAATCAAATGATAAATTTTTGTTGTAAAACTTGAAAATTCGGCTTGGATTTTCGTAGAAGTATATTTGTTTGAAAAGATGAACAATTTCGCGGTTCTCACGCACAGCAGTCGTAAATTTTGGTCAATCGCTCTTAGGTAGTGACTTTATATGGCCTATCATCTCAAAATTCTTTAATACACGTTGTATTAAAGATTTTGAGGCCGTTTTGAGGTCTTCCATACAGCAGCAATGTCCTTCAACGTAGTATCGTTTGCTCGTGTAGAAATCATAGCTTTTTTTTACGTTCTGTGAAATATATTTGCCATGAGAACTAAGCTAAATTATCAGAACACAAAAAATTTTATATGGAATTAATTTGCTAATTATTTGCTATTTTTTGCTTTTAAAAATAATTCTTTTGCTTCAGCTATTAAAAAGTTCTTAAGATTAAGCTATCCAGCCCTTTGTAACTTAAATTTTTAATAGCTGGAGCAAAAGAATTACTTTTAAAAACAAAAAATAGCAAATAATTAGCAAATTAATTTTATATAAAATGTATTGTGTTGTGATTAGCTTAATATACCTTGCCATGAGTCATTTTACCAAATTCCCCAAAAAATTCCAATAAAACAGTAAAGAAGTAAAAAAAGTATTTTTAATACTAAAACGTGGGAATAAGAGATATAAAAATTAATTTAAAATGTATGTTATATATATTTGATACGAATAACAGGAAAAAAAGAAAAATGGAAGCAGAAAAGTTAAAATTGTTTTATCTTTCCGGCAAACTATTTAACACAATTCTAAGGCATATTTTTTTCTACCTTCTTCTCGAAAATTTTAGAAATAGGTTGTTTCAATTATAGAAATTATCGCGTATGTTGTAATAGCGTGACTAAGTATTAAGCTTATAATTTTATTACAAAATTAGCAGCACATTATACGTACATCTGTACCAAACATGTTACATAAATACTCGATAATGTTAATCTGAAGAAGAGGAGTGGAGAACTGCACGTGCACGCTGTGATAACGAGTAGATAAATGTTCTAGCACCATCAAGTATTTGTCATTCGATTAATACGAGTTAACTATTCCACGAGAAACGTATGTATTTACTATTCTTTATTATAGTACGACTATATGATATAAAATATTACAAAAGCAAACTTTTAAAAATTTTAAGTATATTGCAATTTTGTGCAGCATATCTTTATCATTTTACTATCTATTTATTAATTACAATCTCAAGATTAGTATTATTATTTATTTGAAAGTTTATTACATTTCTTAAATAAATATACAATGTTATTAAGTAATATTTAAATAAGATTTTTTAAGATGCAAATAAAATTGCGTTTGTTTTATATTTGTTTACTATTACGGTAGCTTTTAATTTGTACTATTCACACTTAAAATGTTAGTTTATCTCATATTTCGCACCATTTTAAACAACAATAATGTTATAAAATTGCAGCTATCGCACGAAAACTATCTGCTAAGAACACATGTACAAAACAGATAAGACGAATGCAGAAAAAAATCGCATATGTACAAATGAGATAGACAGAAAAGATGATAACATATTTTCATTATTGCGATAGCATGTTACATCCGTTATTCAGTAGCGTTCAGTCAGCACAATATGTTATAGTTGATAAACAGACCATTCGATCGACGGTAGTCGTCTGGTGAACAACGGGCACAAATCAGCGCATAATAATGTTGAAAAGTCTACGTTTCCAGAACGTTTGGACAAAATATCATTTAACACGATTTTATACGCAGAAGGTGAGCCTCGAACCCATCGGAGCAGATTTACAGAAGAAGATAGATAAAATGCCGCGCATCAGACCGTCGAATCAGCCACCCAAAGTTTGGAAATTGGTCGAGAAGACGGATAAGAATGGGAAACCGATGAAATTTACGATTCAGGAAATTCCTGAGGACCGGTACGAAGACGCGGTACAACACATGTGCACGTATTTCTTAGCCGACGAACCAACCTGCCACTGTTTGAGTAAGTGCAATGTCACCAATTATTCGATAACGTATCTTTTAATATCGATCTTATTCACCGTTCGCGGATTTATGATAAAAAAGTTACGATTAGAAAAAATTAAAAAAGATCTTGCAAGGACTATTTTTCGTTTTAGAATAATTTCTAACGAGGCCGAAGAGAAATTAATATCTTTTGTAATCATGCGCTGCAACTGTTTTTTGTCACTTTTTGATCTATTTTATTTACAGATGCGAAAGATGACCCCGTATTTGTACGAGATATAAGCACGATCTGGCGCTTATTACTCGCGGAAGGCATATCCATAGCCGCATTCACCGACAATCCTAACGGTGGGAAACCCATAATCGCCGGTATGAACGCTCTGGGTATTGATAGTAAAAGTGAGAAGGATAGCATTTCCGGTTTCGAGGTGAGTTTTATTAAGTTTTGTAAATTTGATTACTCTGTTCGAGTTCATTCTTTGCGTGCAAGCTTTATATTGAGTGTTTATATATAAGTGCATATAATATAATTATAGTATATACATAATTGTATAATAATGTAATTAATATAATAATAATATTATATTAGAACTATAAGCTTTATCACGGCAATAGTGTCATAAACATAAGTCACCATTATCAATATATAAATATTTATATCAGTATTGTATTGATCGTCAATGTTTTGATCCTCTTATTGGCGTCCTTCGCCTTTTGTCGTTATTATATGCGTTCGCGGAGCGCGCTGTTAGCGTTAATATGCTATTGCTATTTTATCTTTGTTTTAACATCTAATGAGCGACAAAGATAGAATGATGCAAAGTATAGCGCTAATAGCGTACTCCGCGTACCTATTGTCAAGGAGCCTTTTTGTTTTCTCTGTATGCGTTATCAAGCACTATTATAGCAACGTATATAATTAACAATAAGTTGGCATTGATAATTGTTACAGTTTAAGTCAGAGAAATGCAAAAATACGTTCGACATCATTGCTAGTGCAACGAAAGTGGTATACGAACGTTACGGAGTTGACAAGTATCTGTATGCTATTGGGCTTAGCGTAGATCCCGATTACCGAGGATACGGATTAGGCAAAGATATTCTGAAAATCAGGTATGACTTATGTTAAAATATTAGTTCACAGAAAATTGAACAATTCAGTAAGTTATCGATTTTTTTGCCATTCCATAGTCCAAAGTTTTTTAAAATTACATAAAATCTTTTCAAGGCAAGGTATATAGCTTCTCTATATTTTTTTAAAGAGTTTCGTATTTGAATGATGCAGATTATCTATCAGCCTTGATCTTTCTTAACTTTCTTAACGTTATAATTATACATTTAATATTATGACAGAATGTTAAAAGTTACAGTTAATATTTTTAAGAATATAGAATTTGACAAATTCCATATAGATCAAGGTTGTACTTATCTTACTAACAAGTTGGCCTCGTTACTATATCATTAATAAGCGAACTACTTATCATTTCTTATATTATATATCTATTAATTCAATATTTGTCACATTAATTTATTTGTCAATATCTCACGTAACAACTTAAATCTTGATCCAGAGATCTTATTGGACCTATGTACGGAGTCCCAGCGACATCCACTGCGTTCACATCGATAATTTCGCAGAAGTCAGCGGCAGGTGCGGGATTCGAAGAATTCTCGAAAAAGAACTTTACCGATTTGGTGGACAAGAACGGCAAAGAGTATTTTCCCGGTATTAATTCTAAGGAATTTAAAATTATGGGTAAAAGGTTGCCTTAATATATAGTCCGGGAAGGGACAATAACCAAAAATTACAAGAATTACTTAACTTCGTAATCTGGAGTAATTTTCTATTGCGTACGGTTCAATATTTCTCAACATTACCGTGATGCGTTAAAACGAATGACAATAAATGGTATCTTTTCGGCGTATTATTATCGAGTTCTTATCGAAATGTAAGCAGGCATACCTTCCGTTTCGATAAACATGCATCTGCAACATATACTGATGCACTCGAAATAGGTATTATAAAATTTTAATGACATACCTCGTATATGCACGACAAAATACAGGTTGCACATACTTAATACGTCGAATAAATTTTACGGAATAATGTATAAAGGGGAACAAATGGTAGATTGTTAATTTCAAGTTTGATATAAAGAGCAATGAGAGAAAGTAATCACATTTTATTTGAAAATAAAATTGCTACGACTCCATTTTTCGAAACGCATGTAAAATCATCTATTCACTGCTTCATTTCCCATTTTGTAAAATATGGTGAAGTATTACTTCGGTTTTTTAAATGAATTGTCACGAAAAACAATGTATACATGTAGAAATAAATAACTTTGTATTATAAAAAAAATAAACAAAAATAAAATCTTTTAATAAATATATAAATAATGTTGTTGAACTACTTAAGATTAAAGAATGACTAATTTTATATAATATAAAGTATCTTAACATTTGTTTAATTAATATTGCAAAACATTTGTATAATAAATTTAACAAAGTGAAGAAAGGTTGCTGTGTGTGGGATAATATTTTACTTCCTAAATGGATTTACACGTCCACCGAATAAAAATCATTAATTTCTAATTTATTCAAAAAGATGTCTGTATTCTTTATCCGTACTTTTAGCGTGTTCCTCTTGGAAGCTAATATTCGTATTATTCTCTTTACACTTTTCAATAAATGTAATTACTTGTCTGCACGGCAAATCTAAGTCTGTTATTTTTACACGTAGATATAAACGTCTAAAAATGACACATTTGACTGAAGCTCTTTTTACATGTTTCTTCATGTGTTAAATTAAGTACGTCATTTATATTCAACCGTGTTAAATGACGTGATTGGTAAGAAATGTTTAAAAAAAGCTTCAGCTAAAATAACACACTTGGATTTCTAGTGTGATGACACGCAATTTAATATTATCCAATGATTACACTAGTCTACAAAATTAAACTTATTTTCTGCTTCGGAAACGAAATCAGTCAATCTTACTAATTTGGGGTTGCTGAATCGTATTATGTTAGTGAAAAATTTTTATTATTTTTAGTTTCTATGATATAGGAAGTTGAAAGCCATAAAAACCGTTTTTTTTGCTATTTTTTTAAGTCGCGCGCGATTTTAAACAAGTTGCGCGCAATTTAGAAAAAGTTGCCCGCAATTTTAAAAAAGTCACGCGCGATTGATTTAGAAAAAGTCGCCCATGATTAAGAGATAAATGAGATTTTATCGATGAAAACTAACGTGCCTGTACGCGAAGTGTCTTGCGACACTACCTGTTCGTTCGAATGTCGCTGCCTGAATGATATAGCGCGCCGTTCACAAAAAGTATCAAGTCCAAGACCGTACATCAACCATTCCGATTTAATTTTGTATATTCTATATATAAAAATTATAATTCTGTTTATGCTGGTATAATTTTGTTATATTCTATAATATATTCTGTTCTTTCTAATTAAGAATTACGCGTGTAATATACGTGGCAATCCGTGAACTCGATTTAACCATGCGCACGCAGTTCCGCGTTTTTAATTTCTATTTGTTTGATAAATTACATCTAAACGGATAGAAAGTTTAATGGGCGGTATAAGATTTATTCTAGTCAAATTAACATTTGCGAATAAATTGCGCAAATAAATAATTCATAATTCTTAATATTCGTATTTATTAAAAGGAAGTCGCGCAAAAAATCGCTTTCCTAAGGCTGCGATCCGATTCACGCTCACAGCGTTGTAAGTAGCATTCTGTCTTCGTTGCATATCGAATATCAAGCGAGATAAAGCGATGCTTTCAGCACCGTGAGCGTGAATCGGATCACAGCCTAAATCATCGTCGGTATCACCGGAACAGTTATCATTGGAAATATCTGTGACTACGTAGTTTAAGGTGCACATTTTGTGAGGCGCCACTGGACGGGTTCTAGCTGAGACGAAAATACATTCACGCCGTTTAAAACTTAGCAGCGAGCATTATTTGCACATTATTTCCATGATTTTATTGGCTAATCCAAGTGTCAATATAAATTGGCGAAAAATAACGTAAAAATTTACATAACATATATGGGACATGCTAAATCAAATTGTTTTATCTACAAACAGAGGAAATTCTACATTGTCTAACTTGTATAGATATATATAAAAAAATATTTTATCCTCGTATCCGTAATATTATTCAATATTATGCAATTTAATATAGACTCTGACATTTTGCTCACTGATCAATAAGATAAAATAAGTAAAATGAGAAAAAGTTCTTTTAAATGTATTTATTAATCAACGTGCTTAAAGTAAAGAAGTTCGAAATAACTGTAAAAAAAGAATTAAAGAAAACAGAAATTTATCAAAGATTTTGAAGAATCTATTATATGGATTACATAAAAGATGCCAAAATAATGTAGTTTGAGCGACTTCTCAATAAGTAATGTAGGGTAACTGGGGGAATATGCCACACTCAATAAAAAATTGATTTTTTTCCTACTTTTCTTTCTCTTTGAAGACTTTTGCAGGTTTCCTTTTTCCTCCTTTTATCTATTATTTATATATGATTTTAATAAAATATTTAATAAAATAATTATTTACTATTAAAATGAAAGAAATATAAAAGTGTTGCAAAGTGTTACATATTACTCAACCATATAGGTATATAATATGCCACATAATATAAAGTAATATATGGTTTAGTGTTTTGGTGCTAATATTTATCCATATTTAAATTGTTAGATTATTTGTGTGTTTTCTTCCTCAATTTTAAACAATAATCATTATTTGACAAATTAATTATTATTGCACCAAAATTATGTACCGAAAGCATATATACACTATTTTGGAAATAAAGCAAATGCAAAAAACGCACGTAATAAAATAGAAAAATGATAAACATGTTTTCGTAATATCACAAGATGTCATTCATGAATAGCAAAACGAGTATATTATAGTAGATAATAAAACCAAGCTATGAAAAAAAATCGACAATGGTGACAACGTCTGGTGAACAACTGGTAGAGATATCGTGACATAATTAATAATGAGAATTATACAGTTTTGTGACGTTTGCGCAAGGTGTGTCATTTGACACGAGCGCGGACATAGAATAACACAGAAGCTAAGCACTTCAATCGGAGCAGATCTATAGAAGGTGATAGAGAAAATGCCGCGCATCAGACCGTCGGGCCACCCACCTAAAGTCTGGCAATTAATTGAAATAATGGATAAAGATGAAAAGTCGTCGATCAAGTTCACGATTCAGGAAATTCCCGAGGACCGATACGAGGATGCGGTTCAATATATGTGCACACACTTCTTAGCCGATGAACCGATCTGCCAATGTTTAAGTAAGTTTTATCACATTTCCGATTATTTGATAGCTTTTTAATGACAAACATCTTTTTAACGACAATCTCATTCATCGTTCGCGGATTTAAGATAAAGAAAAAAGTAAAAGAAGATCTCGGAAAGATTATATTAGTCTTTTTAGAATAATCTTTATCCGACAAAACAAAAAGAAATGATTGTCTTTAATTTATCATGATTTATCATGATCCGCATTGCGATTACTTTGTATTACTTTTTGGTCCATCTCATTTGCAGACGCAAAAAACGATCCTTTATTTGTACAAGACATAAGCGCGTTATGGCGCTTATCACTCGCACAAGGCATATCCATAGCCGCATTCATCGACAATCCCGATGGTGGAAAACCTATAATCGTCGCTATAAATGTTCTGGGTGTTGAAGTTAACAGTCAGAGAGGTAGCATTTCCCATTACCAGGTGAGATTAAGCTTCGTCAATAAACTTGATTGTTCTGTTCGAATTACCACTTTACTCTATCATACAACCAAGCACAAACATCAAAAGTAACATATACACCTTACAATGTGTTATATTGCATTTACGTTGTTGAGTAAGAAATTAGCAAGTAAAGTGCGTGTTACTTGGTTTTTGCTGAGAAGCAAATTTTATTACAGTGCTTATAAAATTATAATATTATATATTAGTAACATAATTACAAGTTTTCTCGCTGTCCGAAAGTATAGAGCATTCCTATGAAACCTTTCGTAAATGCGAAGTGGCGTAAAGCAAAAGCAGAGAATACTTGCGTGCAGTATCTATATAGCAGTATAATCATTTTTTGTTTTTTATTTTATTATACATTATTAAGTACTGTATTGTAACGGTATATATATATGATTACGTAACTAATTGTAAGAACTTCGAATTGACACTCGTTACAGTTTAAGTCAGAGAAATGCAAAAAGACGTTGGAAATCATATCTAATGCAAAGAAGAAGGTGCTGTACAAACGTTTTGGATTTGACAAGTATCTATATGCTAATGGGCTTAGCACACATCCCGATTATCGAGGATACGGATTAGGCAAGAATATGCTGAAAATCAGGTATGACTTATGTTAGAACATTATCTCGCTCATGATAAATATGCAATAAGTTATCGATACTTAATGATTTCATAAGTTGAAGTTCTTAAAGAAGGCTACATAAATCTTTTCAAAGTAGGTTTTCTGAAGAGTTTTATATCTAAATAATGCAAATTATTCATTCCTCATTCAGTTTTATAATTTTTCATTGTAATTATATATTGATAAAGTACTATAAAGTTTAATATTATAAAATATGGAATTTATATTTATCATATCGACAAGTTGGCATCATTGATACGCAAATTAATTTCTAATTTCTTATACTCAATTTCTATCGATTCATCCTGTCGTGTTAATCAATTTTACATTTATCAGTATCTCGTGTAACTTATTGTTAGTAAATCTCACCCTATAATAGAGAGCTTATTGGACCTATGTACGGCATCCCGACGACAGTCTCGGTGTTCACATCGATATTTTCGCAACAATCAGCAGCAAAAGCGGGATACGAAGAATATCTGACAAAAAACTTCTCCGATTTAGTGGACAAAGATGAAGAGGGGTATTTTTCCGGTACTGATGTCACATTGAAAATCATGGGTAAAAGATTGCTTTAATATGATCCGATGGGCGAGGCGACACGCAAGAATTACACAGTATATAATATATATTTAGAAAATTACGTGATTCACTTAATTTGTACCGTGGAGTAAGTCTTACAATTTCTACTGCGTACTGCTCAATATTCCTGATACGCATCGTGACGCATTGGAACGAATGACAATAAAGGGCGCCTTTTCGCCGCGTCGAGCACATCATTATCGACTTCTTGTCGAAACAGGGCAGGCGTAACTTCCGTTCCGATAAGTGCATTCGCTACATTCGGATGCACTTGGAATATATAAATGTTGCAATACAAAATTTTAATGACACACCTTCCGTGCATACGCGGCGAAATGCGGGTTGCACATTACGCGCCGGAACATGCACCGTAATACCATGCCGTTCGCGTGGCCAGAATTTAAGATTACGGTCTTCATTTACGATGTACCAAAAAAAAAGAAATCTAGATTAAAAACCTTGCGGAATAATATATATTAATCCCCTGCGAGATAATAAATGCTAGATTATTATAATCTTCCTAAGTTTGATGCGAAGTGCAGTGGAAAAAAATGATTACATTTTATCTGAAAAATAAAGCTGCTGTAACTACACCTTTTAACGACTCAGCAGCCTTATAGTCTATTTTTTAAATATTACATCACAAATAATAGAAATATTACCTTCTTATCGATATACATTTTTTTTAGCTCAGCAAATTGCGCGTCGAATAATCGGTCTTGAAACAGTCTCAAGCTAAAGCCAAAATAGTATACGTAATTAAACTAATAATTAATTTAATAATTATGATATATGCTAAATAAGCATCTTTTAGAAACAAACTGTAAAAAATTTATTGCTAAAATAAATTGCGAAGAAATGTATACGCAAAAATATTATTAATAGGCACAAAGATCCAGCCCGATCGTAGAAGGTATATTTCTATTATTTGTGTTATTTTCATAAACAGCCAAATTTTATTATTGTTATTATATATATATATATACTTTTTAGTAATGCAAAATAAAATGTATACAGAAAATGCATGTGCAGAAATAAGTGCATTTGTATCATAAGCGATGGCAAAAAAATATCACTTTATTGCATTGCGCCTAACAAACTGCCACAGAATTATATGGAATTTGAGACAAATGCTACTTACTTCATCAAAAAAATGGAATAATATACTTAATTAAAAACTACATCGATGTTTACTCGATGGGGATTACGAGAATTTTGTTTAAATTTAGTGACGTATCTATAGTTGCAGGAGAACTTAATGCCAATAAATAAAGCAAGCTAAACTTAAATAGCAAGTTTGTTGTACACCTTTGACCTAATATTAAAACGAAGAATCCATTGACATTTTAAATTGTTAAATAAGTGTAATGATAGAGCATTAATTATAATTTTGTTATCTCGCGTTAATTAAAACCCCATAAAGGTCAAGTAAAAATTATTTCATTTTCTATGCTAGGCAATAATTGATGCAAATCAAGAAGCAATGCAAAATATATCAAATCGGTCAAATTAATTGTATTTAAATTGCAAAATTTTCCTATTTGTCAATAATAAGTAATAAAAAGATCAATACATATTATGTGAAGCACAATTATATAATATTAAACTGAAACAATAGAAAGTGAAAAGAAGCGAAAAAAAATAATGAGTTCCGGAAATTTTGTATATAATAATGGACTTTCTATAATTTCTACAGACAGTCTGCAATATTTTTTAGTAACTCAAATATTTGTTTATTGGAGCTGTTTAATTGAAATATTTATATAGCAAACACTGACGAACATGCGTGTAATTGTATCGGCATATTTGCCGTTTCTGAATAAATATATACTTGTTACGCCAACAAGTGGTCGGATTTTATTGAGCTTATCGTTATCTCTCTCAATTCCGATTAGTTTGCTTTAATTCCAGTCAATTTCGATCAGTTGCAATCAATTTCAATGATTTTAACTCCCACCCGATATCGCGAAATCTCGTTTAGCGTTAATTAACTTCACGGATTATCGAGGATTATTCTTGTAACCTATTCAAGCCCAATGTCCCGGAAACAACCAACTGTTCATACGCATGATCGTTTATACGTCTCGTTATTGCAATTTGAATAAGTGTAATGCAAATGTGATACGTTTCTAATCATTTCGATTATTGTTCAAAATAATGAATATAATAATTTACATAGCTATTTGCTCCAAAGAAAATTTTATTTAAAAATATGTAAAAAACGCTATATATATATATATATATATATATATATATATATATATATATATATATATATATATATACGCATAGTATATTCTTGTATTATAGTCGATTTCTTCTTATTATCAATATGGTTAAAGCGATTAGAATATAATGTTAGCGGTCTCAGAATGTTAAAGAAAGTATACATAATCTGAAAATTATAAAATAGAGTCTGAAAAATATAGGATCTGAGACAATGTTAAATTTATTGACAGAATTTATCAAGATACTGGGCTAATTATAGATCTTACAATATTTTCTTACAATACTTTTAAAATCAGAGATTAAATATCATGCGTTTATATACTTTATTTAATACAAAATTAGAATGACTTTTTATTCTAACGCTGGTTTACCATTGTATTGCATTGCTTTTAAATAATTAAATTTGCTTGAATGGAAATAATTTTATTGGAAAATTGTACATTAATTTTGTGTATAAATTTTTCCCCTCTCTCCCATCTCTTTCTCTCTCTCTCTCTCTCTCTCTCTCTCTCTCTCTCTCTCTCTCTCTCTCATTTCTCATTTTCTCGTAATCGGCAAGCCTCGTAATCGTTAAAAGCTAACGTCATGTCGTATTATTAATACCTTACGGAGGTGTATATTGTTTTATTGTCCGGGGGTAAATTTGCGAGTCTCTCGACACGTGCGCGAGCGTGGGCGCGTGCGAACACGACGCCGCGTCCGCGTCGGACCGGTGATTCCTTCTCTCGGGCCGGCGCTTGGTTGGACGCGCCTTCAGTTCAGTCGCGTTCCGCGCGTCGTACGAGCGAGTGTGTCTTTACTCGCATTCTCTCCGTTGGTCCAGTTCTACCCTTTTACCTATCCGTTTGTCCGAATACGATACGTGACGAAATGCAAGTTTGAGACCAAAAAGACTGAAGAACAAAATAAACGTATGAAACACGAGCTGCGTAATCGTCAGTAGAATGCCCCTCGGAACAGCGTTAAAAACTGATTTTCAGAAAGAAACTACATCGATGCTCGGATCCGTCGATCGAGATCGCTCGAGAGAGCGATTTGATATCGCCGGTCGTTCGTTTCGTGTACATGTGCTGCGAAATAGATCGAGATCGACAAACAGTGTTTTTTGCGTTTAGCGGAGAGAAACAAGTTTTTTCCTCAGGTATGATCCACATCTCTCCCACGGACATTTATCGCGATGGATAAATTTTCCCGTGATTCGCACTGAGGCGAATCTATATATCTAATGCCGGTCGATTTTTCGTGAGCATCTTCGCTAAGATAAATTTGGAGAAAACAATGTAACTTGTGATGGAATGATATTGAGATACTGTTAATGCCCGTGAGATCATTCTTCACCAGTGTTTCGCGTAGGGCTTCTTTTCTCCCTCATGAGGGCGAATGCCTCGCTTTTCGATCGTAACGCTACTTTCCGGGCGATTAGGATCAGTGCGGTAATGGAAGTAAAGTTAATGTATCACGATAAAATGTAAGACTAATACTATCGTCAACAGGTATTTTATTCTCATATAGGTATAATTTCACACTGTAAATATATATATATTTTTTAAATAAATATATATACTTTATTATTTAAAAATAAAAAGAAATACATATATCTTTTTTATATATCAACTAGAATGCCAGATTTGAAGAACAAGTTAATTTTATTACAGTAAACCCTTATTAAAACAAATTGATAATTAATTAGTAATTAGTTAATCTATTCATTGATAATTGAAATCTGAAAATATATTAATACAATACTATGAATTAAAGAGCTAATTACATTAAACCTCTAATATCTTTGTTCAATTATCCAATATTACTTTGTCCGTAAAAAAATTAATTTTGCAATAATTGGTTTTAACTTTTAACTTCTAATCAATTAAATAAAATAATTAATACCTTCTTGTATTACTTTTATTTAAGAGAAATTTTAGGACATTAGTTATTTTTCTCGCCAATTTTGCGTACATAATCTAGTTATTTTACCAATTACAATTCATATTACAAATTCATAGAGACGTGCAATTCATCCTCTCAAATTCTCTTTTGTTTGCAAGATGAATTTATCATTGGTTTTAAAGTGTCGATGATAGATTTTGAAATCGGTCGTAAATTCAGACTGAAAACAAAAGAGGAATAACAAATCCATAGAAAGCAATTTAATTTTAAAGTCTGCATGGTGTCCAAGTTTGCTTTACAAGTGTATATTTTTTTAGAACAAAAGAGGTGAGTGACGGTACTCCTCTTTTGTCTTCATTCTTGTCTCAATGCAATAAATTTACGATTCGAAATAACTATAGACTAAAAATACGCATGTACATATATGTTTCTCTTAATTTTTACATCACGAGGAAAATATTTTTATTTATCAAATGTGTATCTCTTTTACATTAGAGATTTCACATTACCAAAGACATCGAAAATCGAGGTGCAAAATTAAAAGAAAGCGATATTAATTCTTGATTGACATGCAACAGTCTTACAGAACGCCGTTTCTGTTCCATTTTTCACATTTTTGTTTGTCTTTTAATCTGAAACCAGTATCCCCATTTACTTTCTACGTAATAATACTTTAAGTGATTTTCTTTTGCAAATAATCGCAAGTCATGTCAATTAAAGGAAAAAAGTGCGGCACGTTAAGGAATTAAAAAAGAAGAGAAAATTATGAAAAACGCGGTCATCCTTCGCTTTGAGCTTCCAGTAATAATCTCTTCGTAAATCGCTTCAATTAACGACTGCATTATGTTATTGGTCCTTTGCCATCGATGTCGTGCGTCCCTTTGAACATATAGATCGTGATGTCAAGTGATGTGTATATCGTGAGTTATGCGATTGCGTCGCTACACGGGAGATCAAAGAGAAACCATCCATCGTCAATATTATCTTTTTAGAATCAACAGCTCGTAATACCTTGTAACATCCTTTACTTGCGGCGATTAGAAAAAGCCCGGACACTTCGGATTCGCGCGGTGAGTTACTCCTTCGATATATCCGGTATCTCAAAAGAGCTTCAGAGAGCAAGTCTTCGAGTACATCGATAGGTTATTTAACTAAAAGTGCAACATGATCAAGACTATTTTCTGCTGTAATTACCGCGCTAATAATAGTAACAGAAAGTAGAACATACACTTCCCTATTTTAATAGAATATATACTTTCCTATTTAAAAATAATAAAGAATAGAATATACACTTTCTACATATCACCCGATATTCTCTATTTCTTGGAATTTCCTGAAAGGAATAAAATTATAGATATACTTGAATATATTAATTTTTGACTCTTGTATGTAACAGACGATTTTTTAAAATAAATCCTTTTTAAGATAACTGAGTTTGAAAAATGCGAAATTAAGAAGAAATGTGTAGCAACATTTTCGTGACAAATTTCTTTTCTTTTTACAGAATCTAGAGCAAGCGCGTATTAAAATCGATGATACATATTAATTAGATTCACATTAAAAACAAAAAAGAACAACCTGAGATTTAGTTAATTAGATTTTTTCTGAATTTGACAATTAAAGACAATTGAATTGTAAAATAAGTTCTAAGAAGATAATAAAATAACTGGATGTCTTAAAATTTTATTTGGGTAAAAATAATGCAAGTATATATAGTATTACACAGATATTAATTATATTATTATATATAAATTTAATTACAGCAAATAAATAGTGTAAAAAATAACACAATTACATAAAATAATTTCAGAAGTTATATAACCGTATAAAAGAGAGTTTATAATTTAATAATTTTTAATACCGCTTTTATTTTGAGATACGTAAAAATTAATCATAGCTTTATTAATCCTAGCTTTACTTTCCATATTTTCGTGGTTTTAAAATATCTATTTTGAAATCAAAACATATATATTCAAAAATATATTTTATTTTTTAAAGGTAGTACTGTTGATGACACATAAAATATTTTTATGTAACACACTCGTGTGAAAACGGAGATAAATCGCGAACAACTAGATGCGTTGGTAAATTCGGCTAAAGATAAAGCGACTGTTTCAATGAACCCTGCGAAAAATATTGCCCGTATTCTGCCGGAGAGAACAGTACAACCGGTCCTAAAAATTCACGTCAGCATCAGAAGCGTTTGCGCATCACGGCATTCGAGCAGCGTTGCATGTCCATTCTTTTTCCAACAATAATGTCACAAGACGCAATTTTGTTGAAAAATAAGTCACTAGAAATATTTTCTTCGCCTTTCTTTCTTGCAAAACAGAGTAGCATGAATACCTGTGCAGTAAAATGTCGAGGCAGAAAATTTTCCCTGGGAAGGTCTCCCAATCTCACAATGTTAAACGAATAATTGTGTTTCACGTGAATCGTTGATTCGTGTAGCTACTTAGAACATGCATATATGCTCGAGTATCAAGCTTTGCTTGGTGGATGTTAATCCTATTTTGTTGGAATGTATCAATAAAATTCGTCACTTGTTAATCATGTTTTAAGGGCTCATGGATTTCTTTTATGATATTAGGTTTAATATTATAAGATTTGATATTAAATGCAATTTATAGAAAAGATACTTATATATTTGGTTTACGTGTAATTAACACATACATACATACATACAGATTTTATACAAATATATATATATTAACCATATTAACATAATTATTTAACATATTAACATAGTTAATTTATTGCTATAAATTACATAGATCTTTTTTCTATTATGTTGCATCTAATGTCAAATTATCATATATATAAATCTCTTGCAGAAAAATAAACTCTATTATCATGGTTTTTTTATAGGACTTTTGTTAGTATTTTAACTTTAAGATACTCCAGCTGTGTTAAATCTGTATAGAAATACAGTGTGTCAAAGTTACTTGCAATTAGTATCAAATTGACGTGTTATACATATATGTACATGCTGCTCGTATTTAACTTTGATATTAGATACAATGTAAGTAAGCGAAATTATGTTTGATGAAACGTAGTAGGCTTAACGTGTTGAACATGAAACGATTAAAACTAATCTTTCGCTGAACACACCGTTATAGCACATGGAAGATAGAAATTGCAATCGGTATAGTTTCCTAGGAGTTTAGACCTCGACAAACATCTAAAATTGATCTCTATATTTATGTTTGTAACAACTCAACGTGATGATATATCTAGTCTAAAATATAAGTCGCTTTTACCGAGACTCTATCTTCCTACTGTTTAGTTATACCTCGTGATGATATAGATATTAATTGTAATATTAATAGCACATACAATAGCTTTTTATATAACTTTACAAGTGCGTATTCTTAAATCCTATTTTTTCTTTTCAAATCTGTTTTATTTATTCTTATTTATATTTCACAAGACATATGTTACGTTTCAAGTATATATTCACACTATTTTTGTATTAATTACAAATAAATCGCAACGAACGATATATTTATTAGTTTTTATTAGATCTACTTTTTATCGTTGCTAAAAGTATAACGTCATCGAAAACAAATTATGTACATTTTCAATTATATTATCCTCGCCCTATAAATACGACATTTATCAATATCGCACAAGGGTTAAAAGAAACACAATAATGAGTGAAATTTTTACCAAATACAATAAAAAATTTCTCAGTTAGATTTCCGATGATATTCACTCCGTCAGTCTACGAGTTTTCCGTTACGATCCATACGAGCATCGACAAAAATTCATGCAGTTGTTTCGTTTTTTAATTAATATATTCTCTAATTAATTAGTAATAATCATTGTATATTTCCGATTGCATCGAATGTTCTTGTAAATTAGCAACATGCGTAAAAATTATTAACGAACGTCCGCACGTGCTAAAATAAATAATAATAATTCTATTTTTCGTGATGTAAAAACAATCGCGCGCCAAACTTTCATCCTAGGGATAATACAAGGGGAAGAGGAGGAACAATCTGATACAGGCCGCGTTCAAGAAATTATTTTTGGTCCCGGGAGAGTAGTAATCCTTTGCTCGTTACGCGCTTCACTACCCCCCTCGGTTAGTGAAGCGCGTAACGGGCAAACTCCTGTCCAATTCGTGTCGGGAAACGCGAACGGTTTTCGATTTACATTTCAGAACTTCTCAAAAGTTGCTTCGTCGGCGTGATTGCTATTATATGTCGATGCGCTCGACAAAGGTATGACGAATATCCGCGGAGCACGGTCATATTGGAATTAATTATCAACTTGGGGACAACAGTTTGTTTATAACAACGCTCGATTGTTTACGCGAAACGTAATTGAACGCCAAAAATTAATCGACTCGTTTTGAGCGAGCGGAGACATTGAGAAAGTAGAGAGATTCTTTACAAAATCGATACAAAATAAAAGAAGTAGCTATATTAACGTCTCCTGCGACGTAATCTGCTCTGCTTAATAAAGCCATTTTGTCATGGTTCATATTTAAAAGCCGGAATGAATTTTGCCCTGCATGCAAAAACGCCTTTATAATGATTTTAACATTTTAATTAACAATGTTCGTTATTCAATTAGTTGTCCATATTTTGCTTGAGACATAAAAGATTCATATAAAATGGAATAAAAGAATTCTATAATTATTCAAATTAATTTGGAATTGAAATCTAAATCTTCTAATTTTGTTAACTTAATAAATGTACATTTATATTTTAAAAAATTGTAAAATTTTAATATATAATTTATAAAGTTACAATTCAAAGATAAAAATTTCAAAGCATGTATAGCAGGTGTCTTTTAAGGAGCATGTCTTTCAAGATTTACCTAAAAAAGACTCCATTTTCAATCTCTTTCCGATCTAAAGTATTGTAAAAATGCGAGTAGCTTTAATCTCTCTTCGGTTTTCTTTCTTTTTATTATGGTACCGAGCGACGTAAACGTGCGCGTTAATGTGCCCCGGAAATACACGAAATGTATCACATGGCGCGCCAAGATTTAGTACCAGTGGATAATCAAAGCAAACGAGCAGTCACCTAGAAACAAATGTTCCCTCGAGATCTGTTTCGAAAATATATAAAATAGAAACGTCGCGAGGAAAATTCCTAATTAATTAATAGCCAACCGCACGTGTCTACCAGTTTCTCGTATTCGAAATGAAATGACACGCTAGTCGGCCGAACCACTAAATTAAACAGCACCGCGGAGAACGTATCTTCTACGTCCCGGACTATAATACACCGCAATTTTCAAACATTACTTAATTTACTCATATAATGGCAGTTGTTTACATGCAAATTTATATGTAAATTTAAATTTAGTGTTAATTTATATGAAAATTTCAAGAAGCTCTTTATAACACATAGCATTGATATTTTATTAACAATAAAGTTTATATTGTATTTTTTTTTTTCAAAAATTTCTTGCATCTAAACAATAATTTATTTCTTGTATTACAACAAAATGTTAAAAAATGTACAATTTGATATACAAAAATGGAAACAAACGGTTATTCAACATGTATCACAATTTAATAATTACTTAATGGCGGAGTATAAAATTCTGTTTATATATCTCCTTAAAAGGCAATTCAATGAACATTATTATTAAATTATTATTATTAAAATTATTATTAAATTTACATTGTGCGCTTTCCGCAAAGCACATTATAGTGTTATAAAAGCAATTATTTATAGGATAAAGTTCATTCTAATAACGTTTACAGAAATGACAAGAACATTTAAATTGTTACGTCAAACAGCGAAGCAGAGAATTGTTCGTATTACTACACAAACGACCGTCCTGCGGCCAATTTAATCAGCTTGCTCATGGTAAAAGACAAAATTACCGGAAGAAATTTATGTTCCGTCTGTCAAAGCGATGCTTGGCGACACAAAAGACTTTGCTTAATATCCGTTAGCACAATGGCTGTTTGTCCAACTGTCAACTCGTGTTGCTACTAATATGCGCGCGGTAATTCATCGCGACATCATAGGAGATGTATCATTGGGCGGGGTTGGCATATTCGCCAACTTCTAGAGAGCCGGATCAAAACAAGCCGCAACGTTCGTTCGTTCGTGAACGAGCGAGAAATTGACCACGCGTTTCTCGATGGCGTACAAACGAGCGACATCGGATTTCCCGTCAAGTCATCCCGTCCTATACGAAAACGGAACGAAAAGCAAAAATCGGAGTTGTAATTCTTCCGCGCGGCGAATTTCTTGAGCGGAAAATATCGTAGCGCACAGCTCTTGGCGCACAACGAGGCGATCCGAGCGTAAATTTTCGCGGTATCGATTTCCTTGTCTATTTTTCTTGGCCGCTATTTCCGCGATACGATCAGCGCGATTAGGAACTGGGCTGATAGTTAAATATGGTTTTGTTTTTACTTAGAAGCTACATAGACGGAAAGACATCTAATGCAACACAATATATGTATACGATGTCCTGAAATTGTGTTAACTTTTATTGCATTATTATAAGTTGCGCTAACATATTTGAATTTCATAAGTATTTATATAAGTATCGACATTTTTATCGCAGCGTTTTTAATTTGTACATTGCTTTCAAAAAAAATATATGAAAATAGTTTGACTTTTTAATAATTAATTAAATATTTATTTATTTAACAATTATTATTTAAATGGTAAAAATAATTATTACCAAATTGCAAATTTTCTAAGAATAAATTATTTAATTTCCTTAAAAATGTAATATATATTGCGTATGATTTCTATAATTAAAATATCTGGTTGATATTTTTCCACTCTGGTTGATTTTCTTCCACTCGGCTTTTTTTCGTACAATGATATATGTATTCATTATTTATAATTTATCTCTCGATAATCGATTTTACTTGTAATGTTTTAATTGCTGCTTTTATTATTATTTTAAAAACGAGGTTATACGTAATCTGCAGTAAACATTTATTTTCTTTACAACTTCAACTGTGAATATTCAAAGTTATACTATCTCTTGACACATGGACTTAACACATTAACGTCATTCACATATGAATGACACTCAATTTCATGTAAAACTTTCTAGAAGCCAAACGCATTTACTTTCACAATTTATTTTTTTCTGCAATAAAATATTGAATAACAAGTCTTCTTACGAAAATTTGGTGTCATTTATATATGAACGACGTGCGATATAAATTAATGTGTTAAAATGTATTATTCTTAAAAAATAAACTTTAATTAGACAAATATATACAAGATAGTTAAGTATAAAATATCAAACATCAAACATTATTAATGTTTGATGTAAAGTTAAAGTTGAAGCTGTTAATTATTATTTACAATTAAAAACGACCTACGATATTATTCGAATTCTTTTTCATCTAAATGGACGGAATTTATTTATTATCTAATGCAATTTCTTTATATCAGGTAAATAAAATTTGGATTCCCTTGGACGGCCATTGGATGCATCTTTCATGCAGAAAGAAATGAACTATCCTCTTTTAGAACTTAAGAACTCGGCCCACCAGTGAACGCAATCAAGTAATGTTAAATTTCGTGCAGCGATGGTATCCGCGCGGGAACACACGCGTCTTTCCTCCCGCTTCGAACATGCTCGAACTGAATCGTTCAATTGTTCCTTCAAATATTCCTAGCGCATCGAGTGAGTCGCGGGAGATCAGAAACGGGACGTTGCGGATTTCTCTGTACTCTTTTAAGTGCTTCGTGTCCCAGGATAAGTAACGGAAGACACAAGTTCAAGTCATTGCGAGAGTGTCTCAAACACGAGGCCGGCCAGCATTTAGCCGACGACACGATGACCCTTTCACGGCAAACACGCGGAGCAAAAACCTGAGCGACAGATCGTGTGGATATTGTCGATCGGAACGACCATGTCCGGGGACGCGAACCAAGCGCGGACCGACGATTGGAATCTGACGGCCGGTTTCGATCTGGTGAGCGCCGGAGAATTGGGGAACGTCACCGACGAGCTCTATCCCTTGCCGGATTACATCAACGTCACATCGCTGCCGGACGTCAATACAACGGAGGAGATTGACTCGTTTTACTTCTACGAGGTGAGTAGAGCTTCAGCACTTTTTCGGTTTTATTTTTTGCGTTCTGCCTGGCGAATGCGCGGAAAATGGAGATACTGACAATAGAGATTGCGCGTATGGTGATTCCTTTTATATGATTTTATAATTCGTCGCGCGAAAGATTTGTGACAAGCACGTGTGGATAAATATTTGTTATCAAATTTTTAAGTATTTACGTATAAAATATATATTGCTCTTCAAAACTTTGACATATAAATTACTCCAATAAAATAATTATGAATACTGAGTCTATATTTGCTTCATTCTTTAAAATTTAAGGTTTAGATTTCTAAAATATTATTATTTTATTGCTCCAATTTAATATCTTTTTCTAATAACCAAGTAAGAAGTAGCTTTTGGGTGTTTTTATTAACTTCGTATATCGCAATTTAATTGCAGTTTTTAAATTATATATATATATATTATATATATATTTTTTTCACACATACACATACGAAATGTTGGCATAAAATTTAAATCAAAATACACCCAACTCTCTTTTTACGCGGTAGGTACGTTCCGCGTAAGAAGAAATCGTGTTATTTGAAGAAATAACGTAAAAAAATAAGACCCTTTTCGATTGAAAGTGCATGTGCCATGTGTATGATTTCTGATCTTATAAAAGAGAGAAATATGCGCCCACTATTTTGTATTAAAAGCTACTTACATCAGAGTTCAAAGAGAATAACAGTGAACGAATAATGTATTAATGATATTCGAATCATGATTGACAATATTATTTATCAATTTACAAAGAGTGTCAGTCTCATTCCTATCAAATAATCTAATATGTCTTGTTTAGTAAGATCACGTTAATTCGACGTTATCGATTGACATATGCTTCCTCTATAGGTATCTGTGTGTTGAATCGAGCTGCTGCAATATTAGTCCGTATAGGATGTTACTCGCTCTTTTAACATGATAAAATAGGGGGACACGTGTCCGATTAATAAATTTTCATTAATTCATTATTAGGAATTAAAATTAAGGTCTGTATATATGTATACACGAGAGATTATACAAACATTTTTCAAAAAAACCGTGTTATTTAGAAAAACCGCGTAAAAAGAATTGGGTAAAAAAAAACGTACAAAAAACTGCGTAAAAAGAGAGTGTGTATGATTTTTTGTGAATATTTAGCCTTACAGTGGGCGTATATGGCAATGCAATAATAGAGCTATTCAAGGCATGAAATATCGTTTTTTATATCAATAAAAAGGATTCTTTTTATGTATATTTCTCAATGGACTTGCTGCTGACATATATTGTTTACTATAAAAATAAATAAAACACATGTTGCACTCGTTTTATAGATAATGTTATATAAAATGTTATCGGGCGGTTTGAATCACAAGGCAGGTAGATTGCACAATAAAATACGATTGTGTGTATTTGCAATCACATTTTTGCTTTTAGCAAAATTGTTCTCGCCTGCAGTCCAGGCAACGTAAACATCATTTCGCACAAAAGCATCTTCTCTTTAAACCTGGAGAGTGTTTAAATTTTAATGCAAATCATGCTAAGACGTGTCTTGGAAAATAAGTGTTAAAAAATTGAATTCTGAATGTCATTTTATACGTTTCATTACCGTATTCTATTCAAAATATTCACAAACAATTTTTCTCATTTACGAGTATCGCGTAACGAATTCATATTACAAAACTTCGCTCTTACGTCGTTTCTTTTTTTCTCATGCACGCGCGCCAGAACGCGCGCGGAGAAAGAGCGCGCGACAACTTTAGTTGCGACACTTTTCAAAGAAGCGTGATGGAAAATCCCGATAAAGTTTAAAACTGCTTCTTATTTTTGCATGCTCCCCTTGTAGCGCACGACCGCACACGAGAGCGACGATTGTTTCTCCCTTTTCTTCTTATAGTTTTCGCTCTTACAATTAGAACCGTTAACACACGCACGGCATTCTTCGCGCGTGTGGTATAGGCTGACAATGAGAATATTAAAGTATACCGTTCTTAATTAGCGGACAAAAGCGCTCGCATAAAGCGCAGAATATTTCGCGATGCAATTCAAATTGTTATGCAACTCGTCATCATTATGCAATGCGCTTGTCTGCATCTTCCAGTTATCGCAAGAAAGAAAACCAGAAGAGAAAAAAAAGGAGAGAGCGAAGAAACACGACAATGACCGTAAACATCGCGAGTAATGAATATTCTAAAGCCACTTATAAAATGAAGATTACGCGTTGTGAGATTGTGTGCGGGGACTGCTTTATAATACATATGTAATTCCTTGTTTTACACAAAATGTTTATTTAACGCAATTTGGAAGAAAGCTCTTTGGATTGAATTAAATTGCAGGTAATTATACATGCAATTTCCTTCTTGCCTGTTAATTTACAACGAGATATTGCTCGGAGCTCGGATAGCGACGCGCGCGCTGTCGCTCTCAGGAAGGAGAGAGTTGGTTTTGTGCACAAAACGCCAGCAGTGAATCTCATCAGGAACGATCGCTCCCGCATGCATGTGTGATCAAAGTAACTCCTACAATGACTTACTTTATTTTTTAATTAAGAGACATACAATCAAAAAGAATACTTTAGCCTTTATTATCTTTCCATTTATATCGAACGCGTATATGGGTCTTGTTTTTATTTTTCGTCCTCTCAATATTCTTAAATTAGATTGTTCTACTTTGCTTTTACATTTCCGCAAATGTTTGTTGTTGCAAAAACGTGTGTGTATGAGTGTATACGAGTGTGTAAATGTATGTGAACGTTCGCAGTATATTGAGCTCGGGTCCGTGAGCTTTCTAAGCTCAAATGACTGCGTGCAGATCAGTCATTCCTGCGGAAGATAATTACGCGGCATCATCTTATCGGTATCTGTATAGATCGTGTTCCTTATCAACGATAAGATAAAGTTAGATGTCGGGAAAATGTCATAGAGCTTGCGCTCTCACGGCGCGACCGGTTGACAGTTATTGCTCGCTTTTCAGTCGCAAATCGAGAACCTAATCTATATCCGTGCCGTGGCCGCGCATATACAGGGGCATCGTGAAGGGGAAGAGAAAGAGAAACAGAGATGAAACGTACTCTCTCTGTCCTTTGTGCCTATTACTTTGCGTCTGACAAAACTATCGCTGTTATTGGCACTCTTGTTAGATAAAAGCTTTCATTCACAATTTAGCATCCGAGTAGTCATTTAATCTATAAAGCAAAAATAAAGAAAGGATAAGAGCAAATAAAATTAATGATAAAAATAGAGATATGTATTTCCATCGGAAATGGAAACAAAATTACTGAAAAATTAGGAAAAAACCAAGCATGATATCGTATTATTTTAAATATAAGTCTCAATATTTTTCTTAAAAATTCCAGATATTTCGGATAAAAATATTAACTTTTTCCTATTGTGTTAATCGCGCAGAAAAAGAGAAAGAATTATAATCGTGCTTTCTATGATCACATGGTGGTCTATGGTGGTCTTTACACACGAGATTTTCCTCGTGTTGGTACCTCCGTTATTCGTCTCTCTTTCGCAGTCGCGTATAAGACGCATCCTGAAGTCGGTGTATTGCGCGCATTGAAAGCATGACGACGACGACGACGACGACGACGGCGGCGTCGGTGGCGGTGGCGACGGAGGTTCCCTTCTCTCGCGATTGCAGAAACCACGCCGGAGGAACTCGCTTATTTTTACTAGGAATGCGCCTCGGGCTGAAAGAAAAAAAACTTGGCGGAGAGAAAAAGAAAGGGAGAGAGAGGGGGGTCGCTGACACGATGCTGGAAACAGGCGTCTGATAAAATTAAGCCGCCACAGAGCATGCGAGCAGCAAATTTTTTTTCCAATCTCTTTTCCTTTTTTCTTTTCTCGAAGAGCTGCCTATTTTCCACGCGAGATAATTGACGTAACGAGAACGACGATTGCATCCGTACGTCCATAAAAAATATTAAAATTTCTAATTAGAATTTTTCGCGCAACGCGCATAGAACTATATTTACGCTGAAGCGTTCAACATCTATATGCTCGATATACTTTGCATGGTTTTTCATCTGATCTCAGCTGGCATTTCTATTTCCGTCATTTAGTGCCAGCCCGTTCTTATCTTCTTTCTGTATCTCCACTTTATTTATAGATTCATTGATGAACGGAATAGCTGAATTTTCCCGAATAAAAATTTTTTCTTGACACGTCAATAGTGTCCTTCGTGTACAAAGTATAATAATAACTGTAAGTTACTAAAACTCTATACACAGGGGATGAGTTTTTAAGCGCAAGAAGACTAGTTCTTCCTTTAATTTTTAAGCTAATTTTACTTTAACGAGAATCTTATTCCTTAGTTAATTGTTTTACATCGTGTTTTACTTTTGTAGACGCCTTGTCGGTTATTTAATTTCATTTCTCTTACTAAAAATTGCAATTTGAGGTTTGCGATTAGTTTAGATAGATATATTTAAGTGCGAGAAAATGAAGACATTTAAATGCCAAAGAGATTCTAAATTGATCAAAGAACTTATGGCTATCCGATAGAGGAAACATCCCGTGCAGCGTTGTCTCGGTGGTCATCCAATTTACGCCTATCCGGTTTCTCTCGCGAACGTGTACGAATTTAACTGCATTTACTGTCGGTATAAGCTGTATTGTATGCAGCTGCGTGTCGGTTAAGCTTATTTGAGCGCATCTGCACCATGTTACGGAACAATACCTGTTCCGCCGCACTTCGTGCATTCCTCAAAGACTACCGAACATTAGCTAACATTGCTTTCTCATTAACGCCCGTGGCATATTACGTCTACCCATCGATTGCGCATCTTGTCTACAAATATAGAATTAATAAATTCCGAGTCGATCTCCAAACTGACAGACCCTTTTCCAAGTCACGATACGTTAGGCGCGAAAGTTACGCAAAGTGACTAACGTATAGTGATACTCCACATTTACGTGACAGAGAGTCAAGTCAGTTCACTCGAACGTAATATCATAAAGAACGTAGCGACTTTTCTGCTCCCTTATATGATAATCGATGGCTATAACGCAAACGAAACTTTCCTCGTCGCCGTAACTCGTGTTGCTCATAAAAGCTAGCATCTTCCGCGAGTATGATTGAACGTTACGGGCCGTCATGCATACTTGTTGCGACCGCGAACGGTCGGCTCGGTCACGGCGATACGCGATACCTGCAGTGCAGTACGAAAATGCGAGGAGGCCGCGCACCGGGTAAAAAATGTATAATAACGCACGGTATACAACTTAATCGCAGATTCGCCGCGAAGCGTTGCGAAGAGATGCGCGGGCTCGATTTTGCGGACCCCGAGAGAAAGCGATGCGACGAGTTAGCCCTCAAAATTGCTTCGCAGAAAAATACTCTCGTGCTTCGTAATAGCGGCAAACGGACACACAATGCGGAGCCAAGAGAACTCTCACGAGAAAGTCCCGTCTCGATAAAGTGGTCTCACGATTATCCTCGTCGACGCAAAGGATGTCCTGGCGGCAGCGGCGATTAGCCGTCGCGACGCTTTGGCTCGTTCGTTTCTGCGATTTATCGTATCGAATTGATTTCTGTAAAATATCAGTCGAGACGAGGAACTTGACTTTGCACGAGCCTGACTATCCGCAAATTTCGACAAACTCTTCCCTGATTCAAGTAATAATTAAACATTTTACAGACTTCTCATCTTGCATTTCTTCTAAATTTAATACGATGTCCGTTCGAATGCGAATAATGCACTTGCACCAAAGTGCCTCGCTCCGATCTTATTTTGAACGATTATGTCTCGAATAATGACATATATTTGAAAGGTAACATTAAGAAAATTATCGTTCTTTGGTGCTCGCCGTACATGGGCACGCACATGGCGCGTAACGAGTAAAACTGGCAATTATTCGACGTTATCATTCCAGAGATAAAATCGGAGCCTCTTTTTCGCGTGGACGCGTACTTAAAATCGAAGTTTCTCTTCCGGCGTGCGCGCTTAAGAGCGCCGCGCCGCTTGTCGTTCGAACGTACGAAAAAGTGCGGCTGCCCGATGATGGCGCTTGCGTTTAACGTTATATTAGGAGCGCGTATATAAGTAAAATTTCTTCTTAAACGGATGCAACGGAGAAAAAAGCTACCTCCCCTCGCGTGACATTCCGCGGTCGTGCTCGTCGTAATTGCAGGCGGAACGGGCGGCCGGGCGGCGTAACAAGTTGCGCGCGGGGTCGCGCGTCATGAAAAACAGCCTCGTAAAAATCATGTTCCCATTAGAGCGCGCGGCTCGTTCTCTTGATAAATTTTACGGTAGACGTACGACTTGGCACGTACCTCCGTCTCGCGAAGAAAGTTATTTCCACGGCCGTATTTCATGCCGGGGTAGAGCAACGTTCCTCCGTCGTGTATATCGACTATACATTCTGTCCCGATCGCGGCAAGTATTTCGGCTATTTGATAAACCAGAAACCGCCGATGTTGTGATTTACGACACTCTTCGAGGGCCGATCGTTAGAGCGATTAGAGTAACCCCATGATAAAATTCTCGCGAAGACATATGTGCATCCAAAAAGAAAGTGCTTTTAATTCAGCGAAGCCTATTTTGAACATGATTTTCTTGTAATTATTGAGTTAAACTAATAGCATCATATTAATGATTCATTCAGGTTACTCCGATTGAAATAGAGTTTGTCTACGTCTTATTGCTAAACTTGTAGTCGAACGTTCGAAATATTTATTTCGAATTTTTTCGCATATCATTATTATACGTTAAAAGGCAATGTAAAGAATTGTTGATAGCGTTTTGTTGTTATAATTGTATAATGGCAAAGTTCGTAGATTGAAATTTTTATTGCACCAGCACAAATGCAGTTCTCTTTTTATCCTTTTTCGCGGATAGAAATAATATTAACAAAGTTCTCGCGGAAATTAAACTAAAACAATGCAGTTGTGTTTCGCTGCTTTTATCTATTCGCAGTTTACGCGATCAGTTGAACTTTTACAGGACCGGCTCCTTTTTTGAACGACCTTTTTAGTTTTAGTGCTAGAACATTTTTGTTCTTGTCAGTGGATTGAACTACGAAAAAGACGGCGCCGGCGCCACTCCAGCTTCTAATATCACTTAGGCTTCCGGTCCCGGAGAGGTTAAACTGCGACTATACGCAGTCAATTACCCTATTCTGACGATTACACTTGCCGTTTTCATGTTCCTCCATTCGACAGCCACTTTGCCGAGTAGATGGCGAAATTAATTACAACCCGGATGCTGTGCCTTTTAATTAAGTGTCACGAAGCGGCGCAGATCATTAAGATTAGATGTTCTATTCGTCTATCTCTATTCTCGACGAAATGTACCGTTTGCACACAGTATACATCGAATGCAATCGAACATGCAAAAATAAAGCAATTTTTACATTTTTTATAATTTTACTCAAAATATTCGAATAGGATAATATCAATTTTTTCGATCTTTTTTAACAGTTTAATTTATTACATTCCATGATATTTTGACATTTTAGCACGCAATCAATAAATTGAATGGTACAGATATATCAACCTTATATTTTAATTAAAAATTATTAAATAAAACGGGAGATATTATACTACTTATATATAACATATTAAAGCATAAAACACCAAGTGTAGATGCTACTCTTTTCCATGTTTCATTTGAGTAATAAAATAAAGATATTTTTTATGTAACCGTAAACTCTTTTAACGGTTCTTTCCTTTGTTTATATATTTTTTATATAATTTATTATAACTTATTGTAATTAATTCTTTATATTAATTCTGATATAATTAAAAATATCTTAATTATATATTATATATTAAATTATATACATTAAAATATATTAGAAATATAAAGATACTAATTTTTACTTGGAACGATGGACAAAAGATATATTTTTAATATATAATATTAAATAAATAAATATAATTTACGAACCTTTCAACACTTAATCCATATCTTCACTAATTTTTGTACGTTTGTGATAAAAGAATCGGATTCTCTATAAATTTTAAGATTTATTAATTTATGAGAGATTACTTATTAACATACTATATTGCCGTGAATAAATATTACATATAATTTGCCATTAATTAATCGTACAAGAGTTTCTTTCTACATTTTAAATGTTGTTTTGAACGATAGAAATCGAGCAGAAGCATTTGAACTAAGTTCATTGCGATAATGTAAGCCACATGTAATAATTTTTTATCATTTACGTATGCAAGTAAGTATGTATTGTTCGTTAATAAATCGATATTGCCGCATTAACATTTCAAGGAAAAGAATAAAAATGCGCACGATAACACACGCTGCGTTTTGCGATTGTAATTCTGCGCTAAAGTTAGACTTTTGAATAAAACATCAGTTAAAAAATTGTAAAACAATAAGCGTTCATGGTTGAATAAATTTGAAATGAAGAGATATTGCGAGGAAGAATTGTATTTAAGCAGAAAATTATAATGGACTTTAAAAATTATTACATATAATTATTACATATGTAGAATTATGTTAATAATTGCACACAATTTTTGTGCCACGTATTGACTCGTTTCTTCGCGATATGTGTGTCGATTTAGTGGATCATAAGAGAACTCAGAAATATATTATTTTGAATAAACTTTTTTTTTATCGAGAATGCAATTTTATTTATAATTTTTAACATGCTCGTTGATGATATAGCCCGCTGTTTCCTCATTTCTGCTTTTTCAACTAACCCCTTCCTTTCCGCAGGTGCAAACTCGAAACGATCACTGAGATAATCACTTGAAAATTAATTGGGTATGCATTCGGACGATGACGTTTACATTTCCCCGAACGAAAATTGTTACGTTGCCGTGGTGAAGGTAACTGACCATTAATCAGTGTCAGAATTTTCGCAATAAATTACCGTAACGAGTTATATTCATCTCAGTTTACTTGATGCTTTAAATCATCAGAGCTCAGGAACTTTTTCAATAAATTTTATTGCGCGTCTCTCTATATATAAATACGTTGCCTCTCCAGAATATTCGCAATATAAATAAATGTTGTTGATTTTATCTCATTTCACTTTATAAAATCGTTAATACATTTTAGCATTGTTCAGAAGATTAAGCTCGAACGGAATGGTATCATCTCGTATAATTAAATCTTGTTATCTTATAATTTTGCATTCGTATAATTAAATATTTATATTCCGACTTGCTCCATTTCTAAGAAAAACTGAGATAAGCACATTTTTGATTTAGAAATATAGAAGATTATCATACACGAAAACTTAAATCCTGTTTTATATGGAAAGAAAACGCTTGCGTTATTTTACAATGCGTGAAAAAGCATATGGATTCTAAGATGCGCCAAACTATATCCGTTTATAACTTTTTAAAGAAGTACAGTATAGCCACACAAAATGCGTATTTTTTTTTTTTCAAATATCATTTTGATATAAGTTGCAATGCAAGAAAAGCCAGAAGCATCAAATAATTGCCAAGCCAGATAATATATTAATTTTATATGGCTGATTAATTTTATGTGCACTGTTAAGGTCTTCTTTTAATTAATATAATACTTCATTAAAATGATTTAATTATATATTAATCTTTCCTCAACAGTTTCATCGTCAGCATTTTATTAATTTATTTAATATTTGATTTGACAATGTCCTCATTATTGACTCGCAAAAGCAGAAATTATCATTTGATCTGAAATTTAAATTTTCCGCTATAAATTGGGTTATTTGTTATATGTGTTATATAATATATGCAATACGTAATATTGATTGAAATGAACACAAAGAAAATGTATTTAATGGTGATTGGCACTTTATTAATTATATTGAAATTTATAAGTGACGCTATCATAGCCTAATTGACATCGGACAAACGCAATAGTTAGCGTATTTATCAACTTAATGAGATATTTATGTAATAATTTCCTGCATCGCCCAATCAGAATCGCTTATAGCCACAAACGCAGCATAAACATCGATCGAAATAATCTAATTCTATTGCGTTGTCATAATTTATAGCTCTTTAGCCGTTTAATCACCGATTACCGAAGCCAATACGCGTTGTTACGCATCTAAATGGTAATTGGCCGACGATAATTTTCGCAAACTACCGCGTAAATCAACTGAACTGACTAATCTATCTCGATCTCTCATGAACAAGAGAAATACTGAAGTTGCAGTTTAAAGCTTTTTTGGTAATCGAGAGCTTTCACATTTTTATATATGCTTTTTGTACTACACATTAAACGTTTGTGGACCTTCCCTCCCCCGACATTTTAATTTTCGATTTAAATTATTTACAAAATAAAAATATCTTAATAAATAAAATCATTAAGCTACTCTGTGTTAAGGCCCATTTGAAACGATATAAAAACGAATGAGGTCTTTTACTGTTTTTCCGGGTTTCAAAAGTTTGATTCTTGGAACGTCGTTTATTTTCATTCACTCGCATATAACTTAAAAACTTATTGGTTCTCGGAAGAAAAGTTTTAGTGCCCCATTCCTGTTATATTAAACTTTAACTCTACGTTTCCCAGCAAAGTGTTAAATAAGAGCTCTCTACAAGTTTTCGAATTTTTATATCGCGGCGATAATAGCAAATTTTGATACTGCGAGAGAATTCGCGTTAGATAAAACACGTAAGCAAATTTAAAGGCAAATACGTGCCAGAAAGCTGGAGATTAATAATTTTATAAAATTGAATAAAGATTTGGGCAGAAAGAAAGATATTTGACGGGACACTAAGAAGAGCTAGAAAATTTTTAACGTTCATATCTTCTCTCCGAATGCACAATACCGTTAAATAAGATACGCTTCTGGGTTATCCTATCGAATAGCGGGGTTATACGCACCATCGAGCATATGATTTGGTCATTACCGTGTTACCGTGTGACACAATCGCTTCCATATCACATCCACAATAACCATAACAGTCGGATTCGATGGACGTGCCATCGTTACTGCCAGTTACGATCGCTCCTTTATGCATTTGTGCTGATAGGCGTTTTCCTAGATTTTCAGCTTATTACGGCTCGGACAATAGACGACTAAAAAAATTAAAGAAAAACGTAATATATCGGAAGACTAGATGTGACGATGACTTTCTACTTTTTTCCCCAACTTAAACCGCTTCGATCCTTTGGGGAGAAGCGCTCGACGAACGCGAGCTCATTCGAACGAGTTCAAAGTATACTAGATGGGAAAATATTCCTATGGGAACCATGATCTGGAGTATAAGGGCACCGGAGTGACCCGAGCTTAAATTGCAACCATTATTTTTAAATTTTGTCATACAGTGTACACGGATCTTTCGTTGAAGACATAATTAAGAAATAAATTATTTTTTAATTACTGTCCGAGCGTAAACCACAAATTCTATATAAAGAGTTAAATATTAAAAATTAGTTTAACTTTGGACTCGCAATATTGCTGCCGTTTAGACACGTATACGGAAATCCAAAACAAACGTGTCAATTTTTCAAGTATGAAAGTTACAACTATCGAAACGAAATTGTTAGATCGTAACTGACATTTTTTAATTTTTACTGTCAGCGACGCAAAATCCATTATCGAGCAATGTAGATACGTTCTTCAATGCAATTGTGACCTATATCTGACAACGTGTTATAGATAGATTATTAGATTTTCCGTTTTTTATTGCACAAAAATGGATTTGAATATATTATGAGCGTAAAAATTTCAATGCTGGAGATTCGGCGGACATCTGCCAAAGAATTTATGAAGCAAATCCGACATATCACGATATAAAAAGTAAACTAAAATAAAAAATGAAGCATATACATATATACGCCCATGTATACTTAGTTTCTGTATATACATATATCTATATTTAACTATATTTTATCTAAAAAATATTCTATAATATAAGATACATAATATAAATTTTTATTTATCGAAAATAAAAATTCTAAATCGTTGTTCTCGATGGGTCTCGATGCATTTTATATTTTTGTCACGTGACTTTAACTTCATATGCGACGTTTGTTGCCGATTATACATACTCGCTCAGGAACTGTCACAAACGTGCTGCGTATGTAATCAAAACGTCAAAGCTCGTGGCACGAGTCTCTCTCGTTAGGATGCAATCTCGATCAAAGTGTCGTGCATGACAAGTTCATGCGCTCCGAAAAGTATAGTCATGACTTGCGTTATTGCGCTCAGCGTTGACATGTTGCCGCGACAACGAGTTGTCGACAACTGCGATAGTTCGCTTTACGTATGTCGCAAAACAATCGATTGTCCTTTTCGTTATAAATTCCTTGATTACCTCCTCAATGAAAATATTTTACGAGGCATTTATCGTTTCTTTTCTCTCTCAAGCAATTTACAATTAAATTAATTTCGTAGATAAAACTTCAAGAAAGAAGCTGTAAAGCCTTTTATCTTTCCTAATTTAAAAATCTTTTATCTTTTTTAATTAATGTCAAATAGAATTTGTTTCAATCAAGTTTTATACGAAGCTCAGTTAAAACGTTACGATGTGAAAATTGAAAAAACGAAATAAGCAACCTTCAATAATGAAAAATCGCCCTCAAATTGACGGAAGAGGGAGAACGTCCGGTAGTTCTAGGACATTTCGCACGTAACTACGATTTAGCGGCTTGTCCGAATATGGCTCGATCATTATTTCGCGTTATAGCAGTCCCGTCCCGTCGTCAGTGGCGCGCCAGTTTCTCCATAAACGGCACGTCTATCGATCCTCGATGTTCTATTTCGCGAAATAGATTTACGACGGTGATTCCTCTTTAGGACTTTAAGGGTATCAGATTGCGCGGCGATAGATCTCCAAGCTCAATAAAAATGCCCGTCGGACGGATCGCGTTGTTGTAACGAGTCCGAGTTTCAGCATCGGAGGTACGATGGTAAATGTGAACGTCACATGGCAAATGCGATAATGACGCTTTGCGCGTAACGGTAATAAATTGGCAGCCGTCACCATTAACGCTATCGCAGACATTGCATCTCCGAGTCGGCGCTGTTGCATTTTTAAGGCGATCTGAACGCGAAGAATGCGCTTAAAACTGATCAAACTCTGTACCTTGCTCTAAATAATATATCATACCTGCTCGGATAAGCTCCAAATCGAAAAAAGTTTCCTTCTATTCATAATTTGTGACTGCTGGTTACTCATACTTAATAATCATGATCATATAACGCTAATTATATTTTGTAATTACAGTAATTAGACGATGTTCGTCGGCAAGCATAAATTTGCAGTTTCACGCAAATAATTCCCAGACATTTCACGAATCTGGAACAGATACCTAGACCCTTCTGTCCGTTTCTCGCTGACTCAGCAGCCACCCTCATTAATTTCAGCTATGTGAACAACCTTTTGTTTATGGTATAAACGTTATATTGGTACCGGGAGAGTTCAATGTAGATGTGGATAATAAGCGTTAGATCGCGCAGAACAATTTCAAGCGGTGCTTGAATTGAATTAAATAAGCGGAAGATACGAGGAATATGCGTCTTCTCGATATTATTCGAATTGCCTGAAGAGATAATTGTTTGTAATTGATCAATCTCTTCGTGTACAAGATTGATAATTTCCTGCGTTAGTCAGATTTCAGACTCCAGCAAAAACGGACCTGATAGCTTCATCCCGAATAATTCTTCTTAATCCCCAGTCTTTTTTCAATTTTAGATAAATCCCTATTGATAGAGAGAGGGTCATTAAGAACTACACTTGTCTTTCCGTGACATTTTATTTTTTTGTCATGGGACGAAATTAACTGTCACAGTGAGATAAATGTAATAGCTGTATTTTATAATAAAAAAATGTATAATCGTCATTTTTGTAAGATATTATCTTGATTGTGAAAGAGAGGATCTTAAAAAATGACGCGATATTATCTTATAATTATTCATTGTAATTTTAAGATTGATAATATGTACGCTAATAGCGGTTTACATTACGTTGTGGCATTAATTTCCCGTGTTACTGCTAGTTTATTAAGTGCGCGAACAGTAATAGCGCACTGGAAGTAATTCTGCTTTGGAGAACCACGGTCCAGAACGAATTTTGGACCGTATTATATTCTCAGAAGGAAGGGAATGTGAGAGCTTCAACTTCGCGGTTTCAAGTTCAAGAAAACCGTAACACATAAGGAGTTGCAGACAGACTTTTGGCCACCATAGCACAGTAAATAAATATAAGACGCATTATGCACTTTTGTAACCGTGTTTATAAACTTATCAACTAAGTAAGAAGAAAGATAAGATTATCAATGTGAATGGCTTTAGTAGTTTACGTAGTTTAACATTAATTTATCATAAGGGAGTCGTAGATATGTCTTAGAAGTTGGGATTAATGTTATGGCATCTATTCACACTCGAAATTTAGTGCCAAAGTTTTCATGAGGCTCTCATGTGGAATATGATAAATACATTTAATGTTATCGCACGGCGGAAATAAAAATCTAGACTACCGATTATTGATTTATCAAGATATAAAAAGTATTAAAATATACTTCCAATGGAAAGGTTACTTACAATTTGGTTCTTCAGACGTTCAATTAGCTTTTTAATTTAAATATTAATTTGAGTTTAATTAGCTTTTTATTTTAAATTTAATCTGAGGAGAATTAATTTATAAAAAGAAATTGTAATGACATATTAAAAACCGCTACATGTCGACTTTTTTATCAAAAATTTTATGTTCTACAAATTAATGATGCAAATCAATCATATAGTAAATCGATAAATGAGTGGGAAACATGGACGTTGTATGGAAATGCAATATGTATATACTACTGTTTGTACAGTATTATACATCATATTTGCAATACACGAAATGCAATACGTGCAAACTATGAAATCTACTCGCAAATATTTACGATACATGTTTCGCCACAATGGAGGAAATTGTAAGAGCGGTTCGCGCACGAAGGATCGAGAAACCGCACGATTTCACGAGCTTTTAACCGACACTTAAGTGCGCGGCGATTTTGTAATCTATGATATATGACGCTTCCTGCGAGAAAGCCTTTAACCGAAAGCGCCGTCATATTTTTCGTCGACGTCGAGCGAAAATCCACTATAAATCCGCTGGCGGGAAACGACGTGAAATAAAGAGGCAGATAATCCAGAGAAACGAGGTAAGAATTATGCTCCGAGGAGTTATGTATGTCCAAACAAATGTCTCAAGCCTGTATTTATAGTCGTTACTTGAATGTCGTCTTGAAAGTGTATCAAGTGAAATACACGGTATAGAGTTACACATTTTAAGACGCGGATAATAGTGATAACATTTTAATCACGACTCAATTATTAAGGCTGCGCTCAGCCATGAAAAACGGAACGCGCGCTTATTCGCTTAAAATCAGATAAATGTCAAAATATATGATTGCGGCTGTAATTGTTAATTGAAAATTGTTCTAACACTACTATAGATAAACGTTCTCTATAATATCAATATTTAATATGCATACTATTAAAGATTAAAGAATTCAGAAATGATATCATGAATGTCATTTTGATATTATGCGATACAATAAAATTAATAAGATCGAAGTAATATGGTTATATAGAATTAACATGCAGACGATATATATAAAAGCAAAATTTAATATTCAATTTCATCCCAGCGATATAATCTCAAGAAACATCTACATATAAATAACTTTGTTCCTTTAAAATAAGCAATTCCATTTTTACCGGATATTGTCCAAACATGAATATTAATATGTGTGCGAAAATAAAATTAAAAAATAAAACAGTAATGTAATTCCATGTATTTTGTGACAAATTTGCTGCATTTGTCGAAAGAGAACGCGAAAATATCCTTACTTATTCGAAAGAAAAAAGTAAAAAGAAAACAAAACTTTAAAAAATTGTCTTGATTTTTTAAATTTATATTATTAATTTAATTAACGTACGCCTTTAATATAATCAGAATTATGTGTTATTCATGTAATCAAAGTTAACAACTTGTTAATTGTTCATCTAACAATAAGTCAATACATTCTTAAAGATCGGTAAAATTGAGCGATTTAATTCGCATTTTCGTAAGCTATAATAAGGCAAATTGCGAAATGTAGGAAAATATAAATACGAAAAGTGAAGCATATAATTGTATGAATCAAAAAACGAAAATCCAATCTTCCGTCGCGATTCGATTTCGCGTGTTTTGTATAGAATATGCTCAGCGGAGTGATATTTCCCGGAAGAAGACGATTTCCGGTGGCGATCCCGCGGGATGTATTCTACGAGAAGAGCCTCTCCCCGAGCCGTACCATCGTGATATCGATTTAATAAAGCCCGCACTTGAGATGGGCACATATTTATGTTAACAATCTGCGACACGAGCTTCTACTGCAGATCGAAAATCTTACGGCCGTATCTTTGCGCATATACACAGATGCAAGGCAAACATCGTCCTCGATGGGAAGCAACACATTTGCACAAACAGCGAGTGACTGATATTCTATGAATTATTGCGCTTCGATGGAAGAGCAATAAAAATTATGCGTGATGATGTTTTTTCGTTGGAGACGCGATCACAGTTTTTTCAATAAGCTACAATTTTGGTCTCAAATCGTTGGCGTGACTGCATCAGTAAACAGCGAGCCAAGAAATAGATTGTTAAAAAATTTTCTTCTTCTTTTTGTTAAACACAAAAGTAGAATAAAGCGCTTGGTATGATAAAAATTTATGGCGTTTAAACTCGTTTTTTTTTTATTTCTCCCAGTCATCATCTAATAAAATTCTCCGGACTTTTTCTCGAAAGGCAGCGGTCAAGTCCATATCTATCGGTACATCGGCGACCGATAGACCGCGAGGAATCCCGCCGCGATTTATCGCTCCCCGTGGAATCGTATCCGAGTATCGATTTGCACCGCGTCAGGCACTTTTTTCGATTATGCCGAGGACCGGTCTGATTCTTCACGATGCTTGAACATTTATCCGATTACATTTCGATCGATGTTAACCAGACTCGGTGTTTCCGTCGTGAACTCAATTTACTCAGTGTTACGATTTTTCGAGGAAATAAACGCTCTAATTATTTGCTCGACTTATAAAGTCATTAAACGTCCCCATTTTTCATTTCACTCTAAAATTTTTGCCAAGTTGCTTGTGACCTATATATCGTTATTGGATGCATCATTCGAAGGATGAACGAATTAACTGAACTCGTAAAATGTAAAAGATCACTTTAAGTATACAATTGTATCTAAAGTACATATATCTTACAAATTATGGACTTACTCTAGTTTTGGTCCAAATTCGTTATTTCATGATTATATTAAGTACGAGGTATGATTTTTGGCAGTCCTTATCTTGCGACTTTCGGAAATTGATTCTGTCATTTCATCCAATCAGCGCTATCGATGATACGCGTTATACGTTACTCAAGCGTGCGTTATCTATCATAAATAAAAAAGAATATCCCGCAGAAGAGAGGGAGGACGACGAGGAGAGGAGGAGTGGAGGAAAAATCATATTTCATATGTTCACAGCGATGTGCTTTTTGCCGATAAAATTCCTCGGTTTTTCTCTATTGCGTCAGGACCGCTTCTTGTTTCCCTTCCTAGCGACCCGTCCTACCCGCTTGGGGTGGCCGAAAAATAGCGGCGGTTTAACGGGAGACGAGATCAGAGGCCGATCGAGACTCGAAGAATTCTCCCCCTTGATATCTTTTTCGTTGCGAAGGCAAAGCGACCATAACCGGGCGGCATCATTTTAACGCGACGTCTCACTTTAAACATGGGAGAGCAAGTCGTTTTTATACGGCCATTCGTCCGTCAGGTAATACGGGATATATGGGACTATATTTACTCCCGATATCCAACTGATATCAATTTCAAATCAATTATGCGCCGGTCGATTGAACGTATTTACATATAATAAAAGTTAAGTGACTTTAGTTTGTACAGCTGGAGTTTATATCGCTATATAAACTGTGTGTAAACTTTAAAACGAGATTATATTCATGTACTGATTGATATTTACTGATGCACTGACGGATAAATTTCATATTCATTGATATTACACGTCAAAATTCATATTAAATTTCCGTACAGATTACCTGCGACATTTGCGTTCCATTTTAAATTATTATCTTGGAAAACAGTTAAAAAACAATAATTTATAAAAATTAAATCTAAAACTGTATACATTTGCGCAAACTTACACGTAATAAAATATTAGGTTGTTGCAAAAATGAAAATGGCGATTTTTGATCCTTTATTTGAAACGTTTATATCTCGTTCTCCAGATTTCTATCAGATAGGCATTGAGGGACTTGTGTCGCGTTGGAAGAAGTGTTTAAGGAGATGGAGACTATTTTGATTGAAAGTATGTATTAAATTTGTAATATAAACGTAATATAAACGTAATATAAACGTTTCAAATAATAAATAAAAAACCGCCATTTCATTTGCAACAACCTAATGACTTGATATGATTTAAAAGATACGGATTTTTTTCATTTATATCCTCTTTTCAAATACTGCGTAATTCGATTACATTTCTAGATTTAATCTCGTATATTTTTTAAACATCTGCAACATGCAATTTTAATTGATATATATTTATAATCTCGTGTATCAATGTATGATCCGGGATATGATACGCAATTGCTGCATTATTTATGTGTTAGCTAACACGTCAATTTTTAAGTGGAATTAATTTTTATAATCTCACACGCGAACGGATTTTGAAATGAATTGGACCGTATGTAAAATTAATCGATTATTTCTCGTTCAGATAACGGAAATCACGGTTACTTAATGGAAATATTTTACTGCGTCAAATCTCATTGGCTTTTATCGAGAGAGATTGCAGAAAACAGACTCATGGTTCTAATACAATTTGTGTGAAAACGTGCTACAGAGTGTCGTGATTAAATTTCCAACATTAGCCAACGAACTTCTTTCTACTGTGACGACCATGCTTCTTAGAAAATTTTTTCACGAAATTGGTAACCAAGTTAGTGTTTCTGCTTCTTCATCTTTGACAGAGTAGCGATTTCAAAGTTGCACGTAACAAACCACTCTGCGCTACTTTGTAGGAAGCTCTTATATGCGGAATAAAGCCGCGAAACTTCTTTATAAGGTGGAGAGACCTCGCTGCGCACGACGCCGACGTGTTAACATATATTTGTTGCAACTTCGAAATGTGTTCGCGAAGTTAATTTGTTTCAATATAATTCAATATAACGTGATATAACCTCACGGAAAGGAAGTTTGATTATATTTTCGTTACATATTTTCTTAGCTTTGTTATTATCCTATTATTATGCGGCACGTTTCAGATATTTTTCAAGCTAAAAATTCTTGAAATAAGATTTCTTATATAAGGTTTCATACACTGAGAAAAAAATTGTTAATCCCAAGAAATATTTAGTCCGATACGTTCAACTAAACATTTTAGTTATTTAACTAAACATTAGTTGTTTTAACAATTTATTTAGTTTCTTTAATCAAAAATTAATTAATTCAACTGTTTAGTTAACTAACTAAAATGTTTATTAGTTGAACGTATCGGACTAAATATTTCTTGGGATTAACAAATTTCTTTTCTCAGTGTATGCGTATATTTTTTTGTTACAGAGTAACTTTAAGAATTTATTTTTGCGATTTAATTTCAAGTTTTTTTAAATCTATAATATGTATATCATAAATTACATAATTAATATATTTTTGGCGATTTACATTCCCTTGTTACACTATATATAACTACAGAGATTACAAGTACAGTAATGGTAGAAATTTTTATGATTTATATACGTATATTATAATATGATTTTGTTCGAACAAATTCTCAGTGAAGTACTTTTTATAGGTAGTATATAAGTTTATCGAAACTCAAATCTTTATTCCTTGTCAAAAGCATTTTTATCGTACGGCTCAGTTGTAAGCTATAATTACGGTGCAACGGAATATCCGGGATTTCCCGTTTTTCTCTGACCTCAGTTTCCCTCCGATCGCCATCGTGTCGGTTCGGCTTTCACGCCGCACTCGGAAGGGTATAATTTGGAAACGCGGAAAATCACTTTAGGATTTATCGGAGGCTATAAGATCGGCGTGAGATAAAGCGCGATTTTCTGCGTCTCAGCAACGTCGCGTCGGTAGTAGATATCCCGCCCTTAATTAGTGACCATCGCACCAACTTTATTACCGGTCTTTAATAAGCGTGTACGCTTTCCAAGTAGTTCGTGCAAACGACCCCGCCGCCGTCGTTGACGCGACGATAACGTAATTTACATGTTAACCCGCCCCTAAACCATGATATTCCCTCCGGGAGCATTGGCATTTACTCTTGAGGACCGAAGGCTTCCCCTCCCCCCCCCCTCTTCCTTCTCTTTGAAAGAAGGTGGAAGGGGGAGACCTGAGAAACGAAGATATTGAAATATTGGTATTTCATGGGATTAAGCCTCGTGTACACAAATTTTACATGACTCTTGTAAGGGATTCCAAGAAATGAAAAAATAACTAATTATAAAAATTTAATTAGTACCCACAAGCTTTTGCTTTTCCTACCTTTCGAAAATGTCGAGATATCAGTAACTTGTCGACAAAATATCTGATTAAATTCCGAGATTGAAAGCTAATTAATTTTGCGAAATAATAACCTACTATGTACAGTTAAAAATTTAGTTATGTGAAAGTTAATGTACACCAAAAGTTAAATTAGATTACAAATTACGGATTAATTAACAAACCAAGAGTTAAACATTATATGGATATAAACTGTAACGGAAAAGTGTTTAACTTGAGATTTAATATATTATCAAGATACCTTAACTTAATATCGAGATACTGATTGCAAATATTGAAAATTTACGAAGATAAGTGAGCGTTTATTTAACTTTTTAATAAGAAAAGGTCGACTAAGAAAATTCCTTGAACAATCTATATAAATATCGTCGGTCGTTACAGGATAGAGTAGGACACTGTCTGTAGACTGATATTATACGCAATATCATCCCGTCGTGCTACACAGATACAGAACTTAATATCACGGTACACTAATATTGAGATCTTTGACATCGGTATAACGCGAGATATTGATCTGCGGATAAATAAGTTCGTAAAACAGAAGTAGAAAATTCTTGCGAGTTTTTGCTGGACCGGTGAAACGTAAAATATAATCCTAGAAATACTGAGAGCACTCTGCAGTAGGAGTTCAATAGCGTAAGTCCGAATGTAGAAATATTCTAAAGAAATCTTCTGATGTTTCCTCGGAATAATTTAATTAAATACAATATAAAAAAAAACAGATTCACTTGCAAATGTTGTTTGTATTTAAAAAATATCAGATTTTACGAAAAAATATAAAAAAAATTTGCTTTAAAAACAGAAGCTTATTGATATAAAATCGTTTTCTGTTAATATTTATAATGTTATCACACATTATATATTTAAGCTTTTAATCGGCTATAACGTTGTTTAACGGACATAAATTTTACAAGCTACTTGCAAAATCCAAAGATATGTTAGAAAAAGAATTACAATAGCACTCTCGTTTAAAAAGCTTTGTTTCTCGGGAAGAAAAATATTTCGGATTACAATTAAAGGCTACGCCACTGTCCGCAGCATCTTCTCTACGCGTATTAAGTAAAACAACCTTTAAGGCGAACATTTAATTTCACTGTCTTTATAGAGACTTCCGCAGTTCGTTTTACTGCGCCCTATTTTACTATCGTGTAGTATTTTATCGTTCCCCCTCTCTCATCCGCTAACAATGCGAAAAGGCTGCCAAGGATCGAACGCCTGCGCCAGAGGGTAACGTATCACTCTTCAGAGAAGAACATCGCAATCTACTACCCTTATGATTCGTTACAATCGGACCGCAAAAATTGGCACGATATTCGCAGTTTTTCTACCCACATCATGCATTCCTTTATCTTTTATTGGCAATTAAAGGTAATTAGTAGAAAGATATGGAATAATTTGACAATTTTCTTTGGATATAATTCACATATTTTTTCGCTGAATCGTTTTAATTAACAATCGGTTGGTAATTAATGATTTGACTCCGATCAAACTTATTTGGAATTATTGTTCATTTTAATTCTTAAAAATTTAAACAAACTATTAAGAGATACCAAAAAAGCTTTAATATAAGAGAATGATTCTTTTAAATTAACATTATAACATTTGCAGTGTCTTATAACAGATCTAAAATTGGTTTAGAGAAACTAGCGAAATGTCAAAAGTTGTTTAGAGATATCATATATAAAAATATCGTCTGCTAAAGTGGCTTTAAAAAAAAATAGAACAAATTCTGGAATTAATCACCTAAAGTATCGTTTATTTTCAATGAAATCATCCGATTTTATGACAGTAGCACCATTATGGGTTTCGCCCATTTCCACGAATTATCAAAGAAATCGCATCAGTTAAAACTAAGACAAATTGCTGCTGCATAAAAGCCGTCCGATTGCCTTATACAATCTAAGATTCCAGCGTATAAAAGAATTAACGGTCCACTTTTCGTGACAGCATGTCAGGACGATAAATATGCGCGGAATTGTACGAAGCTGCGACTTTACTAACGATTCGTGGCACGTTTCGGTTTTCGCAAGGCGCGCTATGCCGCGGCCGCCGCGCCGCCTTTCTCGGCCCAACCCCGACTTTGCGCAACGCCACGATGCATAAAGTACCAGTAACTCCCGGTACTGTAACTGCCCCTATAATTGGACGCTGGAGAACGTCTTCCATTGCACTCGGGCACCGAATTCCATGCACGTGCGTGCCTCTGAGTATAACTCCGTGAGTTCCGTATATATCGGGATATTCCGTACAATCAGGGTAGGAAAGCATTATTTAAAAAAATCTTGGCGACTATAAAATAGCACATAACACTAGGCGATATCGTGCCAGCCTGAGAAATCGATATCGCTTTAAGCATGATGTTTTTCACGTCAAAGATTAACTTATTTATAAGGCTGTTCTTATTTTAAACAGAAACGCTCGGTCGAGATCCGATAGCGCGACATTATTTCACCGCCTGCGCGATAATTACCGCGATAATGACATAATCTGGGTCGGTTTTATGCACCAGAATAGCCGCCGCTTGCGGCAGAATCGGGATATACTACGAATTTTTATGTCCTTTGATGCGCGTTCCCGTGGATTTTTATGTTCTGATGTCGCGATTGCGATTCCATGCGGCGCGATTGATGAGAACGTAAAATCGTGTCATTTGGAGTCAGTAAGACGATCGGCAAATTATCGACAGCTCGGCATTTTGTGTAAAGTTTCTTTACGATCAATATTTTCATATCATGATATTGAAGGGTCGACATTTATTACGCTTGGAACGGTATAAGCCTATCGCTGACCATCACTAACAATCAAATTTCCACGTCAAACTCTATTTTCAGTTTTTTAATTTGTGTGTTATTGCATGTTGAAATAATGCAAAAGCTTTTGTTTGCCGATTCGGATTCAGAGCGCAAAAAACCATGAGAAATCACCGTTTTTTTTCCAGACTGCAAAAATCATGATGCAGACTTGTGTAATCATATGCCGGGTACTCACACTCACTAGGACCGTGCAACGTGCAACGCAACGGTTTGCTGCAATTTTGACACAATATGTTCGTTCCGGAATAAGACGTACTCACTAGTTGCAGCAACCGTTGCACGTTGCACGGTCCTAGTGAGTACCTGGCAATTAGAAATTACTCGCTTTTGAACGAGAATTATAATTTATATTCTTTATTATTTTGTGTTTTATATATAGTGTATAAAAAGTAAAGCATTGCGATAATTGTAATTTAAAGGCGTTCGCTGTTAATTATTTATCTTGTAGCGTTATGCATTATCAGTTATTAACTCATATCATTTTAAACGGTACAAAAATCGGTTGTTACATTAAATTGTTTCTTGCGCGTATCAAACTGGATAAAACATGATTTATTAACCAGTATTTATTGAAAACATTTATTTGACAGCGACAGACGTTCGTTAAATTGATGCAACGCTCTTGTGTCGTGGTCATACGTAGTGCCGGCAAGATAGCCGACAAGTGGTTGAGATGTCGAACTGTCTCGCCGTCTCGTTTATTACGAGGAAAGGGAGAAGCAATTCGCAGTGCAAGAATGACTCTTAAACTTTTACGATCGTCTCGTCCGCTACAGTACTTAAATAAGATTCCTTCGCAGGTTTCTTCTAACTTGGGCCGCAAATAGAGATTCTTAAGTCAAAAGCGTATTTTAAGTGTCAAAGTACTGGTAATAAAGAAAATTAAACAGACCGTTATGTTTAATTGATTAACATCGCGTTCAATTATACTCGTTTAAATTTATGTTATATAACCCAACACGGAGTTCTGTTTCTTTGCTTGTCACAAGACGAGAATTCAATTATAACATCTTGGAACAAGCTACCATTTAAAATTTAAATAAAACACATTTACAAGTATAACGTTAAAATTTTGACTCATTTTTCTTGCTTTAAAAATAAATAATGCCGTTATTATAAATGATTATTAATGGTATCTATAACTTTCATATATAGATAAACTTTTATAATCTTTACAAATTTTGAATTTTGTTTTCGGCATTTAATATTGGGAGTTTAACATCACAGGATTCTGTAGATTGTTTCAAGAATTAGCTGTCATCCGCAATGGTATCCATGTATCCACAGACGTTTGATAAATCCTATGACGGGTAAAGTTCACAGATCACAATTGAAATCTCGCAAGATGCACTTGTCGCAGACATCACCTTGCGCTCGTAGCCTCAAGTTCTCATTCGTTCGAGAAATTAATGGCGTGGTACAGTGTAATTGTTAAATGCTTCGCTTTTCGCTCGATTTCCGTTCCTTCGTCGCGTCGTATCGCGATGAGTTTGCCATGCTTTGCGCCCTATAAACCCCAATCGTATATACTGTGCTTTAATTGTAAGTTTTTTTTCTTTCTCACTCTTTATCAAATTAGAAATATTGGGCTAAAAACAAAATATCGACAGGAAATATCGAAATGCTTCGAAAAGAACTAAATCTTTTTATCTTAGCTTCTTCGCGTATTTCATTTATATATAATCAGGGATATTAAAATAATACTATATTTTTATATCAAAATTGATATTAATATTATAATTTTACGTAATTTATAATAGTGCATGCTAATAATAAATCAGTAATAATGTTTGAGAAACCCTGTTACTCCTTTAAACATGTTTATATTTTAATTTACTTTATCTCAAATTTGCAGCAAATTTGAGAATAATTATACTTTCAAACAATTGCAGTGGTGTATACGTGACATTCAAGAACGAAATAAAAGCTTACGCTTGACAGGTTACTTTATATAAATCTCAATTCAAATATCATTACACGTTGCCGTAAGGAACTGCTCTTGTTACAATATGATATAAATTTATGCTTACTGGTCTCATATCACTACTTTTATAGCAAAAATAGACTAAAACAACATTGTTTCGCGTAATAGCTACGCAGAATATTGCGCGAATACTAGGCGCCCTTTTTTGATCTTTTTTTTAAAAGGTATTTTTATGGTATATCGTTACACGTTGCCATAGGAACTGCTCTTACAGGGCGAAATAAGCCTTTGCAATAACGCTTTAAATATAACAAGCTAGGGATTTTTTTCCGTTTTTATATAAAAATATCGGGGTATTATTTTATTATAATTATTGTATTATTTTATATTACAATAAAGTTAGCAAAATTTTATGTATTATAATAATTGAAAAGATTTTCAAGAAAGTTGAATATAATTTAATAATTAAACTTTAACAAATTAACTAAATAATACTATGAAAATAGGAATTTTTTTCTTTATATGTAAAAGATGTATAACCATTTAATATTCTTTATAGTTTAGCTTTAGCAGATTAATTATATTAATACTGCACATTGTTATTGTGTCATACTGTCATAAATATTTTCTCGTAAAAATTTAAAAATATATGAATCTATTAAGGCTCCTGGGTACTCGCCGCTTCTATCCCTGTTTGATGACGTCAGAAGCGAGAAGCAAGAATAAAAAAGATATTTGCATAAAATAACACTTCAGATCACTTCAGCACTCTGAGATCTATCCCTTTCCCTTGACAATTAATAAACAGCCGTAAAATGAATGTAATATGAAGCCTAGTCATGCGTCTGCGCATAAGCTTGCATGATTAGACGGCTGTTTATTAACTGTTAAGGGAAAGGGATAGACCTCGGGGTATTTCCGAGGTGCTGAAGTAATCTAAAGATTCTAAAGTGTTATTTTTATGTAAATATCTTTTTATTTGGAAATAGTACGCAAGAATTCTCAACATGTCAATTCTCAACGTTTCTCGCTTCTGATGTCATCAAACAATGATTTTTTTTTAAATCTCGTTTGACAAACACTGACAAACATGTAACACTTTCAATATTGACTGTGCAATTTATTTAATATAACTCCTCTATTTCATACACTCTTGCGTACGCGTTATTTTTTTACGTTTCATTCGTTGGCGTCCAAAATGAAATTTACAAGAACTACTATATATATATATGCCGTGGTATGGAAATAAAAAGTGCAATGTGAAACTACGTTGCTAATAGTGCATATGCGTTATCCACTTTCTCGTCATTTTATAAAGTGACACATGGAAAATTAAAGTTATCATTATTGGGATAATTAAAATCGCATTACAATCTGTAAACCTTACGGAAAACAGCACGTTTGTCTGATCAAAGTGAAATTTATCCACGAGGTGTATAATCAAATACGCAATCTCGTCTTTACAAAAAATATCAAAAGTAAAATAATTTTATAATGTATGAGTACGTTAAAACGGATTACGCATATCTGTTACGTATAAGCAGAACACATATTATTAAAACAATTAGACAAGTTTTACAAATGAATTTTTTTTAAACTAATTATTCCTTAGCAAAAATTTAAGTTTTTTTTTTTAATTATACTTATCAATTCAATAAAGTAATTACTAAGAGCCTAAGATTTGGATATACATGCGATAAAAATTTCAACTTTCTTTTTCACCTATATGTGCAAGTCTATTTGTGCATACAATAGACTTTTATCTGATGACTCGATTTCTTTATCAAGGTCTTTATCAGTCGGTGGCTGTAACTGAATCGAGCGGAACTAATTTCCTTTTTTTTTGTATCAATCATGTGTTTTCTCTTTCTTACTTATTTTTAAACATTACAATTCCCATAAAATTTAACACTTTCTTCTTTAATATTTTCTTTTAGCTCCATGGTTATAAAATTCTAAACATCTATTATTTTCTTTATGAAACTGAATCGCTTACACATTAATCTTGTTAATAACAGTCAACTATAACACATATTTTATTGATATCAGCACTTTATAAAGGGATTTAAAGTTAATATAACATAAATTTATAAAAAGCCTAAAAAAAAGTGTAGAGTGTGAAACATTCTAATTAACTGTGACAATACACTGTTCATGATGTGATAATTGTATAATTAAAATAAATTGGGATTCCTATATCGGGCATTCTTTCTAAAAAGGGAGATGCGCTTATTAGGATTCGCGTATACACGTTAGCATGCATTCTAAAATAAAGCGCGTCCCTCTCACGAGACACGAGTCATGCATTACGTATGCATGAAAAACTTTTTTATCAGTACGGAGTATCATAATAACGCGAAATAATAATTTTCAAAACGTTGAAGTGCACTCGATGAAACGTTGTCTGTTATTGCATTATGCATTAAAATTATTACACGAGCTTGAACTATAATTTTAATGTTAATCACAATCTGTATCAGCTACTATTAATTAGTGGCTTTTAACTTGGACAAGTTCTTTGATCATTTTCAATTAAAAAGTTCGATGAATTTATATAATTTTTTAATGCTTAACAATTAGAAATTACATTTTTTTTGGTATATATATTCTAAAAATAAAATAACAGTGAATTAAAATAGTATTAAAATATATAAAATATTTTTATAAATGTTTTTTACTTAAGTAAATTATTTGTAAATCTTATTGATTTAAAATTAGTTTCAAGTAAGTTTGATTAGATAAATTAAAGTCAGTTCCAAGTACAGATTTAAGTTAGATTAAAAAACAGGAACAATTATTACCTGTTTCTTACATATAAGAAATACATCTACATTTGTCACATATAAAAATACATGATAAAAAACAAGATATTTCATAAATAACTCTACGCGCGGATTAACTTTAAAATTGTTATCGAATCTAGTTTTCGATAAAATGACAAATTTCCACACGTAAAGTTTCCACAAATCATAAAAAATAAAAGTTTATTTCGCTGAATGCGCACAGTTTTATTATTCTGCATGCGTTTCCGCGTTAGTTCAATACATTTCGTTTTACGAATGTAAAATCGATAAAAATAATGTCAACCAAACGTAAGAACAGAAAAAATACAATCAATATTTTCTTGCAGTTTTCATTTCATAAATAATAAAAACTCTCTTCTGCATCACAAAATTTTATCAAAAGCTATCTTTTTATGGACGAAGTTTATAAATCGCAAATGTTAAATTGTTTAAATCTATGTAAACGAATTCAAGAAATGTCTTGTAAAATCGTGACGACAATTTACGGAGATTTACTAATTGAAAAAGGAATTGCAAACAGGCATGTCAATTTCGTTTGTTGGATAGTGTAACGAGTTTTTGCGCGCACCGGCAAAGTAATCAAGGTATAAAATGTGCAAAGTCGGCGAGTTGGTGAAGTAACGCCGATGCGGCGAGGTAAAATTATGCCACCGAAAAAAAGATTAATAAATAAATAAAACGAGATGCGCGTCATAAAGAGCAGCGCACTCCGTATAACAGTATAGTCGGTAAATGCAGCGCGGAATAAAGACGCGAATGTGCCACCACGAGAGGTGAGTACCGGGAGGGTGCAAAAATTTACATGAGCCTCTGCGCGAGCCTGTTATTACGCTGCCATTTCGAGACCGCGTGTCGTCGACCTTAGAACGAGCCGAAACGGCTCGTTCTCCACAGCGTGCTCGTCATCTCGAAGGACCTGATGAAACGAGGGTGTCGCTACCTCGTTGCCGTTGAGATTGAGATGAAAAGTCAGTCGTCGACCGTTTTACGAACGCTCCTCCGATTCTTCATCTCGCCTCCTCGGTACCTGCGGTCTCACGAAATAACCCGATCTCTTTGCAAGATTACATTATGACGAAGAGTAATCCTTAATCCTGATTAACCGTTACAAATTTTTGGAATAATAATGTTCAATATTTTATTTATCGTGTCAAGTTACAGTGCTGTACTTTTTTAAGCTTTTTTTTATTAGACATTAGTTCCAAAAGTATGATGTAAAAATTCAAGATATTTTGCAGAAATTAATATGTTACATTATACCTTCGATAATTAAATCTTGATCAACAAATGTATACCTTTTTATATCTTACATTGAAGTAAAGAAAAATTGAGGTCTTTTACATAAAAGACAAAAATTCATGAACATCATTATTATCTCATCATGGTAAGATTAAAATTCTTAATTATTTCCCGTCGAAACTTTTATAATTACAATTACAACGCTTTAAATGTAACACTCGTCAACTACTCTTTGGTTTAACAAAATTAGTAAGGACAAGCTTTCAAAATGTGGATTTCATTTCCAACGAGAAAATGTAGAGGATAAACAATAGATTTTAAGTACGTATAAGAAACGTCTTCGCGCAAGTGAGCAGGATAAAACACAAAAATTTTAGAATGCGAAGCAACTTGATAGTAGCTTTCAGCTTCTTCCTAGTTTCTATCCCGAGAATTGAATCAAATCCACGATGCTGCCTTGGACCTGGCATCTCGTAAATTCGAGGATATCGCGAAGATCTCGTCCGTGAAGAATACGAATGGGCATAGCATCGGTGTTCCGATGGCACGCATATCTCACGATTACGTCACTTTTTCCCTATTGTCGGAAACGCACCGGACAGCATCCTCGACTGTATTGCGTTCAGCGCGGAAAGTTTTCTATAAAGCCATCTCACAAACTACGATAATTTCCCAACTCCAGAAAAAAGTACTAAAATAAAAAAAAATTGCAATTTTCTCGAGAAATTTTTCTTGTTTATTTGGTTGCTCAATATAGTTATCACTAAGGTTCTTTATACGAATACATGTACTGTTAGTAGTATATACATGAATTGCTCGCTTTACAGGATTTTCAGCAAGTTATGATGACAATATATAAAGTCTTATTTTTCTTGGCCATTCTTTTTTGTTGTTGTTTGAATCTACAAAAAGATAGTGAAATAGAATGATAGATAGTAGGTGGACTCAGATAAGAACTTGCAAATAAAAATGTATCAATTTTATCTTATACTTCTATTAAACATACATCTTAATTATCCTAAAATATCTTTTTTTGCATAGATTTAATCTTTAAAGGACCGCGAGACGTTATAACGTTTCGAAATGAGTTACATTTTGCATCTGTTTATAAACATATATATATTTTTTTTTCCTAAAGCGAAATTTTTGTCATTTAAAAAAAGATTCTGTGACCTTCTAAAAATTAATTAATTCTCTTATCTTTATTTTGCAACGTAATTATTAATAATCATGATTGCAATAACCGAGAATTGTTTTTCTCTTTAAAAACAAACTTTATTTTTAGAAATAGAAAAAACAAGTTTTTTTTCTAAAGTCCATAACCCATGAATTTTTCTTCTTTTCCTGAAGCTTATCTCGAATTCCATATACGCAAGACGGTCGTTTTTCTGAGGTCCTAAGCCCTATCACGACAAAAGTGCTGCCGTTTTATCGTGTCGCGAACGAGGAAAGAAATTCAGATAAGATGTTTACATATAGCGTGAAAAAGTTATAAAGCTCTCTATATCGAAAATTTGTTTGCTCGTATAGATTGAATTCAGCCTAAAAATCTGCCTGCGCAGGCAATTTAGAATCATACCATTTTGTGAAAATGATTTAATTCAATGGTCCTTTTTATAAGAAAGTTTAATTAATCATTTGGAACGCAAAGTGTATAAATTACGATTATGTATATAATTTCGTCATCATATTCATTTTAAACAAAATTAATGTTTTTTTTTGTTTCAACTTCGCGATGCATTTACATAATTGCATTATAATACACATAATGTCAATTTAAATGAACCGTAAAAGCTTTATTTTCGAGGAGTTTACATTCCGTAAAATTGTTTGCGAATATAAAAATCGCAAGTACGTGGAAGAAATGCATAACAAAATTAAAATGTGGCACAATTCTCATATTTTTAATACTTATAATGTCATATTAATCAAATTACCGATTAAATTAATGTGTTTGCCTATAAAATTATAATATTAATTACAAAATTATTTGACATTTCTTATTTAATAACAAGCATTAAGCATAAAAAAGTTTATCAAGGAAAAAAGAATTTCGATCATTTGTCTTTTTTACGACATAGAAAAAGAAACAAAAATAAAATAAAATATTCTCTTGCATTGGATTTGTTTTACCTTGAAGCTATAATACATCTGTATGTTATACTATTTTGCTAATAGTTTTTCATAAATAAAAACGGATAATAAATAATAAAAAAGATACTAAAGTAAAATAAATACGGTAAAATAAGCAAGAAAAAATCTATATTGAGATAAAACTTTATCTTTTTTTAATAATTTTTAGAAAAAATATTTTGCATCTATATGATAAAGTTGGAGATTTATAATTTTTTTTAAATTACATTAAAGAGAATCAGAATTCTCTATTTATTTTCAGAATTTGCAGCATCTATAAATGTATCATAAATATTGTTTAGAGAAGTTAAAATTAAATTAAATGACATTTTATCATAGTCAAAACTATTTATTTAATGGTTTACGAGTTTTAAAAACGTTTTCCTGAATAAAAATTTTCCGGAAAATAAACGAGGTGAAGCATGCCAGAAGCAGCGGAAGATGCTCGTGTCGCGGAAGAGAGAACGTGGTTTATATGTCTCTTTGCTCTGACTGCTATTATATTTCGCACGGTTAAAAGTTTTATATTTTCAAGCGCAAAATTAATCATTTTAATATGTTAGGTGGCACTTATTATTTAAAGAGATCTTTGTTTTATGCATTGTACGTAGACATAAATGAAAACCAAATGGTAATTGCAATAATTTTGATACACAATATATGTATACTACCAAAAATTAGTAAAAATAAATAAAAGTAATATACAATTTTTTGCTTTATGATTTTTGATCAACAATTTCTTGATTTTTATTAACAATCAATGATAAAGTATATAAATTTCTACGTGTACTCATACAGAAAAAACACGCAAACAGTGACAAATTAAACAAAGTTCTATGTATATATTTATATGCAGAAATAAAGCACGCAACCAATAAACTAGACAAATTTCTATGTGTATCTATGCAAAAGAAAATACATGAAAGTACAGTTTCAGTGCATGGCTTATCAATTCTCTTAAAGATATACAATATTGTAACATACATTACAATAAACTGCAGAATAAATATTCTATCACAAAATGCAAACAATTTGTCGGCTGTAACCATAACTGTTATGATTCACAGCGCAAACACCGCACGCGATTTGGAATTAATTCTCGAAAACTTAGCAAACTATGCAAATTGACAATTGAGAAATCATTGTTCTTTTCTTGCTTAATGCAATTTTCTCAAATGTATTAATTGAAGAATTCATAAAAACACTGAACTCGTTTTGTTTTAAACTTTTGAAAAAATCGATCTTAAACGACTCAATTAAGAATAATTTTCTCAAATTCTTAAAAATGTGTGTTACGTCATCATTGCCATACTAAATCATTGAATTTTATCATTAGAGCAGATTTAAATTTTTTTGTAGCTTATATTAGCATCGCTTTCAATTATTTGCTTTTTATGTTTAGACCACCGATTCGCATATCAAGTACTAAAAGCCAATACTCGTCCATTAGGGACTTACTTATGCAAGAGACTGGCGTATATCCAAGAGTGCATTCTCCTTATTAATACAAGTGAGCGACATCGTTAAGCTTATGCTTTTTTCTCAGTCGTTACGAATTACAAATTACAAGCGACTCGTTACTCTTCACATAACCGTCTGCAGTGGTTAGAGATTTTTCTCGAAGACAGTATTATCACGGCTGCCGCTCGACGACGATTTACCGTAGCTCGTTACGATTATACGACGCCGCTCGTTATATATAGATATTTCTGTTGTTCCGCCCAACGTAACTATAGCTATTCCCACGCCTGCGGCAAAATACAAAATTGTACCCGTTCTCCGAGAACAGTAGAAACGACATTTCATGTATTAAAATTAAAACAGTAACTCAGCCGCTCGAAAAAAATATGTAAACATACACTGTTAAGTATTAAAGACTGAAATTTGAACCAGTACCTTGAGTTTACACTTTGTTAATTACCACGAGTGTCGACATTTATTATTTTAACGCAAAACAGTATTATTTTAACTTGGTTTAGGTTAATTAACACTGTTTTAGTTAAATTAGCGACGTATTGAGTAGGAACAGTGGCGAATTCCCTATAGGAATGGTTAAAAATGACTCAAATTGGAATATAATTTGACATTACGAATTTAACAGTGTAAACTGAATGAAGTTGTGCTTAAATACTTTCGTAATATTTTAATCTTTTCTTATTTTTTAAATAAATCTATTAGATTCTGATTCTATTATTCTATGACTAAATCTAAATCTTTTCGAATTTTAATAACTTCAAAGATATTAGAAAAAACTAAAATCATTGTTTTATGCTTCTAAAAAAAGTAATATTTTATCTCTTATAAAATGGGTTTGTAGGTTCAACGAAAAATTGTCGTAAAGTTTGAATTTGATTTACATTGCAAATTAAAGTTTAAATTTATTTTAGATTAGATTTATAACTATTTCACTCGTAAATTCAAACAAATTTTAAACTTTGCATATTTTATTTGTTTCAAATTTCCGTTAATTTTTCTGCCTTGAATTTTTAAAAATATTTTTTTTTTCTCGGAAGAGCAGACATAAACACGTACTTCTTTCGGGCAAATAACCTACTCGTTCTGATTATTACAGCACTGCACAAGAATTACGCGCTCTGAATTATGAGTGAGTAACAAGAGGAAGAGAGCGAATCGCACATGCGAACGACGTTGTTCCTTACGACAGCTCGTAAAAACCCGACACTGTATACATTGTAAACTCTCTTTGAAAACAATTTTCTCTCGTTATCGCGGCCTCTCAATGCCGTCCATAAAGCAGCAAAACGCACCCGCTCGATGCGATTGCACAGATTTAACAGATTTTCACCCAGGCAAACGTGAGAACTTGCGTTTAAATACTCAAAGCTACGATAAATTCTATAATTCTAATGATGATTCTTATTTCTCTATTTTATTATAAAGTTGTAGATTAATTGGAACTTATTCTCACGTGCATTTGGTATTAGGTATAATTGTTCGATATTTATATCCAATTAAATTTTTTATGAAATTAGCAATTGACGGAATAAGGGAACATTAATTAATAACTCGTTAATATTATTATATACATATTAAGCCAGCATCAATCTTTTGTACGGATTACACTTATCGGCTTCGCCCATGTGTGCTTCGTAAAACCGGCGTGGAACCACTTAACAGCGGTTTGCCACTCGACGGGTTATACCAACGCTCAATTATGCGCAACAGATTTTTACAGGGAGTAAAAACGGTCCGTTTATGGTAGATTAAATGGGTTAACGTCGCCGCTCGCCGTTAGCTTTCCTTCACCGGTGCCGTGTGCGAAAAGCGCACAGCGCACAGTCTGTCGGCACGTATCCGCGCGGCGAAACGAGACCGTAAATCAAGGTAATTTTTTACGATCGACGAAATTACGCTGTAATATGGCTAAGTGCTTTATAAAGTACACGGGATGATGGTGGGAATCGCGTGGATGAAAGCCTGTCATCTCGTTAGTGCCATTTATCCCCGTCGCGTCGTCCGTCGATGAAGTATCGTATGGATCTACTTTAGATAGTGTCGACATAGCTGTTATCGATTGATTTGTATATGTCAGGAAATATCTTGTGGCTGACACGAGATGCACTAGAACTGAAACGCGTCTTTTCACGTATCTTCCGTTTCACGGAGGAAATGATGGAAAGCACCGATTATCTATCATTAGATATAGATGTCATTAAAAGCAGAATTAATTATTTGGTCTGGAATAGAACATCCTTGATACATAATTATGAAATGGAAGATATTTTATGTTCTCGTACAGAGTGCCCCTTATTTGTTGCATATTTTAATGGCAGAGTCTTTGACCAAATTAAAATCAGTTTTTCATCGATAGAAATTTTAAAGCGTCAATAATTTTTGAATAATTAATTATAGAAAATAAGAGCTTTCTTCTAAAAATAGATTTTATAAGATAGATAACGAAACCATATAAATCAATATACAAAAATTAGTTTAAAATAATTTTAATTTGTGGCATATTCCGCATATTTATAAATTAAACAATTATAAATTATAAATTATAAATATTCTATAATTAACTCGAGAATTTCATCAAATTATCATTAACGCAATATTAAGTGAAACATTCTGCATTACATGTATTTTCGTTTTAATATTCAAATTTAATATTCAAATTTCTCTCGGGAGAATACAATATTCATGTTTTTGATGTGGTCTGTCAAAGTGCATATTTAAATAGATGCATAAAGTGATGTACAACGCTTAAATTCCAAATAAAATGGTTAATCTTCTTTGACTAAAAAATAATAAAGAGAGATATGCTTAATTTTTCGCTGCATCTCAAATTCTCTACCATTATTGATATTTTGAAGTTAAGATATTTTGTATATAGACACATGTGTTACTTTAATATTTTATATCATAATACACAATCTTAAGAAAATTAGGCGCCAATTTTTTCGTATAATCTACTTCTACTAGAATGCATATTTAACTAACAAAAAAACAAAAAAGACGCGCATGTTTAACGTAACCCGTAATTAGTATCAACGATTAAAAGCCTCGAACTAAAGTATAATTTTTCTGAATTTTTGTAAAAGTATATTTTGAAGTGAAGATCTTTTATTTAAGTTGAATAACAAAAATGGAGCACAAGAACATCTCAAAATATATATTATATTATGACGTGGAGTTGCACATTATTGTAACACTGATGTTATAGCGAATTCAATTGGACGCACTGAGTGCGCACTGGTGCGTTCAACCAAATTTGTTATTAGATAACATTTAATCCTCTATTCCTCTATTTTATAGGAAAATTAAATTTGATATTCAAGCGTATCCGCAGTTTATCTTTCGAGTTAGAGAAACTCATTCTAATTTCAAACAGTTATAGACATCAAAGACGCGATATTATCGCGTTAATTTCGATGATGACCGGAGTGAAACTGCGAAGCTGCCGGTAGCGTGTTCGCAACTTTGCTCCGTGCGTGCGCTATCAATTTCTATCGATCATCAAACTTCTTGTTCGAAACGGGCGTCTCGACGCTTCCGACAAGCACCGTCTTGCAGGTCACGCGATCCCATTCGCGCCCCCCAGTCATACAGTAATAAACAATCGCCCGGCGATCGACGGCAGAACCTTTACCATACACGACGTACATGCAAAATGCGTGACTTAAGTGGCCTCACTCATGACTCGCGACGATAAATCGAGTGGAATGTAAAACGATGCAAATTAGAGAGTACAAGAAGATTATTTTTCGCGTACTTTGTGTAAAAAATTCTGATAATGTAAAGATACATAAATTAAACAAATTGTTCTATTTTAATCTTGTTATTAATTAATATAATGTATCTATCTCTGTATCTAAGATGCAAGTACACATTTTGGTACTATAGTGTTAATTATTTATGAAGCTACGTATAATCATATAAAAAAGGTAATATTTCGGCGAAAAAAAATTTTTAAGTTTTAAAGCTTTCTTTATTACAAAACAAATAAATGTGAAACAGAATTATTTGAAGTTAGTGATGGTTATTTAAAATAATTAATCAAATTTTCAGTGATTCTTTCAAAACTAATTTAAATATACAATGTCAGATTCATAAAATAAATTGTAATATATTTTTAGCAATATGGATCTTTCATCTCGCTTGGCTGATGATTATTCTCCGCACGTTTTGTATTGTAGTCCAGTAATGCAGTAATATATATACCGTACAGAATGATAGAAGTGTAACCGTCGAGGTCGCGACCGCGGTCCAAAACTTTACGTACGAATCTCACGCTCGACAAACTCAGAATCAACTTTATCGGATGATCGATGTTGAGCTTGCGGATGATACGAGTAATTGCATTTTGCATTTGGTACCGGAAAACGGCGCAGACCGGATACGAACGGAAAATCGCGATTCGTGATGTACGCATGATATTCTGCCACTGACATTGTGCCACTTTCTCCCGGCTCTTGGTACCGCAAATCAAATTCAATCGATATCGAGGTATATATAGTTTATGAGCAACAGTAGTACACATGGAATACACGAAATGAATGGATATCATAGTATCTATAGATCCTGTAGCACTTTGCATAAGCATTTCAAAAACAAAAGCTCTGCCATAATAAAATTAATTATACAACTATAAATAGAATCTCCTTTGTTTAATCCGATTATTTTTAATATGTTTTGTATCCAATCAAATACACATATTTAATGTTTATTATTTAATGTTATAATGCATAATTATATTCGTCCATATTGACAACACACAATATGCTGTATATATCTTAATAAGTTATTAGGCAGTAATATGCGGAAACAAAAAAGTCTTGGAACATGATAAATACTATCATTTGCAACGGAAAACATTTTCAACAAAACGCGAACAATGCTTCCTATTATATTATAAAAACTATTTTTGACTTATCTGTGGAACGTCCTTCTCTATCACATCAGTTTTATTGCAAAATTTTACTGACTTTTCGTGCAACTATATTTCTTGTCGTTCCATAAAATCGCTTCTAAGTTCTAAGTTTGATCTCATAAAAAAATTCACTAAATATTTATCTACAAACGCTTTGAGGAAAAGGATTGAAATTCAATTCAAACATCACTTTGCTGACTAATTTAAATTACATGATATTATAATTATTATATGTACGGATATATTATTTAAAAAAGTTTAAATATCATGAATGTAATTAAGTAACAACTTTCACCAATATTTCATACATTTCGAGATTATTGTCTTTAATGTATTAACAAAGTTTTATTTTTTGAAGCGTTTTTCAAACGTTTTATGCGTGCCCCATAAATCGAATTCGTAAAGCCTATTGGTGGATTAGTTACAGTGGAGAATTAGTCGCGGCCAAATGGATAACAATTTATGCGGATAAACCCGCGGACGCTCCGATGTCATATTCGATACCCGCGATTCCCGGCGAATCGGGAAATCGAATGATCTAAATTGTCTCTTTCATAGTTCGCAGTTTGCCGAACAGAAACACAGATTTAGTGCTGAGTGCGGAGAAAAAAGAGAGGGAGACAAATGGAATACGCAGTTTCGTGGTCCACGATTTTCGTCGATTCGGCGACATTTTCTCCGATGGGTGGATACCAAAGTAATTCACACACCCATTGGGAAAGAAATACCAGTGCCAGTAAATTCTCTCGGGCCGAAAGGCACAATCCGTATTGTGACAAGCTAGACACTGAAAGCGAGTTCTATTCATGCGTGTTATTTTGCTAAATTTTACCCATAAAATAATTCATGGTACTAAGATCATCAGTTAAAAATTCAGTTGCTTTATTTAATTAATGTATATGGATCAAACATCTCCATAAGTTTTATTCAAAATATGGCATGCATCTATTATACATAATTCCGATGTTATACGTCATCTATATCATTCTATAAAAGTCTATATATAATAATTTAGTCACATCCTATTTTTATTATTTAAAAGAATATTAATAGAATTATTTTATTATTTAATATAACACTATGTTTATTTTTTTTTTTAAACAAAATAAAAAGTTTAGGATACTAAAATGGAGCAGTTGTTTCCCTGATATCTTACAGATGAATTTACTATACAATCTATTTTTTTCTTGAAAATAAAAAGTGATAAATTTTTTTATTGGCAATTACTGCGATTGTCTTTGTGTGCCAGTTAAAATAATTAGATTCAAGTTGCATTCTCAACCCATGTCGCAATGCAGCCGAGATATTTGAGTGGCATTATCAATAAAATGCGCCGATCTCTGCACAATCATTCAATTTTATTAATTGATTTATTACTATATATACTTTAAAATGCAACCGTTTATCGTCGATTGTTACTATTAAAATAAAATGTACAAGCGTTAAATCGTATTAAAAACTTATAAGGATACACCCTGCCGGTCCATTTTCGTAAAATCATGTATCGTGTATCATATTGGTCGCCTCTATGATCGAGCAAATCAGTTTGCTATTCATATTAAGCATGGTATATCATGCAAACGATGTTGAAATTAACACTCACACATTTCTCTCGTTACATAGCAACGTATACGAGACCATAGGCATTGTCTATCGACCGTCAAATCAACTGTTTACCCGGTATATGCAAATCAGTAAATAACATTCTGTCACATCGACATTCAAATTGTGAAATTTAATCATAATACAAATACACACACACAGTTAAGTGTCAATTTATTATTATATTATTTACGAAGATTTGAATTTACTGTGAAACTGTGGTTTCGTATGCGAATATTATAATACACATGTAGACGTCACTATAGAAAAATTCGCGATCTGAATAATTTGGATTTTATTTAAAAAAATAATTCAAATCTTTCAAAAATAGTTTTTGTAAAATTAAACAAAAAATGTGTGTAAAATTAATGTTTTATTTTCAAAGTTTAGATATATAATGGATTGAATGTTAATTCTTTCCTAAAGAGTTTTGAAGAAAGGAAAGGAGAAAAAGAAATACCTATAAGTTTTTAAAAAAATTTTGATAATTAAATGTAAAAGAGATAAAAATAACTGAAATTGATTTTAATTAAAATAAGAGATTATTACGTATTTTTGTACAACAATAATTAAACTGATACCTCATATGTCTTCGAATATTTATTTTTTACATTTACTCGCTAAAATTCTTTTTGCGGCATATTAGGTTATACTCTAAATCTTTTTTTAAAAGAACATAGAACTCTGCCAATTAAATTAGATAAAGCCGCTAAATTACATAAATAAAGCTGCTAATTTCACAGAATCCACAGAGGTAAAAGAAACGCTTTTCTTCTTACAGACGGAGCAATTTGCGGTACTATGGCTACTATTTGCAGTGATAGTCGCTGGTAACACTGCAGTCCTCGCCGGACTTTTACTGGGAAAACGTAGAAAATCTCGGATGAATTTTTTCATCATGCAACTGGCATTTGCTGGTAAGTGTCTTTATTTTTAAAAGCGTATAATTAAGAAAATTTCAATGCCTTGATATCTTTTGTAAGGACACATTAGATTAGATAAAGAATTCCACTACGTGTATTAACGTAATTTCTAAAAATTCTTCTACAACCAATGGAGCTAGAGAAGATAATAACGCGGTTTAAATAATAAAACAGCGTATCGATCGTAATTCTGTTTCATTTCCGCATTATCAATATTTGTCTAAAAGAGAATTGTGGACAGACTACTGTTCGTCTCTCCCAAAAACCTTCGCTCCCGATATCTGCGCTTCAGGCTCTGGGGGTCCTGGGGGATACGATAGCGCGTCCTCTTTCATGTACACGTTTTGTAGATAAACATTTATTTTTCTTTTTTCGCTGATGTATCTTTATGTGCAGAATATAGGAAACGAACGATATCGCACGTATGTGGCGTAAGATCTTTTCGTATCCCAATGCTGAGTACTATATTTGCATGTATTGATCGAAGATGTGTATATGTGTATTTGTCCTCACAAGCGAAATAATATTAATAGAAATATATTTTCTTTGCAATATCGCGATGATCATGTGAATGATTAAATATTACACCAATTCCTTTCTAATATTTACACAAGTGTTGCAATATTGACTTAAAAATACAAGTATACGCATTGAAAAGAAAATTTTCTGCATTTTAGTAAATATTATTTTGCGTACAGCTGTGACTCCGTTTAATAAAATAAAGAAAATTTTCTTTATTTTAGTAAATGGAGTCACAGTTGTATGCAAACTAATATTTACTAAAATGCTGAACATTTTTTTCTCAGCTAGTGTCTACTTATCATAATTAACGAAAACAATCTACATTTAACATTTTTCTAAAGTTTTGCACTGAGAAATTGGTATAACATAAACCAACTTGAACGTCCAATAACGAAGTTTACTGTTCACATACGTCCGCTAATAAAAGATATCGGACCAACTATAATGTCTATATTCATACTTGCGCCAGAAAGCATTCAACGATAAAGTAAAAGAAATAAATCGTCTTTTTTACTGCAATGCTCTTCAGTTTAAAAATTTCAACTTTTACTTTCGGTATATGTGATAGAATTTAATTTTCATGATCTAAATTACCTCACTTTTTTATCCCATATATGAAAACACCGTTAGTTTGTCACATATATATGTTATTGTGGTCACGTTTTCACGAAATCTCTCGGTATTATATTATGGCTAATACTGCCTATTTTTCTTGCAATTATTCGTATAATAACTTACGACAGTAAAAGCCGACAGCAATGTATTTAAGTTAACGTCTGACGACGTTAGAGACGGAAGAGAAAGAATGTATTTTATGCATAGCATAAAATAATATGTCACAGAAAATACGAGGAAAAATATGCATTTTATAACAGGCGTGTCACAAAGATGTTTGTTGGGTGACACTTGAAAACACTTTAAAGTAAACTTTACATATCTACAGCTTAATGTTTGAAAATCAGTTGTAAGAAAATATTTTACTACTGTCACATAAACATTGTTAAAAACATTTAAAACACTATACGTAAATAAAAATAATTAAACTATCATGAGAAAACAACAGGATATATCCTAGTTAAGTAGTAAACTCGTCTTTATTTCAAAATATATAAGAAATTAGTATAAATTAATATATTTTAAAAATATATATTTAAAATATTTGTTTTTAAAATATATTAGAAGATATTTTTAAAGATGCAAGAAATATTTTTTAAATTGTTGTATTTATTTAAGAATTGATACTAAATGATTTGGAAATCAGAATTTTAATTATATAGTTATCAGTTATTTAATTTCTTACGAAAGTGTTTGTACAATAAATAATAACAAAACATAATATGATATTTTGCTGATTTAGCGACAAGGAATGCCTACAGAAATGTCGTGTAGAATCTAGAAAATATGTTTTTACATCAAGCTGAATTGAAGAATACCTATTGGGATATTTCTGACAAAAATTGTTACTACAAACGTGCTTTGCAATACACGTGCGACATCGCCCTATTCCAAGGGAAAAGAGTCTCTCTAACTAAGTAACAATGTTGTATTCTTGCGCGACAAAAATGTGAAGCATACTTGTGAAAGAAATTGTTTGCTTTTAAAAAGATATATCAGTAATATTTGATAAAAAATATTTTACGTAATATATAACATATATGCATAAAAATGTAGAATTTTTATTAGTCATTATCATTTTTAGAAACTGTCTCATAAAAAATTCAATTTCTATGTAATAATAATTATTATAATACACACTGTGTGCATTATAATAACATAATATTATATTTATAGCTCTATATTCTAATAATGTACATTTAATTAATATCTAAACAGAAGCTATTTTTATCACTCGAATTTTGTAGCCTTTTTCTGTAAAGAGCTTTGCTCAATAAATTTTTAACTGCAAAAATATAGTTTCTAAGTTTTGTAAAAAATGATCTTCAAGTGTCAACTAACAAATTGCTATTAAGTTGTCAATGCATAAACTTTATCATCAGTCTCTTTATTTGTGATCTTATTACGTTTGTAAACTAAAGTTATCGAAGAAACGATAAAACTTCGCTAATGGACAGTAAAATTACAATTCTATCTTTTTCTCCCATCTTTGTCTTCATTTTTACGAGAAATCAATTGTGCAAATAGATATAATACGAATCTTAATAAGTAAGAAGGTTCGAAATGTTCGATTGATAAAAGGCGTTCTTAATTTATTACTAATAATAACAGTGACTGAAATGGGTTTATAGAATTTTAAAAAATAAAAAAAAAAGATATTTTTTAAATCTTTTTAAGAACAGTTCTTTTTAAATAATCATTTCTCGGCAGAAAGGTTTACGGGGTCTCAAATATTTATTTAATTGCATTGTGAATATTTCTATATTAATCATTATTGTTGTCATTATTATTGTTGTCATTTCAGTGTATCAACAAATAAAGAGAATATAGAATCAATTAAAATGTATTTTTATTAAATAATAAAATTCTTCTGCTTTAACCAGTCGTCTAAAATAGGACGCGAGTGATAAGCGACAAATAGAATTTGAAAAAAAGTTGAAAAATCCGACCACAAGTTACGGAGTACAAAAGTATTAAAGGATTTCGACGTTACCTAGGAACGGTTTAAGTCGGAAATATATGAGAGTTTCGCGAAATGCCATTAAATCGAATAAATTTGATCATTCCTAAGAAAGATTTTCGTAAATGGAAAATGTGCATGTTCTGGAATTTTCAATCAGAATATCCTTTTGCTAACTGATATCTTGAAAATTGAAAGTGCTCAGCGGCATCTCGACAAAATACACCAAGACTTATATTTATTACTTTGCGTAAAGCACATAAAATATTACAGATATTCTACATATGTTAATGTAAAAAATAGGATTTATATAAATGTTGTATTAAAATCATTAATCTGTCCTGTAACACCAAAATGTTTCAAATTGTGAAAATTGTAGATAAGAAAATTTATATTTTCGATAAAAGAAAACATCAGTCATTTATGATATATAGAACTATTATTCTGTGTTTAGTATTACAATTACTAGAAACTGTTTTCCGATTTAATTTATTTCTGGCATATTTCCGCAAACGCATATATTTACGCTGAAGAAATTATTCCACAACTTGGGCTTTCAATTTCGACATTAATATCGCGACCGGTGTTATCGAGTCGAAAGGATATAATTCGATAGTAATCGAATTTCTATTTTATCGATAAAATATGAGCAATAAAGTAGGAGGATGAGCCCTGGTTTATTTGGAAAACTAACGGTATTGAAGCTGTGCACTCTCTTTTCCGAGAATTTTTACCGATAGCAATTCCGGGAAGCGTTGATAACATATATCTTTTGAAATTGGTATTAAGAAACTTGTGTTCTGCAGAATATTGTAAATTCAACATGCCATTTGTTTTTAGGAACGTTACAAATCCATAAATTCATGCTATCCGTCAGTAAATAAATTTCTAATTATCTCAATTCATAATTAAAAATATATTCCAAAATGGATACTATATTATTTGAATAAAGAAAATAAATCTAAAGGTTCCGTATATATAATATTAACTTTTGTATTCTTACTTTTCTCAGATAAACCTTAAAAAAACTTTACGATTTAAAATATTACAGGACATGGCATACATGACGTGATTATGTCTTCATGAAAAAATTTACACTACTTCAATAATTTCTTATTATCGCGACGTTTATGATACAGATGTCGCAACACAGAAATCGCCGAAATAACCAATGTACATTATTACATAACATTTGATCCTACTTTACGTTCCGCATGATAGTTCTTAAACCGTGCGTAAATGCAGAGCGACGCGACGTAAAGTATCGAAACGAGCTATAAACGGTCACATATCTGGGAGTTTATTTCGCGGTTAAAGATGGTATTCTTCGTAAACGTTTTCACGAGTTAATTAAGACTACAGTTGCAAAAATCTCACGTTCTCAATATATTAATTATTTCACATTAATTAACTCCAAAAATCACGTAACGGTTTATGTAAGTTTATTATACTCTCAAGGTTTGTATTCTCTTGAAATGAAGATGTCGACGAGTTTCTGCGAGTTTAATGATCAGTTCTTGTAACAATGAAAAGAAAATACAAGCTGCACTGTCAACTTTCTGTCTAAGTCTGAACGAAGAGATTCTTCAAAATATTAACGAGGTGGCCTGTATCTTGATCTAGACTATATCCAGGTATCATATCCATCAGCAATTTCTCGGAACTAATAATCTTGATAATTAGTATACTCCATTCGCAAATGGTGTATCACACTTCGTCGCCATGTATCTTGTTGCAGATCTACTGGTCGGTCTAATATCCGTGCTAACGGACATAATCTGGAGAACGACTGTTGCGTGGTACGCGGGTAACATAGCTTGCAAACTGATAAGGTTTATGCAGGCTGTAGTAACCTATAGCTCGACCTACGTCCTCGTGGCTCTATCAATCGACAGATATGACGCCATTACCCGTCCGATGAACTTCTCCGGCAGCTGTGAGTACATTAGCGCGCATACGATCATGGGCCTTTAATGTTGGATCCCTTTACAAAGCGGTATCGACGAGCTAAACTCATTAATATAGTTCGGTTAAAACTCCGTGGAATATATTACAGCGCGATTCGAGGCATGAATAGTAGTATTCAACTCCTCAAAGTCAAAAGACTATCTTTGCTTATCTGCCCGGAAATCTAATAAATGGAGAAAAAGAAGAAAAATGCTTGGCAGCCTAATGCAGTAAATTGTCACTGCAGAATTATGTAAATTTCATAAAAGAGAGATTTCCATGAAGAAGGACATTATTCTGAAGAATCTTGCAAACCGAATAAAATGTATTAAAAGAAAAAAAACAACTTTATTTTAAACTTTCAGTTTAAATGTTTGAAAATTAGTATAAACAAAAATGATATTAACATAAATTAAAAAGAGAATAAGTTTTAAAGCAAGATATGTAACACGAAACAAAATTATAGATCTATAATTAGCAATACGAAAAGGAACAAAATAGTCGAGCACTATTTTTACGCCAATCTAATCATAACTATATGATAGTGGAGTTATTTCTGATACGTCAATATGCGCGATTTCGTGTCAATATGTGCTCGTAGCAAGTCAAAGACTATTTATCGATATCTATCAGCCAGTCGACACACTAACGGGGTGAGTGCAGTTCACCGCACGGTGGAGTGTACCCGCCCTCGTCTTTTATATCACTTTTGGCATTCTTCGGCAATCCTTTATTCTACTCCTATTGACTGTCAAGGAATATTGCTTTCTCCTGGTGTGTCAGACGTCACACGTCTATCTCTATACTCGCGAAACTCGTGATAGAATTACTGAGAAAAAAGTAGAGATAAAAATCGACGCTATATCCGAGACTCTCTTCAGAAATGTCGTGTTCTCCATGATAGCGACACTATCAATATATTGATGGCCTGATTATTTCATGATCTGTAACGTAATATCTCCACCGTTCCTTTCAGAATTAATATCGCGCGCTTTGACGTCGATCGCGCACGTTCTCTTTTCTTTTTTTATTGACTACTCCTTTTCCGCGACGAGATAAAGAACGGGGGAAAAAAAAGGTAGCGTCGCCGATTCTCTTATCTTTCTGCTGGTCGTATCGTCTATCACGCGGAGGCATCTCACGAATCGTTACGGGTATTCCACCCTAGAATAAAATTTATCTTCTACCTTTTGTACATCGATGTTCTCGTGGCTTGTCGATAGCTGGAATTACAGAAATTGGTAGGTGTCTGAATTTCTCGAGTATCAATCACGCTCGACCGTCGCTCGATACTTCATCGCCGGCGAATTAATACAAGAATTATCTTTGCCATTAGCTCGATCTCCAACTCCAATATTACATCGACCGGTGTAAATTAAAACAGATTCAATTTGTTTGGAGAAAAATTTAAATTACGCCGTACCGTAAAAACGCGATACTCACTTTATACTTGCGTTATTAAAGATACATGAGATAAGATAAAATAAATTTAAAGATAATGTTTAATAAACGAAATGTATACACAGGCGAGGATTTACTTTGAGCACTTTTTATATTAATTCATACAAGCTTTAATTATGATTCTGATTAGAATTCAAAGTAGGTAGCAGTAAAATTAAGTCCATTAATGACAACCCGTGCGCTTGTTTCTCCAATGTCATTAAACAGAGATTAAAATGTCCGTGGCATTATCGAAGGGCCACATAAGAGAACATAATTAAACTGTAGAACTATTATAATATTCAACCGGGATTTGCTTTAATACCAGATCTATTCACTGCGTTATGAATTTCCTGTACGCGATCATTCTTCCAATTATCGGCAAATTACAATTATCAATTGCACACCGTAATTATAATAGCAGGATTAATGGACTCGATGATGTGCGTTATGTAACATCTTTTTATATCGGTCTCCAAGCCAAGAAAATTGCTGACGCTGCTATAATTACATATTGTGGAAAAATGGCAGAATAAACGACGTTCATGAGGATAACGACAACGTGTCGTAATATAAAAAATCGCCACGTATATATATCATTCCCTGCGTCGCTCCGGGAAGCCAAATAAATGATTCGGTGTGTTGTAATTATGTCATATCACGCTACACTGCTATTTTAGATTTTCAAGCCTATTACAGCAGTATAACATAGACATTTTCGTCCCAATTTTTCAAACCGGTTTCGCGACCTGTCATGAGCACCGTTCGCTATATAGCGTTTCCTTTTCGTTTTTTTCGAATCGCCGGTTGACGTGAAACCCGACATTCACGAAAATAGCTACGCTTCTTTCATACGTCGCGTCCAAAGTTGCGCAGGCTCGCGTCGATTTTCCGCAAAAAAATATGTTTTTATCAAAAAACAAATTTGAAATAAACATTCCTCGTCACGCTTTTAATACTCGTTGAGCACAATTACTCTTGCCACAATATCTTTTTACTTATTGATTACAAAATTGATATTATAATGTGTTAATTGACAGGCATTAATTTTGATCGCAGGGTGGAGAGCTCGAGCTTTGGTGATTACGGCTTGGGCGCTGTCAGCATTGTTCAGCATGCCGATTATATTCCTGTACGAAGAAACACGAATACAGGTACACGCCTATTTCCTGGGTGTATCGAAACAATTAAAAAACTATTGCCATTCTTTTACATTTATGTTAAAGAAAAAATCAACTTTGAATTTCAAACTTGAAGATGCTCTTGTACTTTTGAATATTATATTTTCAAAAGCGTATGTATTGCTAGATAAAGTGCCAACGTTATGCACAACTGTTTTCTCATTTTTTAAAAAGATTCTTTGAGAATGCGAAAGATAAGAATGCAAAAAGCTTTTGCGCTCACAAAACGAGCTAATCGCAAACGGTCGTTTTGTAGGATACGACGCAGTGTTGGATCGATTTGGGCCCGATTCAGTGGAAGATCTACATGAGCCTGGTGAGTTTCAGTCTCTTTATAGCGCCCACCCTGATAATAGGAGGCTGTTACACGGTCATCGTGGTCACGATATGGTCGCAAGGAGCAGCGCTACGTCAGGGACCTACCAGAGATACTCGGAGGGCGTCCTCGAGGGGACTCATTCCCAGAGCGAAAATCAAGACCGTAAAAATGACCTTCGTCATAGTATTCGGTAAGATATAAATCACGTTCAGAAATAGCATAAACGTAAGATGTCGTTCTTACATATAATACATGATATTGAATTATATTTTTATAAAAAAAAATATTGATACAATTTTTAAATTGTTTCTATTCAGTCTAAAAAGTCGCATTTATAAAACCAAGCGGTAGAAATAATCGTACCGGAAAAAGTAGGTTATTATACAATTCTATTGCTGCATAAAAAAATTCGCTTTAAAAGAAATTCAGGTTTACAAGAAAATATTTTTAGTCAAATATTTATATAAGCTTCATAAAGTTATACTTCAACGTCTGGCGCATGATTTTATGATCACCCGTTACTCCTTCCTCAGTTCGTATAGGTATAAAGAGAGCTTTTAGGTCTTGACAAACCATTATATATATATTCTACTTTGAAGTACGGATTTTTCTTTTTTTTTCCTTTGACATACAACACGAGTGCTTCGTCGTAAACGACAATAACGGAAAGACGGCAGGCGTCTACTTCGCGGCAGTAAAAAGTAACAAGTTTCTAGCTCCTTCTACGTCTTTGATACGAAATTGGTGAACCGTTTTATTTGCATGGCATAAAAGACGCACCGCATCAGAAAGATAAGCAAACGCGCTTGCTATTCGATATCCTTTGTATAAATCGAGCAAAGACGGAAGGGATCGTATATACGAATTATCCGAGAGAAACGCGCGTGGGCTAAACTAGATATGATAAATAAAATACAAGCAAAAAATATGAGATTTATTCAATTATTTCACGAAAGATGAGACCATCTTCAGTTTAATTAACTTGATCAATTCAGTAGTTAAGTAATGGACATTTAGTATAAAAAAGAATTGCTTTAATGCCCGCGATAATAGGAATCTCATGAAAAAAGCTGTTTTTCAAGAGAATTTTTTTTTAAAGGTATATCTAACAAATATTTTATTAGTTTTGTGTGTGTGACGTTTGTGTATATTTTAAATCCCAATAAATGTTCTCATAAACTGTATCTATAACATTTTTATAGTGCTATCTGTCTTGGCACGCGGAATCTCAGTATGAAGTTATTTCGTAGAAACATATAAAGTTCCTAGCGAAACGATTATGGTTGATCGTATATTATTCGGAAACATATTACGACATGATTTTTTTTTAACGTGAATTGTTCTTGATTACAGTATAGTGTATCTAATAGCACATACACACGCAAACATACACTAATACATATTTAAATTTATGATTTTTATGACAAAGATATATTACTTCTAAATTTAATCGCGAAATAATCGCGCTTTTTCTTTAGCAATCGTCGCAATTATTCGTTCTTTTTACTTCACGTTAATAGCATTTTGATCGCAGTCCTAATCGTATAAGAACATCGATGAGCCCTTTCCGCGCAAGTAACATACCTCATTCCTTCAACTCTGAAGAACGTGCACAAGAAATCACTAATCAGATTCGTTTTCTGCGATCGGCGACGGTAAAATTTCTTTTTTTAACTGATGACGAAGATGCAAATTCCGACGGCGCTATAGAGAAACCGGTGGAATTCCTCTTTGGTATTTTCTGAGATCAGAAAAGACGAAACAAAGAAAGTTACGTATGCTACGTGAATTTGTGTGCAACGAACGCCGTAACGTATTCTTGTTTCGTGATTTGAGATTGCTATGCGCATAATATATTGCGTGTATTGCAGTTGCGCTTGATGCGTTATTTTACTTTCCATACCTCGAAATAAAGGAACCGTATATTTCCATATTTCGAGAAATTCTTCTATTTAACTACAACAGAAAAATATGTAGAATTTTTATCTCATATTATAATTGTATTAATATACACGTTACTATTAAATTATTTTCTTATTACTGATAGCTTGTGCGAAATTAGTAACCTTATTGCTATTGGAATAAAGATTCTCTAATAATTATATATATATATATATCAATCTTTAAGAATTATTACGATATTATAAATATTAATACCATTTTATGGAAGATATCTAAAACTAAACAGCATTTTTGAAAATATCGCAAATTATAAATTTCCTACATTTTTGTTTTAAAATTTCTCGACACTCATTTTTCAAATTATTATAATTTTAGAGAATTATCTTTTCTACCCTAAAAATGATAGTTTTAATATCTCGTTATTATGCGGGCATAAAAATGCTTTTCTATTTTTTAATAATAATAAGAATTTTACTATAAAAATAAATATAATAATAAAATAATAATAATAATAAAAACAATAATAAAAATTTTATACTAAATAAAATACAAGACTCGCGCGTATTTTTAAAACTTTATGCTCGATAAAAGAGCATAAAAATTATACGTTTTTAGTTTCTATGTTAGTTTCACTCCGGCGTGTATGAATTTCTTGAAGAATAAAGTTTTTACGTAACAAGATAAATCTTCTTTTAACTACTCATTTCAGAACTGCTAATAAAATTAGTGCTATCAGATTAAAGAACTGCGCTAATATACGTATTATATTTATATTTATACGCCGATAATATATCGCCCTTTAATAACAAATACGTTTATTCATTGTTAAGGAAATGCACAATGCAATTATTCATTGCTTCCTTTTAAAACGTTCATATATTCTGATCGGTTATTACAATGGGCGCAGTGCGCACTTATCGCGAATGACGAATCGAACAAGCTGTCCGATTCATGTTTAATCGAATTTTCCGGTTGTAAAATCATCGACCGTAACACGGTGAAAAATACCACACAGTTTCTAATTTAATAAATCGTAACGAGATGCGAGAATACACGATAAAATATTTCTACCGAAAACTTTCCATCGAGAGAAGTGGATGGATATGCTATTAAAATTCCAGGCAATAATTTTATGTATTAAGAAATTTAATAATTATATCCAATTATTTAAATTCCATTGCTAATACGCTTTTAATAAACTGTACATGCAATTATATTTATCAAACAATTAATATAAGAAATATTAGGTTTTTCATATATATTAAACCTGTAAATATATTCCTTACATTATTAAATAATTATATTAGTAAATAATTAACCTACCTTTCACACATTACCAAATATAAATAAATTATGTTGAAAAGTTCTATATTCATGAAATCAATTTAAAAGAGCTAAAACTGCTAAAAGAATGGATTTCTTTCGATATACATTATATACAACCTATAAAAGTTTTTCAAAGACTCTTTTTATATTACTTTGCTAAAATCGTTGCGAATCTTCTTTTTCAAACTAACGAGTGTAAACTGTAATGTCACTCTCAACCACTTTAAAAGACAATTTTCTTAAATTATTCTGCCGGATCACAGATGTGGTAGCATTCCCGAAATTATACATTAATGAATTCAATTACATCGTTTTTTACTTCTTTTTTTATTTGTAGATCGTTAATGCATTAGCCATGTTATTGGAAAAACAAAGTTCGCGTAAGTGTTCTCAAACAAGAAGTGAATTAGTCATGAGAACCATTTGAAATTACTTTGCTTTTTTTAAAAAAAAAGTTATGCCATCGTGTGTCAGATGTTCACCCGTTTTCACGTTTGACGACTTTTCCCTGTTCGTAGTTTTTCCAATATCGATGTTACAGAAGCAGTTCTTAACTCTTTTTTTGGTCACAGACGTATTAAAAAATGAAGGAAGGCTATATATCCCGTCCCGAATAATATCTATCAATATAAGACTTTCTAACAGCTTCCGACTTTAATTTCCGCGAGAAATTGTCTGATAAATTTAAAGTGGACTTTTCTTTAGCGAAATTATACCCGACAGAAGTTTAGTTTTTCAGCTTTAAACGGAGAAAAAGAAAAAATCCGAATTAATTTTAGCACAATTAAAATTCCAATAAATTATCAAATGCTTTATGCTATTATTATAAAATATCCGGCATAGTATAATCAACAAATACTTCGTTTTATTGTCTGTAGTCTATTTGATAATTAAAAATAAGCGATAATTCATTAATGTATCGGAAACCGAACAAAGGCGTTCTCAAGAAAAAAAGAGATTTGGAGAAGACTTGAACTCTTTTATAAGGTTCGAACGTTTTATCGCCATAGTAACCAATTCAATGGATATATTTTTAAATCGCGGATGTAAAAAGCGTTTGCAGAGATGAATGCATTGGACGGATTACTATTTATCGATCCGTTTGCTGAAGCGGCAAAATGTTTGAATTTAGTTAAAAATCTTTCTTTAAAATATAATTTCTTGAATATTAATTTTTGTATAACTATAAAATTATTTATATTATTTATATTAATTATATATTATTTACATTGAGATTTTTCTATTATTGTGAATTCCTTTAATAGATTTTATATTAATTAGAATATTTTAGAGATTAAGTAGAAAAAAAGATCTTACAAGTAACACTACCCAAGTGTCACACGCCGATTTTTTTGAAACTGTGCACGCATGTAGAACTTTGAAAAATATTTGTGTCGTGTTTTTTTTTATTTTTTTATTTTTGCTCATAAAGCGTTTTAAAAGTAGAAACTATCCTCGAAATATTATGTATAGCAACCCTTTAGGCCATGTACGTTATCTCGTATGGTTTTTGCACCAGAATACTATCTCTGGATCTATCTCTCAGTTATTTTTACAAAAAATTGACCAGCAACGTGCATGGCCTAGCCTAAAGGGTTGTTATACATAGGATTGAGAAAGTCAATATTTCGAGGACGCTTTATGAGCAAAAATAAAAAAACACGACACAAATATTTTTTTTAAGTTCTACATGTGTGCACAGTTTCAAAAAAATCGGCGTGTGACACTTGGATAGTGTGTTACTTGTTAGTAGGAAAATAATACCAAAATCGCGAATAATAATACCAATAATTTGCGAATTATAAGCGATCAAAGCGATCAATGATTGCACACACATATAATCTATCTTCATAATCACACGTACTAACTATTTTATTAATAATCACCGACAACATTGATTTTTATTATTGAACTAATTTCGTCTTTTAATTTCTTTGACGTGTAACTATATATGTATACTACAACAATCAGTTAATATTGAGCTGATATGAATGGATGGGCTACGCAATGTTAAACTAAATTTGGTGTATTACAAGAATAAATACAACTAATAATCATGTTAGTGTGTTTGCTTCATTGAATAAAGTAATTGAAATATAATACAAATGGTTATATGTAATATTTCTTGTCCTTTTTTTTATTTATGTAATAAATGTACATTAAAAAAGTTTTTAATAAAAATGTTGCTTTTTCTCGGATCAATTTATATAATATTTAATCCTGAAAAAAAAAACAGAAGCCGAACAAAGACTTTAAAATTTTATTTAAAAAATATTTGAGAGGGAAAAAAAGGAAAATATATATGAAGCAACGTATCTAGTAATTAACAATTTTATCTTGTTTTATGATATAAAAAAATAAACATGCTGTTTCATCATCCATGAAATACCATAAAGAAGCTTCTAAGTAAAAGTCTTATATTCTAAAAATCTGTCATTACATTTCTTATTATTTCATTTTTTATTCCTTTTACTCTAAAAATTGATCAGTTATAAAATATATTTGATATTAAAAAATTGTGCAAATAATCTCATTAATATATCTTCATAGTATTCGTTAATTATGTAGTAAAAATCATTTCTGTATATAGAGTATTTGGCAAAAAGTGCAATAAATGTGACATCTTTATCAAATAGGAAAACTTTTCTTTTGCGCGAATAGTACTTTATCATTATTTATCACTTTTTGCTAAGCTTGTTCTATTTATGAAATATTTCCTATAATTTTTATATTTATGCTTGCGACTTTGTCCCATAAATTTCAAGCGACCGGTGTATCTGACAATTAATAATCTGTATCGTAAGATACCAGAATGTGTCAATAAATGTGTCGCTGAATTACAGACCGATATAATGAGTCTGTATATGCGCAAGTGCATCCTGATACGCACGATAAATCGACGGATAAATGTGCACACACTCCAGGATTAAATATTAATACTGATCTCGCTATTCTAGCCCATCCATTTTTAAGTACACAATGAATCTATGAGCTATATATATTTGTAATATTTTATATTCTAAAGTTAATACATCTATATAAATATATATCTAATAACTCTTTTTCCATAGATCCATTGTCCTAAATTAAAATAAAGAATTATTTCACTCACCCATACGATGCGCAACGGCGGAGTTCGAACTATGTTGCAACTACGTTGATCTGTAACATGCAATTATAAAATGCAAATTATAACAACATCCGAAAAAAAATTTACATTGCTAAAAGTAATTATTGCTCTCGTGGAATTTTTTGTTTGTCTTTCAAAGGTATTTAAAATAATTGCGTAATTTAATTTCCGAAAAAAATGTCTTCTTTCCTCCTGAGTACAAAATTTTATATGATTTCATAAATAAGAGTCTTTTTCCTTGCAATTCTTATTTGCGAGTTATCCAAGCAAACGATTAATTAACAAGAACATACAGGAATAAACGACTAATATCGCAAGTTATAATACGCAAATAATAAATGCTCACCCGATGGTTGCTCCGCCGTCGCCCGATGCCTCCCTGGGCCTCCGCCTCCTCTCATCGTTTTTCCTTCTTGTTTCTTGTTGCTCACACTCACTGCGGAAACACAGTAAATTACGGTCGCGCACTAATTATTAGAATACGATAATTGCGCGATATTTTGTGCAACACTCCCAACGTTAAACCCGCGCGATGCGTGCTTTATATCGCGACAATAAAAAAATTCTAAGAAAGTACGATCATATATGCAAAACTATGGCCCGCAACATTTCATAAATTAACGCATAACTCTCGCGAAAGACACATATTACCTACTATTAATGAACAACGGATATATTGATAACGCTGTTCGTTCGTTCTTTATATTCTTATATATAATACATATTCTGCCCCAAGCTAGTTTTGATGAACGGATTATCGTCGCTTTTCGTTACAAATCAGCATTCGATAATTCGCGTACCACACTTCGCGCTTTCAATCCCAAAATGATACGGAAATAAACCGGAAATATCGAAAAATCCGAAGCGCGATAGAAATTACATTTGAATTCAAACGTTAAACATGCAATTATCGTCCATGCATATCATAAGGAAACAGTTATAGTTCCATCCACGCGATTTACTGCGATTCCTGTACTATCTATTACGTATCTGTAACCGACAAGCAATCGGCGTCCAGATACATTCAAGAATCGTAAGAATTAATCGTGGTAAGTGATATTAGTTAATCATTCGCAGGAAGAGAGCGCGTTTGCGATAGGACTTGTCTCGCATTCCGAGCGATAATGATACGCAGGTCGCGCCGATCGCGGAGCGGCTCACGCCTCTGCCTACGTCACGCGCGTCATCGGTGTCGCGCGACCGATAGCGCGGCAACCTAGGTACAGCGCGCTCTGAGTGGTATAAACAATTACCAAGGCCAGCCGCGACACAATGTAATATTTACGTACTTTTAAAATATAATATCACACCGAGCATACTACATTCTTTCTTCACTCCTCCTTTATGTTCTTATAATTATATCTTTCTGTTCTAAGCTAGATTTAATGAACGGGTTTATAATGTCGCGTATTACGCGCTTTGTTTCGCACATTCATCAATCGCGTTAAATAACGTTAGAAAATTAATTCCGCTTGACTGAGAATCTCATTAATAAAAAAGATTATTTAATAATAATCTACATCGAATAGTTAAAATTTGCTTTCAATAAATAATATTAGTTGATTGTTACAATATTATATTATCGATGCAAGAACCCACGCGAAATCAGCTGGGCTGACAAATCAATAGATGCTGGATGATGCATGTAAATACGTAAAAACTTTATGTGACATCAATTTTGACTGCCTATAATTTAAAAACTATTGTCCGTGATTGACGTATCGACATTTTCATATTAAAATCATGAATTTTAATTAATCTCCAGGATATTCTATATTACAAAATTCTAAAGATTAATGTATACATGTATACAGCATATCAAATTTTAATAGCATATTCTGAAAATTAATTAAAGTAAGAAATCAGCAATTTAATTTTACTCTGCGATAAAATTATTATAAAATATTGTCGTCAATAATATTGATAATGCAGCACAGTTACGACATTAGCAATAATATTTTATAATAATTTAATGCATTCTAAAATTAATATTTTATATTAATGTTGCAAATATATAAAAGTGCAAACTTTTTTCATTTTTTAAAATTCTTAATAATAATTACTTTGTTTTATTTTAATTATACAAAAATAAAAGTTTTATCTATATTAATTGTTTCTCTTTACATAACTAATATTTATTTCACTTTTTTAAACATATAGATAGTTATATACCACAGATAAAGAATCCGTTATGTATTTTTATATTTTATTGCTTAAATTTATGCCATAAATACACTTCTTTGCATTGTTCCCTTCCTTTTTGTTTCTCTTTTCGATTTTTTCGACATTTCGTAGTTTTATTTCATAAGCTTTTCTCTTGCACAAAAAAATAGAAAGCATCACGAGTAGGTACGTGTTATCTCTAAAACGGAAGCCGTCACATAAATCAGAGCAGGTCTCGAAAGAGACAAATGGAGCGTTTCGTTATTTTAAGTTCGTTAGGTTCGTTATCTAAAATGGAATTGGCGGAAACTTCGAACTATCGCTTTGTCAGGATTTTCGTAGTGCTCCCGTAATTTAAGGTAGAAACGGTAACTCTTTCAATTGAAAGCGGCGCGAATAATCGCGTTTTATTTGCAGCACACTCATTGACGTTACAATTATTGTTGCATTCTGTCAGATTAATTTATTGCATAACGATTATGAAATTATTGTTTTAATTATTGGTTTGAAATTTTACGTTTTAACTTTCCTCATTTTTAGCCATGTGGTAAACAATAAACATTATACATTCTTATCCTAATATTTCTGCAAATTGCGGTTAATTAGCTGCTCTGTGCGCGCGAGACATAAATTATATAATACATAGTACTCACGCGATGTAAGCGAAAATAATTCTGTGTTTCAGTATTTATCCTTTGCTGGAGTCCATACATAGTCTTCGATCTCCTTCAAGTTTATGGGCACGTGCCAAAGACTCAGACGAATATCGCGGTCGCTACCTTCATACAAAGTTTGACACCGCTTAACTCGGCCGCTAATCCAATAATCTATTGCCTCTTCAGTACTCCTTTCTGCAAAACCGTACGGTGAGTATATGTTAATTAAAATTGAATTATGATGATTATAATTATTTTATACGTGTAGTATAATATATTAATCCTCGCTCTCCGAATTTGTTTAAAACTTTAATAGTGCTTTTCTTATTTAGATGTGAGACGTAAATTCTTAAGATATGTACTAATATTATAAGTAATATTAAAATCTTAACAATATAATTCTGTTTTATAAAATCGATCAGAATATAGTTGTAGAATTTATAGATTTTCTCTCGCGTAACGCCTTAAGTTTCACACATTCAAAGCGACATCCGCGGAGATGGCGACGTTTCCCCAGCAACTTTTCGCCGCGGAATTTCTCCGTTAAACAGCAATTGTTGCTCGGTAGGAACATGCAGGCAATCTCCTGGATTTCGGGATGGTGCCCGACGAATTCGCATCACTGCTTCGGTACCGGGGCGACGAATAGCAGCACGAGGACGACCGTGACAACATCTTTGACGGCCAATTCCTCCCGCAGAAGCGGACATTTTACTATGTTGCACTCTACGTCGCGAAAACGCGTCATGGTCTCTTTAGTTTAAAGATCGTGATTTTCGAATAAAAAAACGATCGCATTGATTTATTTGCAAATTGATATTCTAGATCGGTATTCGGAGCGGACTTGGTAGATAATTTGCTTTTGCTAGCGATTAAATCGATTATTACAGAGAAAACACAAGTCACTTTCTTTAATAATTCAGAAAGTTTATTTTCCGGAAAGCTTTATTTGAAAATATATAATGAATATATCCAAACCTAATTTTTCTTATATAATAATTTTTGTAAAAAAAATAGAATAACAAGCGATTGTAAGAGCTTTCTTATCATTGCACATTGAGAAGTTTCTACTTTTGTGATATATGCTTTAACGTATCGCTTTATGCACATCTTTTTCGCAAAGACCGATTTTCAAGGATTGTAGAAATCTATGTACTTCTAATAATGCGTGACTATTAAATGACAACGTAACTTGGCAACGACTATTTTAATTTAGAAATAAGATTAAATGATAGTCTTGAGTTGACGTAACTTTTTAACTCAATAATTGCATATACAATAACTTTATATTTCTATACGTGAATATTGATTATAAATCTCATGATCTCATACTGCGAAGTTTTACATAACATGATCATTTTATTTCCTTTATTAACGAAAATGAAAAGATTCAAAACATATAATTATTTCACAAAAATCCCTCCAATTAATTTAGAAGCTGTCAGTGATAATATTTAACTACCTAATTGAAGATGAAATAAAATTAAAACAGCAAATGTCTGTATCCATCAAACTCAATGTCTGTAATTTTAATTTTTAGAAAATATATACGTATATCTGAACATGTATACGGGTATCTCAGAACTATTGTTATTATCGAAAGTTATAAATAGAAATTAAATTTAAAGAACGCTCTCGCATACATTCGTAATCAAGTTATTATTACTTTCAAAATTATAAATGGTTAAAAATGTACAATTCCTTATAAATTAAGTTTAAAAGTTATAAATAAGTAACAAAGTCTTATTAATGTACTCTATATTTAAATAGATGTTACATGTTGCATCAATAAATAATTTTAATTCATAGAAAGCAGTCATGTAAATATTTCTAATATTTGACATTATAAAAAGTTCTAAATTTCAAGAAGTTTTCAAGTAGTATAAAAGAAATTTAAATTTTAAGGCAAAGTTAAAAATTTTCAGATTTATTTTAATAAAATTTCTTTTAACGAAAAATAAACTTTATACGAATTACAAATTAACCATAGTTTAAAGAAAAGATATTGTTCTGAAATACCTTGTATATAGAGTTATTGGACATTACGTAGTAAGTAGAGAGAGAATGAGAGAGATAAAGAGAGAAAAGAGAGAAAGAGGTTCAATCTTGTAACGATTAAAAATTATATAAAAGCAAATGAAGCAACAAAAGCTAGCAACTACTTTTTCATAATATTTATCTGCGACGAATTTCCTATAACTTCCTCACACCGTCCAATAAGAAAGGACTGATAAAGCTAGGTCTTTTTTCTTAATATATAGATTAATTCACAAAGCGCGCAACGCAAATTATATATTCTATTCACTATCGCGATTTCGTCATTGTGCAATAACATAACGCATATATTTTCCGAGCTTAAAAGTTACTTGAAAATTAAAACTACTTTTCCCTTATTCGAAAATGTCGTAAATAATACAATTTTATATGTACCTATATGTATTAAGCACTACGAGAAAGCAGTTTAAGCTATTTCGTTTAAGCTAATTCGAACTGATTTAATATTCTAAAACGTTTGTAAAAAACGCCAGTATACTATTCGTCTATTCTATTTTTTTTCCAATCACCAGATATGCGTAAACCTGTATTGTGAGTATGTATGTATATGTGTGTGGAGAGATGTATAAATATAAGCGCCTTTTTTTCAGCAGAAAAAGCAAGTTTCAAGAGAAAGACCAAAATCACGTAATTCCGCGCATTACCAAGACAAATTAAATAAATGAAAATAAATAATAGATCAAATTAAAACTTATATGTAAAATAGCATACAACTCTGATGTTTAATGAAATAGTTCTTATCTCAAGAATACACGAATTATTTATTTTAAACTATTTTTTTACCGTAACATAGAATGTATTGCATTGTTGCGATAATCGTAGTACCGGAGCCTGGATCTAACTGTAACTCAGAGCTTATTTTCTTGACTAGGTACAACGATATAAAAGAATGTTACAATAGGTCGTCATTATCTTCAACTATCCTCTTCTATTTTTCTTTTCACAGAAATTAGACTTAGGAAACTGCGTAAGTAAAAAATAGTCATGAGATAGTAGTAGTCTAAAATGACTGTGTATGCGCGTCAATAGTGTCATAATCATTGATATCAGTATTAAGAAGAATACTTGAAATGCGATAATAATGTATATATTTCCCGTTACTTGTGCGATTTATTAATTAAATTAGATAGATTTATTTTTCGGGCTCGATCGATTGTCAAAGATACCTTTTATCCTCGTCTGTAATTTTTGATATATTTCATTTGCTTATACTGGAAGTATGTGATAAGTATCCTTTCTCGTGTATTTTAAGATCGCTTGAATCTGTTATTAAAATCAAGACAGTGGATTCTGGGATATCCTGCATGTATGAATAGAGACATGCTTTATAAAAGAAATATATTCAAACTCTTAAGCAATTCTCTACGGTATACGCGTTACACATCGCGCGTGTATTTTAATAGTAATATATTTTTTACACATTTTTTTATATATTCCTAAAGAAATAAATAAATATTCTTCATGTTTTTAAGGAACCAGGGTAGAAGGTATCTAACTAGCCATCGAACAGCCTATGTGGAAAATAATACGCTCAAAGTATACGTGTATATACGCATCTACGTGTATAATGCAACAAGCTGAACGAAACTATCGCGTGTATATATATATAGTATATCTCCGTAATGTAATACATGCATAATGGCGTGTAATATATTAACGTGTAATATATTCTTCTCGCGAGAGCGCCATGACCGTTTAAAACGTCAGAACGTGATTCTCCGCATGATCTCTCCGCGTTATGATTTACGCGGTGGTCCACGACGCACTTTTCCGGTAAATTGACCAGATTTGTACGGCAGAAAATGGTGGGATAAGTGAAATATGTATTATGATAAAATAGAGAAAAATGCTTATATGTAAGATTATACATGAATCCTGGTTACCGGAGCATAACGTTTTTTCCTACGAAGTTACGTTTCCGCTATTATAGATGATCGCATGTGTACGAGTATAATTATAACTGTTCGATCGTCAGTGTGTCTTACTATTCTCTCATATAAGGTGAATTTTCAATCAAATCTGTCCGAAACTAAGATATAAAAGAATGAGAGAAATTACATGAATATCCTGTTATGTGACTATTTCCAATTAGATTAGAGGGACTGAATAATTATTACACTTTATTTGCAGTGCCTGAGTAAGTACGCGACGTACGTTTACACCTGATCTTTTAATACTTGTCTAATAAACTTAGATTTTATAATATGAGAGACAAAAAATGTATTACTTTATCCTTTGCTAAGACTGATTTTTGTAAGAATTCCTTATGTCTTCTTATTAGTTCGTCAATAATTTGATGTAAATGCAAAACTTTTTATGTGCGATAACACATGTTCCGTCTGATCTATTTGCGTGCAAATTTAATTTGCCAATCTTATTTATTGCTAATTACAGAAACTCTTTGCTAAACCTTGACTGTTAGTCGTATCGCAGAACTAAGATTTTCATGCCAATGCGCGAATTGTACGTACAATGAGTACAACGATGTATATGTAATGTATCTTTTGAACGCGTAAATGTGTAGACTGGTATATACTTGTAATTCTACTATAATTAATCACATCGTGTAAAAGAGGAACACATAAATTATTATGATATATATTATTGCGCGATGTGACATTGTTCGTATACACATCGATAATGGGTACTGTTTGTAGATAAAAGTGAATAAAGCTATAAATTATTTAATGCAATCTTTAATTTTGATGTATGATTTATAAATTGTACTCTTCTAAATGCATCATTTCTTTCCACTCTTAATTATAAAAATATTCTGATGGAGCATTCGTCAACGAATAATTTAATATGTCTTTTTATCATAATGACAATATAAATGATATGTGATGCAGAAGAACGAAGAACGCACAGCTAATTGAATTCGGTACCTTATAGAAATTTAATTAAATTAAATTAAACAGGTTTCTCATTGTTCTCAAAATTATATGTTAGATAAAGCATTTCACATCCTTTATTGTTACTCGTTACGTATCACATGTATACCTACTATAAACGCAAACAAAAAAAATAAAAACAAATGTTTTAAAGTTTTTAAATATATTTCTTAATTATTTGTTTAAATTTTCGTAATATTGTATAATATGCATTTTGCACAAATGTCTTAAGCGTCTTTAATACGTATTACGTGATGGCGTAAGCACGGATAAATGCTGCGTGTATTGCTCGGCCAAAATAAAATTTCTCCCGTTGCTTTCCTCTCCTTTTACGGCTCACATAATCGTAGCTGTAAAGACCAACGGCGCCGTAAGTCAAACGCGGTCGGAATAATCGTTTCACGCTCCTCACTCTGCAGAGAAATATTTGCCCCGCTTCATTTTGGTGATATTATCTACGTGCTCTTTATGTTTCGGAGAAACATTGAAACTTAACTTTTCCATTTTGCTTCATTCGGTATATAATTCTTAGCCAAACTTTAGTAATTCTGGATTATTTACGAGCACGAATAACATGCGATCTGTTTGTACAAGAGGAGATGTCTACGGAATATTTGCATACGAAAAATATCATTTCTCTCGAAATAATAGTGGCAAAATATTAGCAGGGGCTTTTATGCCAAGTTTGCCTAATATCAATACTCACGAACTCTGCCGCGAAAAGTATTAAAAAAACAGAGGAAACAAAGAAAATCAAGTAACCAATGGCCACGCAAGAGATTCAGCGAAATTTCACGGTGGAGCATGCGGCGAATACGGCTTACGTAACGTATTCCTTTTATTCCCATCCCCTTTAGCGGGAATATGTGAAGACGCGAGAGAAAGGGTTTTCGGACGTTTAGGTCTGTGGGGGGACCTGCCGATTCCATGACCAGCCATTCGCAGTAATCATTATTTACTGCTCGTGAAGAAAAGAGAGACGAGAAGAGGTGTCAGCATTCTAGTCAACGTCAGGGACGAAAGTGCGAAAGTTACTTTATTCTCGGCCGGACAGAATAAATTGGAAACGGCTGAACTCCAAGAAAATCGTTAATCCGAATCATTGCGACGTGATTTTTGTGTGTTTTAGGTTTTTGCCATTTTTTAAAATAACTGTTAAAATATGTCATCGCAAAAGAAATAATAATGCATTAGTAAAAATACAAAAAAACAAACAAAAGAATTTTTTTTCTAGAATAGTAAGCAAAAAAAACTCGAAAAACCGGTGTGGGAAAATCACCCTTGAAAGGGAATCATATTTGCCAATATAATTGACGAGAACGCGAGAACGTGATGTCCTGCACTCGTTATCGAATAATGGACCCACCACGACGAGATCGATTGCACTTGGATTTCAAGTATCCTCACAGCTGTTATACGACAACCTGCCATACATCTGCCGTGAAAAATCCCTGTTCTGAAGTCTGCAGCAATAGTGCGTAATTTCTTACATTTCAAGAAATACCTAATTACATGGAGAAGTGATAAATATATAGAAGCAAAATTTACGTTCTGTCCAGAATTTATATGCTACAATTAGAATTTTTTATGATAAAATTTGGTTAAAATTGCTTAGACTTTTTCATTTCCAAATTGAATTAAAATCGCTAAATGTTAATTTTATTATATATTTCTAGAATATAAAGATTTTATTCAGATACACATGCAGAACATAGAAACAAAATAAGATTACATTTCTGATTTAATGTGAAAAGAAATAAGAAGTTAAATTTTGTTATATGTACTTCTCTTCTCATATAAAAGATGTAATATTCTGATCAATATGTTGGATATGTAATTTAATACGTAATATTTCTTGGTTTGGATTGGTAGTTTATTTTATATCCAATCAGATAGTCAAATAAATTTATTCATCTTTTAGGAAGATATTCTGGAAATCATTCAAATTGGAAATCGTCCAATTTAAGCAGAAATAATGAGACATTTAGGCAAGGTAAAAAATGTTGAATAAATTATTACAGAAATGTATAAATTCTAAACACGCACAAACATATTTCTGACAATTTGATAAAATTAAAAAACGATTAGGTTGTATTTACTCTTTTGAAGAAGCGGGACGAATTTTAAGTTATATTTTTGATTTTATTTAATTGCATTGTCAAGATTCTATTAAAAATTATCTACAGAATGTTGAATATATATTTTTCATTAATCAAAATTTATAAAATTGGCAGAAAAACAAGATTTGATGAATATCGCAGAATTGACTGACTCCTTTCTTAACTTATCAATTCCTGCAATGAAACTGCCATTTCTCGGTCTTGCTTTAGTCGTACGTTTTGAACAATGCAACCCGAAGCGTGTCAGTCGCAGAAACGTACGAATATTAATTTAGCTCGGAATCCCCCGCGTCGTAGGCAGGGGCGATCCGCCGTTTCCAGACTCGAGCGTACAAATGGGGAGAATTGCGAGTGCACACACGTACGAAGCGACGAGGCATCGTGAATCGGCGCCGGTGGTTTCGATCGAGAGAATGCAAATTCGTCTGAAGCTCTTGGAAGACAGTAACGCAACGTTGACTCTCAGAAATCGTGATCTCATCGCGGAAAATAAGAGCCTGACGAAGCGGTGAGATTATCACCGCGATTAATTAATTTATTAAATTATGTGTTTGCTAGATAAAAACCGATGTAATAATATCACATATACTAGCGAGCTTATTCGCATTTCAATAAATATCAAATTTTAAACAAATCCTCTGAAGATAAACGATCTGCAGGCTGGAAGAGGACGCGACTAAAATGGAGAAACTGCAAGAGAACGTGTCATTATTGCAAAACGAACTTGATGAAGAGAAAGTCAAGCTGACCGAGGTATTAATGAAACAAACAGTAAAAACAATATTTATTAAATATAAGAAAAAATAATTATAAAATATAATTAAATATTTTACAGAGATACTGTTCTAAACCTTCAATGTTTTGTGTATAGATAATAAATAATAATTGACGTAAGAATAAAATAATTACATTATTATATAATAATTAAGAATTTTTAACTAATAAAGTGTTTAATTAATTTCCTAAATTTTTTTAATATTTATTCTTTCTAGATATAATAATATTTTATTACATTATTATATTATTATTTATTGCTATAAATTTTCTCTTTTTTTAATTAAAAGATGCAACACGTCTGAAGATTTATAATCAATTTTTTTCATATAAAAAAAGTTTTTTAACTAGTATTTAAATTTAAAATTAATGAAGTTATAGAAAAAAGATGATAATCACTATCCAACTATCCAACACAATTTCAGGAATCCAAAACTTTAATTCAAAACTTTGTTATCGCTTCAGTTTTACGCGGACATCATACATAAAATATAAGAAAGTTTTGCACATTTTTAAATGTAAATTTAGCCTGTCCTTTCATATAAATTTCAGAAACGCGACGAAAAGTGTCTAGAAAATAAATGTACTTCCTCGACGAATATAGTTTCTAAGACTGATCTCGGATTACAAGTTTGGGAAGCCTGCAAAGATTGCCATGGAGAATTGGAGGGATGCCAAAGAGAATCACTTACGCGGATCACTATCACGAAGTAAGTTCTCCAGCGAGATTGAATTTGGGTGAATCTATTTCATGTCTCATGTTATTGAATGTCTTTGCGTCAAGCAATATGAAATAAAGTTATTAATAAACAAGAATAAATGGTCTATAAAAAAAATCAAACGTGATTACGTTCAACAACATGGGATCTAATAATTGTCTCATCACATATCGTAATAATTAATTTTGTGTGAAACGCTCCATATTAATTATATAATATCTTAGTAGTGTCAGATAATTTGCAGAAGTAATTGTACTTTTTCGTTGCTGGTTTTTTTTACACAATCAACTGAATATACTAATATTACTTAATCAGGAATATATTAGTATTACTGATATTAATTAACTTTAATTGAAATGCAAAACTGTCAAACTATCTGTATCTTAAGATGAAACTTTATTCTGAGTATCTCATTTAATACATTTTTTAAATATAAAATTCATGAAACTTAAACCACTTTTGTAATATTTTGCATTTTCATACAATTTGCTCCAAGCAAATTTACTTCAATTTCCGTCGACTAAGAAGCTTACTAAATAAATAATAATGAAGATAAAAAGCGTAATCTCTTTTGATCTCTTCTTCTCTTATGGAGGGCAATCAGTAAGCTGATTAAAATGTTTTGATGCTTGAATAAATTTTGAATAAATTATTTTTATTATCTTAATTTTACTGCTGTACTCTCGACCTTCCGCGACTCCGCCTTCGATTTTGTTCATAACTCGCAACTCTTATCACGATTAGATCCGAGTTTGAGTTACTGGAGAAGGACATGCGGACTTTGAGGGACGCCGTGATAGCCCGGAAAGAAGCCTGGGATAAAGCGGTGGAGCGCGAGCGGAATTGCCAGCAGCAATTAGCACGGCTCACCGCGGAGGCGATCACCGCGCGTCACCTTTGCGAAACTCGCCAGGACGAACTTCGCGCGGTTATGGATACTTTGACGGTAATGCCCTTAACCGACAGCTCGATAGCATATTGAAAAACTTTTAGCGCGCTAAATTGACGTGCAGCGTGTCGCGTTGATGACGTGTGAACCATTATATCGAGAAAGATTGAATTAAATATCTCGGATATCTGTAACTCTCGGTCTTAATATCCCTAAGAGCACAATACATTGGCAACATGTTGGCTGAATGTTGATCGTATTGGGAATGTCTTGGCCAATATTTCCCAATGCAAAGCTAATGTTTGTTATTAGTAAAATGCAAGTGCACTGCCAATATTTATTGCTAAAAAAGAAAGAGCGCCTATACTTTATATTTACATTGTAGTACCAGTATGAGAAATTAGTCTATACTCAACATAAAAATTGGATATTGTTGCCAATATTGCTGTAATAAAGTTGTGCTACTAGGAAATATTTAATTTACGCATGCAATATTTATAGAACTTAATTAATTGTTTATAATATCTATTTGCTTTGGTTAACACGTTGATTGCCGAATACGAGTTAACTCACAGCGATCTACAGATAGATGCCAGTTAGTTTGCCGATTCGATTTCTTGAAGGCAAAAGTAAAAACTTTACTGTTTTAATTTAAAGAATAAATAAATATAATAAAGCAGAATATTAATACATAATGCTGAAAAATGGACAAAGTTATTTATCTCTTCGTACAGTAATAGTCGATCAACGTGTTAAAATGCTTTTGTGCATTTTTATAGACGGAAAAAAAATAATGTATTAACATTATTAGTCCAATTAAAAGTAATTTTGCCAATTTAAAAACAGTACTAATAAAATAAATACGTCGTGCTCTTATTCTAATAAAATGTTACTTGTTTCATTAATATATTGTTAGTAAATTAACAAAATTATTTTCAATTAGATTGCTGTTAGCTAGCGCTGTAAAAACAACATCATTTTTTTTATTATTATTGTGCCTCGCTATACGGGATTGGCGATCGCACTTAATACGCGATACTTGAAAATTATATATTTTTTATCGTAATACACATCGCATCGTGATATAATAAAGCTCACATGTAAATAATTTCATGTTCAAGAGAATTTTAATTAATGCAAAAACAAGCGGATTTGTTTCGCATCACAGACCTTTCATTTCCAGGAAAAAGAGTCGGAGCTGAAAATGATGCAAAAAGAAACGCAGTACCTAAACAAATTAATTGCGAAGCTACACCGACGTCAGAGGTGAGCTTCTACTCAATTACAGTTAGGTATTTTATTCATAATAAACCCGTCTACATCTCTATTTTTCTCCATTTTTTGTTGTACAAGTTATTTGTTGCCCAGATGTACGTAATGCTGGCGCTCATTATGCGCTCATTATATGCACTCATTATGCCCGCAGCGAGCTACATTTGCTCGGTAAAAACTGTAAAATATCTTATACACGGTCGATATCGCGATGAATAAAAAGCGCGAGCGATATAGCGAAACGCACTCGTAAATTCATCGCGAACATGGCGGACGCGTCGCGGTGCGGCGCTCCGGGAATGAGCGGGGATCACTTGCCTCGATTAATTCGTTGCGACGGCCCGTCGGTCGCGTACTCCAAGCTCCTCGCGTCCTCGGCGTCCGGGGGCGTCTCGCGATGCTCGTCGGACGACGCCAATAACGCGGAATACTCGGTAGATCGTTTGTTCGATCTCGCCGAACGATCGGTGATTCCACTTCGATTCGCCGCAGGGGACCGTCATGAAGTTGCCGCGGTCGCGGTGTCGTCGCGTCGCGGCGGTCGCGTGACCGCGCGCGCCTTCGCGCGCTTTAAAAAGTCGTCGAGAGATGAATAAACGAATTTCTAGCGCCATAAACGTTTATATCTCTCAGGTAATATTTTGATCGCGGGTGTCAGTGAATCTCGCATCTTTTATGTTCACTTTACGAGGTAACTTTTTATGCCGTTTATAGTCTATAAAGATAAAAAAAATTTGCCGCGGTGTAACGTCGAATGCGGTGGTTATGTGACCGCACGGCTTTCGCGCCCTTTAAGCCGGTTCTACAATCAGTCGTATGTCGAGGTCGGTATAATTTCTTTTTTGAAAACGAATTTTCCTCATTGAATCATCGGCTGCGTTCCGACATTCGACTCCGACTTATGCCCGTATCACACTAGCGATTGACGATTGCGTTTACGTTTGCGTCTACGTCTTTTGACCAATCAGAACGGAAATCGCGAATCGCCAGCAGCTACTTTTTGATTGGTCCAGAGACGTAAACGCAAACGTAGACGCAATCGCCAATCGCTAGTGTGATACGGGCATTACGACTGATTGTAGAACCGGCCTTAAAAACCGCGAGAAGATTAGAAAATAACGACGTGATAAATGTTTATTTTTGAGACGATATTTCGACCGAGAAGCGAGAAGGCATATTGATAAATCTTGCAGCCTTCGTGCCTATTTATCGAGATAAATTTTTAGGTCATTTGTAGCGATCATATACGAAGGTAAAGAAACGATGAATATGCAATGTAATCGTCGAACGATCGAAGATTGTTTTATACCCTATTTCGATCTGAGAATCTATAATATTTCAATTTAAGGATTAATTAAAATTAAATTCTTTTTACGATTTATGGAGTGTCAGTCTTTTTGCTGACTCTAACAATGTACGTCTCGCATAACAATGCGTTGCTCGGTTTTCAAGGAGCTCGTTATTATTTCAGGGAGCTCGAAGAATACGCGAGCGGCGGTGTAAGTTTCAGCATTAGCGAGAGGGATCAAAGATGCATCGAAGAGATTGCGCAGCGCGTGCGAAATTCCAAGAACAAATCGAAGGCGAAGCCCAAGTGCAATTTAGATAAATACCCGCGTTCGAATTCGAGCAGTCCTCGCGAGAACAAAAATGGGCAGGATCAGGCAGGTTCCTCGGAGGATCGTCGCAAATTAAATTTGTAATTGCAATTTCGTAAATTAGTTGGATCGTTGTTTGTTTTCATAATATAGACTTACTGCAGGCTTCAAGACTAATTAATATATTCGTTTGATTGTGAGTTCTTTAAATATCAGTATCACGAATCTTTTCCAATCTTTTTCATAAAAGCGACACAAACGATCTCGATTTTTGCCATTGTATAATTAGACAACTTTGTCCACGACGCTATTTTTATATCAACATGTTATTTTATAATATGCTATTTAATTATATTTATTCTTTATCGAAACTCACACACAATAAATTTTGTATTTTCTCTAAAAAATTGAATCGGCGAATAGCTGACATCCATTAATAAATCGCCAACAATTAATGTACTAATAAGCTAAATCGTTTCGTTTACACGCATGACACACGATATCCGTGAAGATGTGATCTTTGTAATTTGCTCTGGCTGTTGAAAAATATGTACGAGACATCTCATGAAAATTTCGCAAACACACTATCGATATTCCGAAAACTTGAAATGCACATGAAATGTTTAAATAAATAATTTTCTAAAGGCGGGCTCTGACGTATCCATGTTTACGATGAGAGAGACGTTTCTGCCGGTCGAAATTAAAATTAAAATTGAAAATAATACCTACTCAATGAAAACTCGTGAGAACTTTAACGATCTAGCTATGTTCATTTCTACCAATGCGGATTAACTTTAATCTCGAGTTGACTTACTTTTTATCCTTTTCTAGTTTTAAGAATTAGAAGAAGATAAAAAGTAAGTTAAACCGAGATTACAAAGTTGATCCGTATTAGTATAGAAACGGACACTAGACTGTATGTGTCCGCCACCAGATAGTGGCGAATAAATCACGGTGAATAAATCGACGTTTTGCAACGCTGAGTCGAAATATTTGAATCGTGAACATATGCGGTATGTATACATATTTGAATCCATTGTACATCTGCTGCATTTTGATAAATCGCCAAGAGCAACTTTGTGACGAATATCGATTTTCTTTGACTGCCTATAATAAACATTTACTCTATCGTCCTCCCCCACTTTCTACAATCGTTCCCTTGAGAATAAATTTTTAATAAACATACAAAAAATATATATAAGAAAACAAGAATATGTTAAGTTAAAAAGGGGAAAATATAAGTGTCTTTTCTTTTGGAATTTTTCCCGATCAATATTTCATCTCCAGTCATTATTGCGAATAGTGGCGTCATCTGTGACGCGAGAACTGAACGAAGATCTAAAAATCTTGACGTTCGTCGGTTCCTAGGAATCCTAGGCATTTATAATAACCATCAGTTTTGGGCGTGAGATGAAAAGAAAATATTCCTCATCCTCTATTTCTTTTATTTTTCCCACGATTTTTCTCAAAGAAAAATTTACTGTATTTTTACGATTATTTCTTTCTTTTGTTAGCATAGAAAAATTTCGTGCATCTCTATACAGTGTTTTACCGAGGGACTTGCCTTGGCATTCGAGCCGGAGTGACGCGCTCAAAATTAAACTTGTGGAATTTAATCGAAATTCTGTGGAAATTGCAGACCTTGTCCATATGCAGATTCTCGGCAACATAGACGCGAATAAATAATAAACGAACATCTTTTATCTCTATGTCTGGAGAGCGTCGCCAGCAAATAAGTCCTAATGACTATATAGTTAGCTTAGCTGCCGATAAACAACACCAGAGATTAAGAATCTGGTCGTTTGACGTGACCGGATGTTGATGGATTAATTATCACGTTAATCAACGAAACTGTTTCTCTCGCGAGAGAGAAACGCGTTGTTTGTTAATTTTTTGTATAAATTACGAGATAGTTTATTTATTATATCATCTGGTCGCCAATAATGCGGTTAATCCTCAAATCGAATCGATGCAGGATCCATAATTAATATTTGATATTTTTTTCATATTTTAATCATGATTTACTGATATAATGTCAATAAAAATATTGCAAAATTTGTTAAACACAATTCCGAACTCAAATGCATCTTTAAACTCCATAAATAATCGTCTGTGTAAACAAAAAAATATTGTGTAAGTAAAACATAAGGAATTGCAGATTCAAATAACTCATTCTGCGTATATAGAAAGAAAGCGTGTTAATTTTTTTCTTGATTTTCTAGCACGACGGGGCTTATGTCGCTTTGACATGGCTATTTTTTGAAGACTGCGTTCGAAAAACAGTACGAATAATGATTATTAAAAATCCAGACACTTGATGCGACCGAAACAGATTAATTATCACATTAATTAATCGGTTCTCCAGTAGAAAGTGCGCAATATATCGCACGTTTAGCTCGTTGTTTGTTAACTTTTTTTGTGAATTACGCCGCGCCGGCCGGTGTTCGGCTCGCCACGATGCGATTAATCCTCAAATCGAATCAACGCAGGATTCATATTATATTATTAGTATTTGACAATAATAGCAAAAATATATTGCATTTGTGAAATATATGAATTCCGGACTCAAGTGCATCTTTGAACTCCAAAAATAATCGCCTATGTAAACAAAAAATATTGCATAAGTAAAACATGAGGAGTTGCAGATCCCCATAACTTTTATCTTGCACAGAAAGAGCGGTGTTAATATTTTTTTTCGATTTTTTAACACGATTTATGTCGCTTTGGCAAGGCGATTTTTTGAAAGCTGCGTTCAAAAAACAATACGAATGATTATTAAAAATCCAGACACTCGATATGACCGAGACAGATTAATTATCGCATTAATTAACGAAATCGGTTCTCCAGTAAAAAGTGCGGAGCAATATCGCACAATTAGCTCGCTGTTTGTTAACTTAAATTCTTTCATATGCAGGATTCGTATTACAGTACTCGATAATACTAACAAAAATATTGCAAAATTTGTTAAACATATATATAAACTCCGAACTCAAGTTCATCCTTGAGCTCAAAAGATAATCGTCGTGTGTGTAAAACAGAACACATTATATAAGTAAAACATATAAGGAATTGCAGAACTTGTAGAAATAAACCGTGTTAAATTTTATTTTTATCAATTTCTTCAGCACGACTTATGTCACTTGGCACGGCGCTTTTTTAAAAAGCTGCGTCCGAAAAATAGAGTGGAAAACGATAAGAGCCAGCAGCCAGCAGATAAGAGCAGAGAAGTGAATGGAGAAAACCCGCTCCCACCGTCTCTCTCTCTCGCGAGATAAAGGCCGGACACTCGCGGAGGAAGTGGAGGAAAAAACGCCGGCATAAATGGCATAAATTAAGACGTCGAGAGCATCGAAGACCACGTCTCGTCGACGCGGTCGGTCGCAGTCGTCGCTTGAAAATCGCGGGTGACCTGCGCCCGGGTAAAATCAATGAGAGCGTACGGCGACGGGACTGACGGGAGTGACGGGACGAGTGCTGACGGTAGCGCGACTCCTCCACCGTGCGACGACACCAGCGAGCGCGTCGTGGGTGCCGCTGCCGCCGCCGCCGCCGCTTGGTCCGGCCCGTCCGGCTTGCTACGTCGTACCCTCGGCACCGTTCTCCGCGGCGTGTACGAGCCGCTCGCACGTCATCGGCACCGCGCGGAGTGTCATGTAAGTGCACGTGGCGGCGAGATGCCGTCCGGCTGCGAGGACATGGATCTCTGCACCGACAAGGTCCTCTCCAAGGGCAGGATCCTGCAGGAGCTCACGAAGGCCGTCAAACTGGTGAGCGACCGGACGCACCCGGCTCGGACGCGCGCCGCCTTCCTGGTTCCTGCGTAGCATTACACGCTCGTTGCTCTGTACTGTCGAATTGTGCGACGGCACTGACGGCAGCTCCTTGCGCACCTTTCCCTTCTCTTGAAAGCATGGGTATATCTCCCGCAGCACGAGAAACCGATATGAGTTACGATCAGTCGTGCGTCTTGGACGCTTATGCATGCAGAAAAGAAAACAGTGGGGAATGGGACGGTTGTAATCTCGGTGAGTTCGACCTCGGACGCTTATAGACGCGTGGAGAAGTGTGTCTTTTACGACTCTTACGTCAGTTGTCAATCGCGGTCTCGTGCGAACGGCTATAGAGAGTACTTTCGCGTGACTACGGCGAGAGGCACCGGAGTTCGAACTCGTCGACTTTGCACCGGTCCGTGCAAGCCTGTCATTCCTGATGACCTACTGCCAGTCGCTTAAATTCTTCCTATCAGGAAGATAAACGTGGAGATTATTTTACCACGCTCGAGATCGGAGCTGTCGATATAATCATGTTGGTTTTTGTCTTCGAATCTCCGAATCTGGAATCAGGAGCCAAGATTTCGATTTCGTCGAGATAGGAGCAACAATTGCAGTTTCAGCCTCGCGCGGTCTACTTTGGCAGCGTATCGCCGCTGCTTGTTGCATGTGTCGCAAGTTTTTTGTTTTTACGCAGGCTTTCTCACGAGTCGTTTGGTCGTGCGACGAACAGCCCGAAATAAAGTGCGCACGCATGCTACAAAATTATTATAATTTCCGTAACGTTTAGCAGCATCTCTAACTCGGAACGTTTCGAGATTCGTTAAATCCGCCTGCTGTCCCGGTTTGATTAGCTTTAGAAACGCACGGTTCACGTACATTTTCGTTATTTCATTTTGGAAAGTGCGACAAAAACAAGAACGAGAAAAAGAGCCCATCAAAGAATCCGTCGAGAGCTAAAAAAAGAAGAGTTCGCGCGAGTCAACAAGCGGATGCGAAGTTTCAATTTCGTTTCAGTGACGTTTCTTCGCACGTTGTGCACGTGAAGAGGGAGAAATCGGAGTATACATGTTCAGAGGTGATATAACATATATATATTCGTGACGTTGTGACCTGCTCGTGGGTTAATCGCGACGCAGCGGGGCTCCAAATCGAACGCTCGCACACAAACGCGGACGAGCGCTCGTTCGCAACGTGTGAACGCGGTATCTCTCGATGTCGCCCCGACGCATGTACCTTTGAACGCGAAATTTCTTCGCCTGGCGAAGAGGCGAGAGGCCTCGTTCGTTTCGCTTTTCCGCTCGGTAGCGACGAGGCGGTTCCGCGGGTCGCGACGTGTGCCGAGGAGTGTCCAGTGTCCAGGAGTGTGAGTCACTTTCGCTGAAATCGACTGGCCGCGCGCTGACATCTCTCATTGACAGCCGCGCGGATGTGCGTTGTTACGGGACAGCTGATAAAGGCTCCGTCCTTTTTACCCGAGCTCCCTTTTGTCGCGTGTCCTTTTCACTCCGCGAGATTATTGATCGCGCGCTCATTTCATTCTTGTTTCGTGCTAAAAACCTCGTGTCGCTAAAAAAAGGACAGATCTAAAATTGACTCCTATTACAGTTTTGGACCACTTCTGGGTTGCGTCGGTAAAAGTGAGGCGAATGGTGGTAGCTAAAAGTGGGTGTGCTCGTTTGAAAGTAAAAGCATGAAGTAAAAGCATATTTTATGTTTCGCGTATACGCAATAACCCTTTGTTTTCACCACAAAGAATTTTGTGTTTGCGAGAAGAGAATCTATATGTCTCTGTAAACTTTATATGTGTATTGAAAATATTAAGAGCTTCGAGATTCATTAAATATGTTTCAATCATATTCTTGGTGCTTCGGCTTAATATATTTTTATTTTGTGTTATACATACATTTCTGTATCGATGACAGTAACACGTACATGTCTTGAGCAGGTCTACGCCCAAAGTCTCTATGGTACGGTGGTCCTGGACGGTGATTCCTGGCTGGTTTACTGGCTGGATCGTGCGCTGCGCCACGGACTTCGTGTAGAGAGACATGGATATTGGGGCACAGCTAGAGAGCTTAGTCATCAGGACACGGTTGTGGTCATACACGCGTTGCAGAGTGTATTAACTTCTATAGGAAAAGGTATGCTTTGATATCTCGTCGCAGGAACAATGTATCGAACAATGGCTTCACGTCTGCACTTTTTGCTGTTTAATCTCTTTGATTAAAATGCACTGCAATAGAAGTATAATCATGACTTTATCTTATCATAAAGCTATATTGAACAGATTAAAAGCGATTTATGCCTTACTATAATTAAATCATGTGTTTTTACGTTATAGAAGTAAATATCATATATAATTATATTGCTTAATTTATTATTTAAAATTATAAACATAAGTAAACATAAATATACTTCATTATAATTTTTTTTAATTAATATTCTTGAATTTTATATGCAGGTCGAGCATGGCTCTACCACACTCTAAGCGAAGGCAGTTTTGAGAGCTATCTGGCCTGTTTACTGCGAGACACGAAAACATTAAAGAAACAGTACTTTCCACACGCACTCGTGAGAGATGCTGATAAGACCAATCAATTGGTTAATCTTCTTGCCGGTTTGGAAAACGTGTCCTTCACATTGCAATTGGTACGTTATATCGATGTGATGAATAACAACTTATAAATAGTCTACAAAATATTTAGCACTTTCACGCAGAACCGAATCAAGTTTCTCTCTCTCTTTCTCTGTTTAACGTTTAGCATGTCGCATTATTTTTATTCCATTATCCCTGTGCAGATACTAATATCACCCCCTGGTTACACTTATCGCGCTAATGAATAACATCAATCACATAACAAGAGTCACACACGTATATCCAGTTTGATAAATTGTTGTATTTAAAGTTGTAAAGGGCAAGAGTTTATCATATCATTTTATTTGCGAGTACACACTTTATTTTGTACGGCACTACATATCGCTTAGTTTGCTTATTCATGGAAAATTTCAGCATAATACCGCTAGAAAAAAAAAGATATTTACTCGGAATTATCTGAAGTTGTTAGATTAATATGAAGTTGATAACTGCATGATATACTGTGTAATAAAACTAATACTGTGTCATATAAAATTGTATAGGATGTGACATATCTGGACATTTGCAACTACATGCCACAGAGGCCTATGAGCGTAAATCCGTCTGGAACAGTCTTATCGTTGCATCTAAGATCTTCTAGCGTTTCATCGAGCCTAGCTTCTCCGGGCGACAGTGGCGTTGCATTCGATAGTGACATGGATATTGCAAACGAAACTGATGGAAGCAGTTACAAAGAGGTAAGATGTAGATTGAGTCAAAATTGTGCAGAAAAAAAACTTCATAAACGTCGAATAATACACTACAATATATGAATTTCAACAGGAGGATTATCCAATGGATGATATTCCTAAATATCGGAATAATAGGTACAAGACGATTATCAACAATCGCATGGAGGACAATAAGAATTTTGGATCTAGTGATTCAAGCGAGGACGGTAAAACGCCGACACAATCACCGGCGATTACTAAATTTCAAGCTGCTATGATGACAAAAAATGATATAGTTAATCAGAATGTAACGCGAAAGCTGGATGACAATGAAATAAATTGCTCTAGTTTAGAAACTCTTAAAGACTACGAATTCTACAACAAGAGTCTGGGTGAGACAAAATTGGATAAAACGAACAAAATTGATAATGGCGTAAAAGATTTCAGTAAGAGAAGCCCCTACTACAGCGACAGTCCTGCTTATAGCTTTAAGAAGAACGTAGATCCTCGTAATTCTTATCTAATAAATAACGATACGAATCTATTAGAGCTGAGCATGACAATCTCTGACTGTGACAACATGGATGCGTCTTATGGCATTCTGAACACGATCAATATGACCGACACCAGCATTCTATCTTCCTCCAGTTCAGAAGGCATTGTACAACGTAGGCAGCGCAAAAAGAAGCGGGGCGAAAGCAAGAAGCGAGTCAGTTTTCACGAAGATATTCTGAAAACAATGAAGCTGGAAGATGACGAGAATTTTGCCGATTTCTCCATGAGTTTCTTGCTGCCTAGTTCCGTTCTAAAGAGGGACGCTCAGAAAGGCAGATACAGTTGGTGCGCGCACGGAGATTCGCCGTATATGCAGAAGAACATGAATGCCGGCAGGAACGTGCACTCGGACTGCTACTCGTTCTCGTCGTCATCGTCGAGCGCCTTCGACGGCGATGGAACCGATAAGGAATTGTCGAAACTATGTATCGACATGCCGTGTCAGCGCAATTGCAGGTGCAATTGCAATTTATCGTTGTCGGAGCGCGGAGCGCCGGAGGGTCAAGAGGATCCGGGCAAGAGTCTGAGGCCTAAGATGGAAATAGAATTGGGAGAGAATGAGGCCCAGGAAGCCTACATCGTCGAAAAGGCGTACGGTAACATCGTCGAGGATCCACCATCTAAGCTGGAGATGCCGCAGTCGGTGAATCCGAAGAAATATGCCAGTTCGAACGATTGGTCGGACGCGGACAGCGTGACATCCGAGTTGGATGAACGCAAGAGTAATCGACACTTGGTCTCACCGTCGAAGAAACGCAATATGACGGCGATACTAACGGGTGAGAGTAGCAGTAAGCTTTTGGCGCCGCCTTTGCGTCAGGCACCGTCGAAGACGTCGTTACTGAGCAGATTTCTAAAATCGATCACCGAGAGAAAGTTCGAGGTGAAGAAGAACAAGAAATCACCGAAGACGAATACTTTATACATCAAAGGAATCAAGATGAGCTACGATTCTTTCAAAGATTTTAACGATAATCTCGATAAAGAGATCCAAGAGAACGTGGCTGCCGAGAAGCAGGAATTCAGCGGCGAGAAAGTAAGCCTAAAGCTACGTGAACTTTTCAAGAGACATATCTATCGTGACAAAACGGAGGAGCTATATAAAGTATACAAAGTGCGAAGTTCATACATGACAAATGGCGAGAGCAAGCCGATGATCGCGTTATTGACGGACAAAACGCTATATCTAACTAGTTCGAAAATCGACCATTCGTATAGTAATCAGTTCGTTATTCCTTATAATGAACTAGATGTTATTATGGTAAGAAATGTTTAAATAACTGTACTTTTTTCCCTTGACTGATGCATGTACTTTGCTAATCGATATATATTTGTTTCATACATATACAGATCGGCCCGAATGCACAGAGTATTTTAATTTCCAACGCCGATTGCGAAATGCAATATCTATTTTCCACTGGCAGCTCGCAAACTACCTCAGAATTAATCGGCCACTTAGAGATGGCCATGAGACGATCGCCGACAAAACCAAAACTTCCTGCTGTTAAAGAACTGAATTACGAAGATATGCACATTCTGAGGAATTCAATTCTTACTGATACAGCCGTGCATCCCGTACGTAAATCTATTTTTAAAAATTGTGAAAGCGTAGTTTCGTTCTTTGAAAAATTTCTCAAAATAGATTAGAAAAGAAATTCTAAGGAAGAGTCATTCTTCATCACACAACTTTTGAAATATTAATACAGAATATTCTTTTTTTTATATTGTTGTTTTATATGTTGTTATTTGTGCATTATTATAGAATCTACTTTTAATGTTTTCTATTGTTTTCATAGGATGAGAAAATAGAACATTACAGTCTTATTTATATGGAAGACGAACATATTTCGCCGCCTAGTACCCCGTGTGGGCCAATGAAAGAGGGCGATCTCATGTTCCGGCCACATACTTACCAGCACTTGCATCCGAACGCACCCACGAATCCCTGGGAAGCCGGCTATTTCGTTCTGAAAGGCGGAGTGGTTTATATGTTCACGGATTCGAATCAACGGCTTCCCAAGCGTGCTATACCGTTAAAAGGCGGCTTATGCCAAGGTTGCAGAAGGATTCCCAATTCTCATCGACCGCACACTTTCGAAATACTGCTGAAGCCCAACAAGTCGTACCAATTTGCTGCCCCGGATGAATACGTTGCTTCTGAATGGTTACAGAGCTTCGTTCAGAGCGCATCGGGTCTATTCGATAGTACGGAAAAGAGAGAGCCATTACCTTGCACCCTTGTCACGACTACGAAACACTTAGTGGCGATGAAAGAGGTCCATCCCGGCACGCAGAGAGGCCAAACACTCTCGTGCGCTTCCATCAAGGATCTAGCGGCATTTAGAGTGCCGTTGGTACAACAATCGTGGTGTATACTGGTAAATATATACTAATCAAGAGTAAAACATGCATAGACTGTTAATTCCATGTCTTTTCACTGAATGGAGTTTGCCAATAAAACTTTTGATATGTCTGCAGGAATTCGCATGTCGGGAGGTGCACGAAAGTAGCGGCGATTGGGTCATATACTTCACGAATTATATTGAGCTCTGTGCTTTTAAAGAGGTCTTGGAGACATTGTGGACAGACGCAAACTTGGTAGGATATATCTCGCAAGCGGTGCATCGCGCAATGTTATATGCAAGTGCTAACATAGTCTCTCAATTTTTACAGGGTGAGTTTCCTATTGCAACACTTCCACCGGAGGATAAATTACAGCGACGTTGCTCGGATGCCAGCAGGGACTTGGAACACGCCTGGCGGTACTTGCTGCCACCAGCTTTAGAATAAATGGAAACTGTACCGGTAGACAATATATACACCGTCATTTGAGAAATTATTTTATCATATTGCCATAAAAGAGATTCATAAAATATAACATAAAGCAAAACTCTCGTAACAACGCATGCGAATATCCAGATATCTGAGAATTCGAACACTAATATACGTATGCCAAAGATATAAACTGCTTACAACATAATATGAGTCTTATTTACTTCTGTTACAAATTTAAATGCCATGTATCTATCTTACTAGAACAATTGATGTTATTTTATGGCTTATACGTAGAATCATAGATATCCTTATCTGGGCTGATTTATGGCATAATATGATAAATTTCTAATTTCAAGATACAAATATATGCGCAATATAATCTTGTTATATTGCGGTGTTGATGAGAGATTGATAATTATCTTGCATATAAGATGTAAGTTGCCTCAAACGTATAGATAACTATTTAGGGAAATCGCAAAACGGTGCATTATCTTTCTTGTAGCGTAAACCACCATAATAATCTACTATTAATTTATAATGACGCAGAGTGTAATATAATGATAATTGATAACTGTGAGGCATTATTGATTACTATATGAATGTCTATATATTCACATGTATTGAAGAGATGAACCAGTATGCATTTGAATACGCACGATTGATATTAAAGTAGATATTTATCGTCCGAGATAATATTATAAAATTCAGAATTACTTAAAGCAGCTTTGACAAAAAATAATAGTACTTTATAAATCACTTTTTAAATTAGGTATATGATTTAACATTCCTGCTGCTATTTATAAATTATAAATCGATTTTACTTTTAGTGCCACGACTTTCTACATATCACCTTGTGGTATGTCCTAAAGTCGTAAAATTTTAGTCTTTCAATTTTTTAAATGTACAAGTGAAATATGAGCATAATAATTGTATTATATGCATTACGTATTAATTTAATTTAATATAATACAATATTAAATTAGTTCTCAAATATAGGTTGTATCAACTTATGTTGCGTCATACGTTGTATTAACATTTTTTAATAATTGTTATTTTATGTAATAATAGCGAATTAAAGTTACACAAAGATTATACCAAAATGATTATAAATAATTTACGCTTCGAAAATTGGTTATTTTAAATATGCTTATACATTATGATATAAAAGATGCGATATATAACTGCGATATATAAGAAAAGCTGTACATGAAAATGAATTTTATTTGTGATATAATAATAACACATATACATATATCGATATCGTTAACGGGAATAAGATATTTGTTATGATCTTTTTAAGTTATAATTTTGTGTTACCAAAGCTACATGAATGGATGCATTCCGAATATTCTTGTGAATAAATATTTAAGTTCTGCATTATTTCATGTAGCTCTGTACGTGATTGTGATATGCTGTTAAGTAATAAATGTCAGCTGTTGTTAAGTTCATGAGATTCCTATGTGAGATTTATGTAAATTAAATGAACAAGTACCGCGCGGAGATAAAATCGGTTTTATATGTTAGTGCTGTGTGAAAAGTATGCGGAGTTAAATTTTCTACAAGTTAGAGCCAGCATGTTTTAAATATTATATCCGTATACCTTTCACATACACAAAAAATTCTGTATCACCATACACAACTTGCAAGTTATGATAAATAGAAAATTAATAAAAGTATATAAAGAAAATTTGTTTGAATGAACAATTTTTATTTTGTTCACCTTTTTACATTACGTGGAAGTACGATACATTTTGAAAAGAGAATAAAGCACCCTAATCGAATTCATAATTTATATATGTTCAGCAGCAGCAGATATTTAAAATCTTTTACTTTATATATTTTTATTTTGTACCATATTTTTAATTCTATATCTTCATTTCTATATCTATACATTTCATGCATTATTTAAGAGGTTTGGAAGTTCTTCTTAATAATATATGATACTTTTTTTCCTAATTATATAGTAAGTAGTATAATATAGTTTTGCAAAGGTAATTAATGAAATAATTTGAATAAGTGTAAATTTTAATAGACACGATGAAAAAAAAAATACTAAACATATAAACTTATGTACTGTATTAACGATCGGATATCTTACATTCACAAATGTAACAGATGTTCAATAATTTGCTACCCTATTAACAGGAATTGCGAATTACACAGGTACAGTATGGCTTCTTGCTCTTCTAGACTCTTTTACCTTTTCTACATTAACATTCGGAAACTGTTCTTTCACAGCTTCAAGATCCAGATTCGGGAATTTTCTCATTAACATTGCGACACGATTATTGTCACGTCTGAAAAAAAGAATTAATTTTTTTTTTAACAAAAATGAATAGATTGAGAGACATATCACGGTGCGTGCATATGCGTTAAGCGAATAGAAAAGACAATTGTTACGAACGTTATTGCTCTGCGTTTCTTATTCCAAAGTTGCTCCCTGTACAAGCGTAAAAACTTTCGAGTCGCGTATCCGCCATAGCCAAACATGTGCAACTTATGCCATTTTGTGTTTACGAACTTTGGGATGCTATGCTGCCTCATTCGGTAATAAAACCTTAAACCTGAAAATAGGTTTTAAAAAAAGTCAATATTATTTTACTTTTACATCCATTATAACTTTTTTTCTAGGAGTAAACTCCTTTTTTAACTCTTAAATATATATGGCAAGCTATTATTACATAAATTGCACGGATTTTATACCTAAAATATTGTAGACCGGTTTTCCAGGACGCTCTCCTGTCTCTCCAGTCTCGAGCAAGTGATACGCTCTGTTTCTTTCGCGAACGACTGACTCCAAGTTACTCATGCTGTCCTGAACTTTGTCCAAACGTTCGGGATTCGGGAAGATCTCGAATGCTCTATTGCACGCATTTTCCATGGTCATAAGCATGTTACGTTCCTTCAATAACACGTACCTACATTTAAAGAGATTAATCCATAAGACATCTAAAGAAAGTTGATAAACAAGCAACTCAGGACAAACAAATCTCACCATAATTTATGCAGGTCGGAATTGCTCTTCAACCTCAATTCATCCTTCTTCCAAGACCGACCCACTCGCACCTCGTTCTTCCCCCAATTTTTTGGATCGTCAAAGAATTCCATCAAGTCACGGCGTCCCGATGTAAGATGTATAAACGCGCAGTGCAAAGCTGGTGCGCTGTAAAAGAAAACACATGAAAAAATCGTCCGAGACTTCAATCTTCATTCTTATCGCTATTATTAAAGCAACTCTTGGCGCCGAACACGTGCTCCAGTTTCACTTGTCTCACAACATCCTATTTACTGTCAACAAAGATGCCACGTTTTATCGCTAAGTGTGCGGTAACAATTCCGCAAATCTCGAGTGTCAAACGATAAAGGATCGTTCGGCAAATAATTCGTATGTCATACGAGGACTGGACAATTACATTACACGGCGAAAATATTTTTAACATTCTTAACAAAGAAGGGAAATTGCACTCCGGACCGGACGAAGTAACACAAGATACGAGTGTCGCAGCTCGAGATGGATGCGAGATACGAACCTGCGGAGAAACGCATGTTTGGCAGGAGCGATGACACACGGGGCCAAAGACAGATTCGTGAACAGTTTTGTTATGCCGTTCATGCTCGTGCCGGCCTGCACGGCCTTTATAAGCGCCGCCATCTTCTCCGCACTGCTCTCTCCCTCTCTGTCGCTTTGCTTCACTATAATCTCCGACATCTCCGTGTTCTCAGTTCTGCTTCAATTTCTGGCATCAAGGTACACTACCGCTAGGTAGTAGTACGTCCATTTTCGAAATTGGTACTACGTAGCCACGTTCATTTTCCGACACTGCCGATAAAACATCATTTTGGTGCGCGTCCGTGCTACATCTGCAAATGTATATACATACATATAAATATTAAACTGATCTTCAACCAATTACAATCGAGAATATTTATCTTACATGTATCGATAAATATTATCGCCGTAATCGCCAGGCTAATGATCACTATAAAGCCCCTTGCACAATGCCAGGCAACAGGCAATAGGAACAGGGAATAGAAATCAGAAATCATGTATAAATGCAGAATAAACAGTGACACAGGCAATAGACACAGAGTTTCCGTCACGTTGGAAATTCTGTGCCTATTGCCTATTGCAACCAATCATAGCATTTGAATTTTTTAGGTTGTAATTAACGATTTTTTGGTTATTTCCTGTTCCTATTGCCTGTTGCCTGGCATTGTGCAAGGGGCTTAACACTCGCGTTTCGAGAGACAGCTACGTTGACCAGACACCACCGAGACAGAACGCAGAACGTAGAATACAGCCAGTTAAACCTGTGAAAGTTAACGAAAGATTCGGCATACGTTGATCTTTTATTGTTCGTTGAAAGTTTTCGGTATTTTTGAACCGGCCGCGGCCGCGCGCGTCGTGCCGCTTAGGAGAGGTAGGCCGTGACGTCATGCGCCGCTCCGCGCCGCCGCGCCGGCGCGCGCGGCGGATCGATACGGTGACGGTGACGTAGTAGGCAGTGTAGGCACCTGCGGCGACCTGCGCAGTCCGTATCAACCCGTACTAGCGGCGCGACCGTTGAACTCGAAAGCTCCGTACCTCGAAGATCGGTGCGTTTTCGACGTTGTTTCTGGCGATGAGCGGACTTGTCACTTGTTTCCGTCAACGCTCGGAGTAGTGTTACCTGCGTGAGTGACTCAGTTATCATTCTTCCGAGGAATTTCGCACAGGTAGGAAGTGTTTGTGCTCCGCGCGCGCTCGTCACCGACGTCACCGTGCTTCGTGCTGTTTTCGGAACGCGCTCGTTTCGGTGATTGGCATTCCTGCTTCCTCGTTTCGAGGGCCGCGGGAATAATCGCTACGCGATCGAGTACCGCGCGCCGTGTGCCGTGTGCCGTGTGTGTAAAACAATTTACGAGTGTATGAGGTGTTTATCGGAATGAACGTGTCGCCCGACGCGCTCACTCGAGATGTCGAGGCGGAGGTATGTATGAACGACTTGCTTTGCAGTTTCGCGCTGTGATATTCGCGAGTGATAGTCGCTCCTCCCGCCATGTCTGGATTCGCGAAGAACGCTGACGTGCCGGACGTGTCGTGTGATTTAGCTCCGATTCTCTCCGTAGGGAAAAAGGGCTGAGTGATATTGATCGTGTCAAGTGATTCCGGTGATTCGATCGGTGATAACGGAACGCCGCGATACATCACCCGTTCGTGAATGCTTCACAATCTCGGATTTTCGTATATCTCGAGTCGCGTAAGATTAGCGGCCGGCAGTCACGCATCTTCGTTGTGCATATTAATAATGTAGTTATACTTTCGCGAGATTTACGAGTTTGATACCGTACGTACTGTGCATGAGTGCGATATTTAATTTCAACAGCGTATCTCTGATTAACGAAGTGCGTGTCTTTATTAACCGTCCGCTCGACTTGCGTAGTATCGCCGGTAACGCGGTGATGATCGTGGAACGACGCGGAGCACGCGACGTCGCGACTCCTTCAAATTTGCATGAAAAATTCATGTTACCCGCTTTTATATTACAGAGAAAAGTACTTTTCCTTCCCACGGGTACGACCTTGGCGAGGTGGGAAGGCTCCAGTACCCAGTACGAGGATTTTACCCAAGCAAAACTCTTGTTCTGCTTGGATAAAAATTCAAAGACGGGGAAGCTAACGTACCCTCGTCCGCCGATTTAATTGAATGAACGAACCGCAGCCGGTTCGTCGCGTTTGCACCGGGAGTGCCGCTCATAAGTAATCGGACTAAAGGACTTTTTTAAACGGGAGTGCCGTACAGTATCGCGCGAAAAAGACTTTTATTGATAATTATAGTCCGCGCGCGATGTAATTTATTATCCGCGAGTGTTTCTCGCGAGTGTCCTGTGCGGTGAGAGAAGGAGGAGGAGGAGGAGAGACCTGACGTCCTGAGAGGAGGAGGAGGTCCGAGAGAGACATCGGGCACCGGCGGAGCAACCTTGGGGTAAGTATCATATCTCTTGGCTGCATAAAATTAATAATTCGTTTCCATTTATTCAAATTGTTTTATCTTGATCAGTTAAAAGTGACTAAAAAACGAGAAATTACCCTAAAATTTTATTCTTGTAAAGATCTTTTTCGGTAAAGGTAATTGTATTGCTAAATATTTTATTGAAAGACGAATTAAAGTACGTGTAAGAATTATTATCTTTTGAAATGTTGATCATTTTGAGCGCTTCTTTAATTTAAATTATGTTTGTATGTTACAGTATCATCGTAGCTACGTGGCTGAGTAACTCCGCCTGTTGCGCATCGGGTTGGTGAGTCAGAATTTCTTTTTTTACTATAAGCGGATACTTAACCTTATCAAATACTTAATCCGCAAATCTATCATAAAGTCATTGTAAGTACATTATACTCAAAACAATATTCTAGTTTTGAAAGACTAATTGTGTCAAGATATTTAAAAATTATTAGTAAGAAAAAATTATTTGTTGTAAGAAAACTTACTTAAAAAAAAATAAAATAAAATAAGTAAGTGCTTTCCTTGGCTATAGAATAATTAATTTTATGTGTGTACAAACTAATTTGATATATATCTGTTAATTTGCCCAAAGTAGGGCTACTTTCTTTCTATATTTCCTCGCATATGGCGAAATTGGAAAAACCCTAATTAAATCCCACACAATCGCGCGCGTGTTAAAATTCCCAATCAGAGGTCCCTTATAAATTGTGTCGCGGTATTAGATTTATATTAGATTGTAATACGGGTAGGTAGGGGTAGGGAAATGGATAGGGTAGGACTATATAGATCGGAATACGGGTAGGTATTATACACTGAGAAAAAAAGTTGTTAACTTGACTAAATGCGTTCAACTAATTACCATTTTTAAATTGAAATATTCAAGTATTTAAATCAAATTACGTCATGTTAGATTTAATATATCATATTTAATTTAAATACTTAAATATTTCAATTAAAAAAATAGTAATTAGTTGAACGCATTTAGTTAAGTTAACAACTTTTTTTTCAGTATAGAGACAGAGGTAGGTAGGTAGGGATACGGGTATGTTGTATATTATATTTTCAACTTTGTAAAATGTAATACATATATTGTGAAATAAATTATAAATAAAATAAAATAAATCAAAATAAAAATGTAAAAAACGGATTCTAAAGAAAAGAGGACCGCCGATCGGAATCGGCGGGGGTGGTGGAGGGCCTCTATAGCTTGACCTGTTTCTATCGGATAAAATTTTATTTAAAATTTAAGCACGGACGCGCACCAAAATGATGTTTTATCGGCAGTGTCGGAAAATGAACGTGGCTATGTAGTACCAATTCCGAAAATGGCTGTACTGGCGGTAGTTTACAGGGGCTTCCGACGGTCCTACGAAAATCGAAATAGCCCAAGATGGCTGGCTCAACTCAACGTAATCTAACCTAACATAACTCAGGCTAACCTAATCTGATCTCGAGTGGCACTCGATGTGTGTCATGTGGCGCGTGTTCTCGACGAACATATTCGTGCTTGTCGAATACGCAAACCGGCCGGAGAAGACGCGAAAATAGCAGGTGTACGATATCGCAAGGTCTGCTTGCCGTTCGCATTTATAAAAGCGGCCGAATCGCCAGCGACCAGCGACGAGTGAAAATGCTGCGGAGCGTCTTGAAGTCCAAGTTCGGTTACGACGAATTCAAAAATGACATTCAGAAGCAGGCCACTACTGCAGTTTACAAAGGTTTTTTTTTTTTAGTAAAATGTTTATCCTTTTTCGGATTATCGCTCTTAGTAGCCGCAATACCTTTCTCCCTCGTGCAGCTTTTCCTTTCCCTGATAGACAAATGTCTCAGAATTTTTCATATCATTAAGCCAAGGGTCTGTTTTCTATTGCTGAACTGCCTGCACTAGTTTAAAGTTGATCTTTTTCCTTCCAATGTGGAGTAAAAAGGGTTTGTTTTCTAATGTTGAACTGGCTGCACTAGTTCAGAGTTCATCTTCTTTACTCCACATTGGAAGGAAGAGGATAAACTCTGAATTAGTATGCAGCCATTTTAGCAATAGAAAATGGACTCGGAATTTTTATAAAAATTGTCAGACTCAGAATGATCAGAATTCTTCAGGTTTTTTTAATACAAATTGGAATGTTTTCAGAAGAACTCAGACAAAATATTAATAAAATATTTCAGATTTTTCCTGCCTACACATTTTTATAGAAATCTGAATAAAATATGAGAAAATCTGTGCAATTTATCATACGTAGAAATTTCCATACGTATGAATACTGAAATATTCCAAAAATCCTCATCTAATTGTTTCTAAAAGTATCTGAGAAATTTTATATATTTTCATATTTATTTTTTCATGAGTCTTACAAAATTTCTGAGAACATGTGAGCAATTTTTTTCCTATTTTTTTTTTTTATTCATGAGCGAGTATTTCATAAAAGCTGAATGATAAACCACGAAACGTTGACGATTCTAGGAAAGCAAGATATATTTGTGTGCATGCCCACGGGTTCTGGGAAGTCTCTCTGTTTTCAATTACCAGCAATAATGAAGGAGCATAAAGTTGCAATTGTCTTCTCGCCGCTCCTGGCTCTGATGAAGGTACTGTTCGTACATTGTCCATACAAGATTAGTCCGTATCTTTTCAGCATATATTTCTTTTGTATAAAAAAACCTGTAAGTAGGGAAAGAGAAATTTCAACACTGATTCAATACTTGAATATTGATTTAATTTCTGCAGAATCAAATAGACTTTTTGGTGAGCAAGAAAATAAATGCCTGCTCCTTGAACTCCACTACTTCCAGCAAAGAGAGGAATTCCATTATGAAAGATATACTGTCGGATGCACCGAAGATAAGATTATTATACGTCACTCCTGAAATGGGAGCGCAACATCATTTTCAGGTATTCTTTTGTTAATTGAAAGAAATAACTGTATTTACTTTTTATTGCTTTATATCTATTGTGTCATGGTAATTAAGGAATAATCATAAATTATTTCAAAAGATATACTAAGATTTTGATTTGGATACTTTAATATTTTTCATCACGATATAATTTCTATTTAATTTACAGGAAACCATAATTCAAATGCAGAAGAAAAAAACCCTTTCTTATTTTGTTATCGACGAAGCTCATTGTTTGAGTGAATGGGGTCATGATTTTAGACCAACTTATAGACAGTTGGGAACGTTTAAAAAATTGTGTCCCAAGATACCTATCGTTGCATTAACAGCGACTGCTGCGAAACAGGTAAAACTCTAAGAAAATATGAATATTTACAATTTTGATTATTACTATATTATTCTAACATGTTGAATATTGTTGTAGGTAAAGGACGATATTATCCAAAGCTTGCACATGAAAGATCCAGCGATATTTTCTCAACCGGTATTTCGTCCTAATTTATATTACGACGTGTGGTTTCAAGAAATGTTAGACAAACCATTTGTACATCTAAGAAATTTCATTTTGGACACCCTTGGCCCCTCAGATATTTCTATTCCTATGGTGAGTTAAATTCTTCACCCGTGGTATTCTATGAATTGTACGGAATAATGGATTCTTCGTATTTTTAGCACAAAAGAAATTGTGGTATCATTTATTGTAGAAAGAAGGAAGCAACTGAAACTGTTGCGCATAAATTGACTCTCGCGGGTATTACTACGCTTGCGTATCATGGAAGTATGTGATTTGTATAGCACGCTTTAATTTAAACAAACTTGCAAAAAGATGATACTATTTTATTTTAACATTTGAATAGGCTTAAAAGCTCAGGAACGTAATGAGGTACAAAATAAGTGGACAAGAGGTGAAGTGCCTGTTATCGCGGCAACGTGTAGTTTCGGGATGGGTGTTGACAAGGGATCTGTTAGGTAGCTTCGACATTTCCAAAAAGCAATATTGCATGTTAAGAAAAAAAATATGCTTATTATATGAATATGTATAGGTTTGTGGTTCACTGGACAGTACCTCAGAATATTGCAGCGTATTATCAAGAATCAGGAAGGGCTGGCAGAGATGGCAATCCTGCATTCTGCCGCATTTATTTTAGTCACGAAGAATATGGGCCTATTTCGTTCCTTATCAAAGAGGAAATCTCCCATAAGAACACGGAACTTGTAAAACTTAAATGGCAAAATTTTGAGAAAAGCGTTGCGTATTGTTTAGAGGCAAAGTACGATCTTTATTCTTTCTCAAGAATTAAATTATAATAAATAAGAATGGGAAAATATATACTTATTTAGAAACTTTTAATATTGCGTTTCTACATTTTTTAAGTAAAAAAGATGAATATATTAGAAGTAAAACAGTAGGACTTGAGATACTTCAAGAATCACTTGGCATTTTATATATACTGATATACTGAATAGATATATTGCTGTTATATAGATGTCGACATGCGGTATTCTCTAAATATTTCGGGGATTCTCCACCGCCTTGCAAAAATAGATGCGATGTTTGTAAAAATAAGGATGAAGTACAAGCGAGGATTGCTCAATTTGAAATGTGTCAGACTAGATCTAAAAAACCTCGAAATAATATGGGCAGTGTAATGCAAATGGGCTACAGTGATGATGATGAAATGTATGTAAATAATTACTCAAACAATTTTATATTTGCAACAAATATATTTTTGCATTATGCAATGGTGCTCACAAGTGTTATAATTGTACAATAATAATAGGGATGCATTCAATGAGTCAGAAGAATCAAGGGAGAAAATAATAGCGGCTGAAAAGCGAGAGAGAAGAGAACTTATTATGGAGCAGTTTGCACTCCGACGTGGCAAATCTAAGGAGAATGAAGTGAGTTTGTGAGAAAATTTTTTTTTGTACACTGTTGTTTCTATCTTTATTTATTTCTTATAGGTAAGGCGACAGAATATGAAGGATGCGAAAGTAGCGCATGTTCGTGCAGCCAATAGTACAGATAAAAAAATTAAGGGTTTAACTGTTCAAGTAAGACATTACGCATTAGCTTTTTTTTTATAAAATATTGTCAATATCTTTACACAATTCTCATTATTTTTTCATTATTTTAAGATACGCGAACACTTTTACAATGAATTAAAAACAGCGTTACTTGAAAATTATGAAAATTTGCATACGGAAATTGACAAACAATTGCAAGAGGAAAATATGCACGATGTAGCTAATAGTATAGAATACAAAATATTTTCCAATTCGAAAGTACCAAATAAATACAAATTTGATATATCTAAATTGGTATGTAATATTTTCCATAGATATCTTTATAAATGCTTTATCTTTTATAAACTCTTCATACTAAAAGAATTAAACGACTTGAATAAACATATCAATTATTTTAGAATCAAATTTTCTTGTATATGGAACTATGAAATTGATGATACATTTATTATTATTATTATTATTATTTTAAATATGAATATTTTTTATTTTATTTGCTTCATTCATACAGATTTCGTCAATACGAAAATGTACTAATAGTAATACTATGTACGAAGCGATACGTGACTATAATGAGACTGAATTTCATAATACCGAATTTAATTCTGACAGTATCGATATGTCCAATAATGAACAAATAATAGATACAGTCGAAACAGGATTTACCGGAAATGCTTGTCTGTCAAACAGTCGTAAAGATACTTTCCCTTCCGCTTTCAAAACTGCATCAGAGATTATAAATGAAGAAAGATTACGAGTATCTACGTTAAACAAGGATAAAAATGCTCAATTTAAAGAATTATCTGTTAGTAATACTGCACAAAAATATACACACGAAAATGATAAACCACAGATGGAAATATCAAGTGGTTTTGTTTGTGCGCGAGAAATTCACGAGAGCAATGTGATTAAATCCAATACAAATTCCTCTAAATCAAAAGTTCGCAGAAGTAAAGCAGATAAGAATGTAAAGAGAGCAGGTAAAACAGTTTATGAGCAGATTTTAGCATCAGCATCATCATCATCGAAGAAGACTATTGATGAAAGGAGAGATATTTCTTTTGAAACAGAATTGAAAGTAGACAATATTGTTGATTCTATTAAATCTGAAAATAAAAGTAAAGATGAAAGTAAAAATAAAAGAGGCTATGAATCTGAATGTCACGAGGATGACATAAAATCTGCTAAGAAAAAAAGAATTATACATAACGAATACATCGATAAAACTAATGATAATGTATCCGATAAAAATATTGATAAAAAAATTTTAGGTGACAAAATTGACACGAAAACGACTAGAAAGAGCACAGATACAAACATTAATATTAATGCTGTAAATAATGATTCATCGAGAACGACAAAAAATAACACAGAAAAGCATCTTAAAATAAAAGCTAATGTAGAATTAAAGAAAAAGGAAGAAATCGCACACACATCTCGTTCAAAACATCACACGAATAGCAATAGTAACAGACCAAAAGTATTTGCAGATAAAGCTACACAATTTAAAACAGCAGAAATTTTAAAGTCGTATCTAATGAAATACTACCCATCAAAACGTCTTCCGGATAGGGCGACATTTTCAAAAACTTGCAGAGAAATGCATTATGATATGCTGCAAAAGAAAATATTTGGTATGATAGCTTAAAAATTCATAATATGATTTTATAGAATGTATTTAAGTTTTAGAACTTTTGTCGCAATTGATAAATGATATTTGATTTCAGATAAAGAAGGAATACACGACTTTGTTGTAAGTTTTATGAGTCAATCTTGAAAGAATGTTTATTTCACGTTTAATATGCTTTTTTTTTGTGGAAGCGACAGGAGAATGATGCTGTTTATAATCAATGCATTTAATTATGAATAAATTTCTCATATGTATCTGCAAATTCTCGTATTGTATTTATTAAATATATTTTTATTACATATGGCTAATATACTACTTGTCCATAGAGATAATTTACACAGAAATAATTTCCTTGAGATTTTTTGTTGAACCATATGATTTGTTGTAATTAAAACTTTTTCTCATAAAATGTAAAAGATATTAAAACAGAAATAAATTTTGTATAATATCAATATGTATATTTTATTAGCTTGGTTATCACACATTTGATGGATTTTTTTTTTAGGAAATTCATAACATCATCACACGTTATAAATGTAAAAAAGACGCTTTCTAAAATTTACGTCATATCCTACCCGCAGGTTATTACGAAACATATTCTTATTTCTAAGTATTTTATTAAACATGTAATTGCGAGCATATACTTAACACACTTAATATTAAATTTATATCTTCAATATTTGTAATAAATAAGGCAAGATATGTCAGAGAAAAATATTTCTCGCAGAGAACTATCGTTCGTGTACTTATATATTTATTTATGATCTATATATACTAAACTTTTGCTACTCCCCTATTGTGCTTAATTTCCTTAATTCGTATAAGAAACGTATAAAAAGTTCGGTTTCTTTTTACAAACGATAAAGATATATGATATCTTATCTCTATTAATTTTTTTTTACAATTTGTTTTTAGTATTAAAGACACGTATGAAGTTCTCAGTAAGTATTAACATTTCAGTGCACATTACACATTTAATGATTCACTAATTATTTACATATATACAATGAGGTAAAGAAATCTGCAATGCAGATTATAAGTATATTGCTACATATAGGGTCACTAACTCATTATGTCATATTACGGAAATAAATAAAAGCTCTTTTAATTTTAGGTGATAAATTAAAAATTTTGTACAGCATGTTGTCCGGTTAAAACTATTAGCTCTAATAAGATAATTGATTTAAAAAGGAATAATGAAAATTAAAAATTGAATAATTTGATGAATGATATCTCCAAGTCGGCTTGAGGTTCTCTCCATATTTTTGTCACGAGCTCGTGTTATAACAATTGGATCGCTGTCTATGTGAAGAGGAAAGTAACCCATATGTGACACGTATCTGAGATCTCTGGATTATACAGAGTAAATCGCTTAATACTACTACTTGGAATATCTCTCTATGGAATTTCGGAATTTTACCGACTATTATTTAATAAATGGCAAGTTTCCAGCAAATGCGACTTTCTTTCTAAAATAAAAGAGAAGAAAATGCAAAATATCAAAATTAAATAAATTAAAGAAGTTGAATGATTCCAAGTGGTAATATTAAATATAGACTAATTTATAGATATTTACTTTATGGATGTTCAAGTACAATACGTATACGCGTTTAAAAAATGATCGATGATTAATCTTATTCATTTCCATCTGAGGAATTAGAATAGTTAAATTTACGATGACTTTTTAAATGCGATTTTCTTTGTTTTGTTAACGTTATTAAATTATTTCTATTTCTAAATATTATACGTTATATAAAAATTGAGCAATCGTCGATTTAATATCCGTTAACTGTTCAGATTTGAGCTTGGCGACGAATGTATTCTTATGTATATGTTGATGTAGTATTTTGTGTTATATCTATATTATAGAAGTCCGCTATGTGTTATATTTTTTAAAAATACTGTTCCAAAATAAGAGAGCAAAACGAAATCACAGACATGATTATTAGCATGTCATGTTATTTGATGTACAGCAATTGAAGTTTACTTAGCAGTAATGAAGCACTATTGGTATATTTAACATGAATATATGAAATATCTTCATTACATAATCCTCATCAAAGAGTTACAAAAATTTCTTCAGATGAAGTTTATGCAGATTACAGCTTCTTTTTCTAATTCTTTAATGAAATCTCATTTATTTTATTTAGAAAACTTAATGTATTTTAATTGATGCAATTTCTGAAAAAGGATAGAAGTGGAATGAAAAAGAACAGATGCGTCATTCCGATTGTGTGATTAAAATGATTCCGACTATGAGATTGGAATGATATGATTCAGCGTGTGTAGATAGTGATGAAATAGCTTCACTGTAATAGCAACGTTATATCTCTTTTCTTTTTTGATTCTACTTTTTTGTGATTTTTTATGCATTTATTGCGCGTAAATAATGTCTTTTGCTATTCTCAGTTGTCTTTGTGTATAATTCTAATATAATAACTGATCAATTGCTTCGGTATTAAATTGTTCCTTTAAGAAATATGTAATACATGAATCTTAGGATATCAAATCGATGAAGCTAAATGTCTTGATAAAAAAAAAACAATATATTAATCCTTCCCTCATTAAAAGTACAAATTCAGTGCAAGACACAATTTTGTAAGAATTTTTTATAAAAAGTTTAAAAAAAATTTTTTAAAGAGGAATTTAATTTTTTTTTAATTTCTAGTAAAACATTACAGTGATGCGAGAAGTTGATATTTATATAATTTGGCATATGAGAAATCTCATTATATATGACGAGCTACGTTATGAGGAAAAAAATAGCTTTGCTCAATACTAGAACGTAGATAAACATTGCTATTAAAACTTGCATATCTCTGTATATTAAGTTTATCCTATATATAAATTAAGAAACAACTTTGTGCAATAAAAATTGTTAACGATGATTATGAAAAATATGAAGTACCGAAAAGTTATCGGGGGGAAAATATCGGGTGTTATTTTCATTAATTATTAACAACACCAGTTATATCAAAAGTATAAAAATGGAAGCGTTCGTGAATTGATCTAATCGAAATTGATTAAATCGAATGATGTGATTCCGGATATCGTGACATTAACACTTTAACGATAGTGTAATTTGGATATCCGGTATGCAGTAAGAATGACAGTATATAAATATAGCAAAATAATTTACTTTACTGTACTTGCACTGTTTCGCCAATAGCAAACTAATAAGAATAGTGGCCAGAAAGCTATTGAAGAAATAATGTCCTGCTCGTTCTCATTAAAGCTCGATCGATGTATTGATGTATAATTACGCCATTATTAACGTCAGATTCGGATCGGCGGAAGTCAAAAGCGAGCTGTACGCCTCCGTATCTTTCGCCTTCTGTTCGGTTTGCTTGTTTGTCTGCGCCTTTCGTCGCTGCCTTTCCATTTCTAGCCATTCCGACGACGATTTCTTCGTTTGGTAAAACAGTATCCTCATGACGCTCCAGACGAGCAACATTGATCCGGAAAGGAACAGCACATACATTATTATTTCCTCCATGACTGGCATGACATTCAGGTAAAACCAAAAACGGATGTTCATGCTTTTCGGCAGCTTGTACATTCCCTGAGAAACAAAGAATATCTTTTATTGTCTCACATCGTTCGATGCAATTTTATACCATCGAGTATAAAATGAAGAAGAATATATCGCTAATATATTGCGAATCAATATACGTAATTATGTGGAAGTAACGAAAAATTACTCCTTCGACTGATTCTTTAGAAGACAATTTTAAAGGATCATTATTAACTAAATTCTGTCTTGATTACTTCGATATTTGCACTTACAATTTCGAACCACAGCAACGGAAGTGTTAACTCGGAGAACTTCTCCACTCGAGCCATGTGTTCGATATTCTGTAGAGCCATATTAATTTGGAATCGGGCTGCCAGATCCACGGGTATCCCGGACTTCGGCTGGATGAAGAAGTAGGATTCGTGCCGCTCCTTCGTGGGGTTCAATCCGTCGACCGCTTCCAGCAGTGACGGGTCGCTCCGGTAAAAGTGCGGGTACGACAGGGCGATCGGAAATCCTGTATAAAAGTCGAGGAAATCTTACAATACGTCAACGCGATTTTGTTTCATTTGACAGGTCTAGTTTGAACACGAAAATATAGGTATCCGATTGAAATTATCAGATCACAACACGAGATACGATCGAAGTCCCTTAAGATGTTGCGTCGCTCGGATTACTCAGTGGAAATTAGCTTCTTTTTTTATGACGTAATCAACATGACATAAGTTTATTATTATATCACGCTGTGAGATTCCTGTTGTGTTTTATCGACACAGGTACATGATTAAGGTGGAAATTATCGCGTCGCATTAATTCCAAAGACGAGTCTGCTGGATCTGATGTTTGTCGAAGAAATGATTCCAAACGTAAATTATCTCTAATTGCCAAGCGTATCGTTTAGGTATACGACTGCTTTTTTTTCCTTTTTGTCCTTCATTCGCGTCTCGAATTGGAACCGTTGATTTTTATTGCAACATGACCAAAGCAATCGGAATCTTGCAACACCACTTCGGAGACAAGTCGGATGGCCGCGACCATAAATAGCATGCGACGCGATAATCATTGATTTTGTGATGCATATCGAAATTCCTTTTTCTTCCAAGTTTATCTCTTATAAAAAACACTCGGCAAGATGACTTAAGACACTCAGCAAGTTACGTAAGAGCCGAATATATGAATATTGATAACAATATGCACTGAACAATTAAATACGCATTAAATATATAATGATTTATTCACCGAAAGTGTTTGACTGAAATTAAATTTGCATACTGATGTCTTACCGTAATAGCAATCGGTCACATCGATTAAGCCAGGCTTCAGACAGACTCCTTCACGACAGAAGCATTTGTTTTCTGGGTTCACTGCGCCGTTATCCAATTCGTTCTCCATGAACGTGTATTGGTACGTATCCAGGCCCTGAATCACTTTTTCTCCGACTCGTATCTTTGGAAGAAATATTATTATAAAGGAATATTCTTATTAGAGAAGAATTGTTTAATTTCTACATTTTTCGAAATGAGATACTAGCACTGACATTATTACACATTATAACACGCATTTCCAATATTTTGTTTATTAATTACGCATATTTAAAAAGCGTTAATGCAAAATTTATATAGTACTACAAATAAATCCAGTTTTTGAGTAACGAAGATATTGAGATAGATATTTTAATAGCGTCTACATAAACGTTTAATAATAAAAGATTTTATTTCAATTGCGTTCAAGTTTACTTTACAGATTTTTAATTTAACAATCAGCTGTGAAGTTGACTTCTCAATGTTAAGATGTAAAAAGAAGAAAAGGTACAAAATGAGAATTCTTTCCAGGAAAGCTTGCCGAGTTACTCGACAGGTAGATCTGTCAATAAGAATTGCATAAGAATAATTTACGAGCATTCTGTATAAGGGAAGAAAGTTAATAATAGAAGAAAGAACGTTACATACAAATCGCATGAGTCGGCAGAAGGTTCTTGACCGAACTGTTTAACCATTTCGTCGTGATGATTGCAAATGATCAGACTTACCATTCGTTCGCTTCGGCAGAGGCTCTTGCGAAAGAAGAGGATCGTGTCGTTAGGCTCGATGTAGCTCGGGAACTTAACGCCGTCGCTCGCACCTTGCACATTCGCGCATTTACCAGTCCACTGCGGCAGGTTCACGTCCCCATTATACGTATCGATCAAGCCTGTCATTCGGACATCGGTCTCTCCCGTGTAAATCGTCTCGTAATCACCTTCGAAATCGTACATCTGTGAAGCGTAGCGAATGCAAGATTTGTATTATATCGTGAGGCTTTTGCATCCTAGACAAAATGTACATTATCAGAACATTAGAAAAATGTCTGCGTTAAAGACATATTAATATGTAGAATTTGAAATGTTTTTATTCGATAGTTGCAAATGGATGAGCTCTAAATTTAATCGAGTTTTATACATTTACGGTAAAGAATGCAAATAATTAAAAATCTTTATGGCTATCTTAAAAAAAGCTACGTTTTTGGTTAGCTTAGAAAAAAAATATATTATTACAAATAAAATCGCTTATATATAATTGCGATCACTACTATATCTAATGTACTTTAGAAGTCGCTGATGCTTATTCCTTACCCTATCGATTAATCCCAATTTATCGAACTTGATCCAGGCGGGCATTACGTGATTGCCAAGGGTAACCAGAGTCGATTGGTAGCCGAACATAAATTCATGTGCGGTCATTTGAACCAGGGGTTGAGTATCCGTCCGACGGATCAGCGTGTTGAGGCCCCATCTGGATATGTATGAGGCGTCTCTCATCACATTCGTGATGCTCTGCAACAATAGACAGAAAAATAAGAGATAATAGCACGTATAATGGACCTGGCAAAAACACGCTATTATTTGCTTAATTAAAATAATTGATTTCATTATAATAAGCCGACATTGAGATTATATAATTGCATTATACTTTGCGTACTTATCGCTCGCGTGTTACGCACTGACGTAAAAGATCAAGTTGTTAACTCCATTCATCATTTGATTCTTATTTTCATCATCCCGTTAACAAAGTGAAAAGTGATTTTCATGCAATAATTAGAAGCAATATTATCGATTAATACACAATAGAACTGGGTGTTTATTTATATATTCAAATAACTATAATATAAAATTCTCTATATTTTAAATTTAAGTTACTAAAAAACTACTATTATTAAAAAAAAAGAAAATAAGTACGAATAGATGTATATATTCATAGCTAATTATTGAAGTGTAATAAATTATGTGATCCATTAAATTGCTGGATCACCAACGTGTTATTGACATTTGTTGTCCGTTGACATTTATTGTGTGTCGTTATAATATGTCGCTCTTTATCATATTAAGTATGACATATCAATATCTCTCAACAGAAGAAAGAAAAATGCATTCGCAATCTTTAGACATTCTTCATCCACGCGATTGTCAGGGTCATTGACTTTACTGATATCAAGACTCTAAGATAGTAATAAACAATGACACACGTGGCTTCTATCTAGAGTATCCTACATAATTCTAGAATGTTCGTTCTATCTAATTAACTAGTTTCTATCTAGCATCTTACAAAATTCTAGAATATTTGTTTTGTTCGAAATTTTATTATATGTAGAAAATAAGCAAGAGTTTAAATACAAATAAAAAATAATACTGATTTGTGTGCCTTGTAAAATTTTTCAGTATGTTTCCGATAATATATGTTTCAATGGCAATATAACAAACTACATTATTATAAATTATAGTACTGTCGTTAAAAATTAAATTTTTGAAAACTTACTATAAGATGAGTCCAACAAGATAAAAAAAATTTGATTTTTTAAGAACAGATTTTTAGGGGAAGAATTTTTTTATTTTTTAATTATTTGTTTGATAAATATAAATTTTAATAGAGATGTAAAATGTAATAATTAGAAAATCATTTTTATTACATCTCTCTTAATTTTAATGCCATTGAATTTTCAAGAGACTCCATATAACTCGGTAGTAATACTAGTAATTAATGTCAATAAATAATGGCTACTGCATGCAATAGAAAAGCTGAACATAAACGAAACGCTTTCTCTCGTGCGACCTTTTAAATAGATAAGAGTGTTTACGGCGTATCTATTACTCTTAACTGACGGTTTTACAATTTGCGTGCCCACGAGGAATGTAAGTATTGCTTAAGCGGATTCTTCGCGAAACACGGTTCACTGCACCTCTTGCACATTAAACAGCGAATTTAATTAAATGTTGAGATTCTATTTCTTCGTAAACGCAATAACTTTTAAAACAATCACCGTGTCGGCACAACAGGTGGATTTATGTAGCACGTAAAACGCAAAGAGGACATTGTAATGTACCAATCTATTTTGCATTAGGATTTTTGTAAATAGTTATGATCTAATAATTTAGCTCTTAATCAAATCGCCGAGTCACGTTTGTAGCATTGACTTGAAAACTATTTTATAATAGCCGCGCGTGATTTGTGATTGCGTGAATTGCCTGAATGAAAAAGAAATTTCACATAAATAATTCTATAATTTAATTTAAAATTAATTTATTTTGTGAATTTATTTATCTAATATCAATTAATTTCACGCTTATAAAAAGATGACATGTTTAATTAATAAATTTCTTAAATATTGGTATATAATGGTTTTATAAGAAAAGATTAATCGATCAATCTTTAAAAGGAAGATATGAAAAAAATGACATACGTATGGTTTTTTATCTTAAAAGTATTGTCATTACTCGTGTAATTACTCGTGTAATGAAAAGCTCATCGTTTTGCATGAATTTACATAATTGGGCAGTAAAGGCGATTATTTGTCATGATAAAGTCAGCTAATGGATATAAATGTGATTTTGAGACATAATGCACGTTTTTTCATTGTTCGTTAAGTATACTATTAATATGACAAGTTTTATGAATAGGTTAATAAGCGCGTTACATCGTCAATTTTGCGTTTTACGCATCATCATTTGCATGTTCAAACCAGTACAAATGGAAGTATATTTACTTGCGTTAACAACGCAACTATTAATTGTTTTAGATTAACTTCTGTTTATAGCATAAGTATAAGTGCCCCTCAAGATTGCTTTTTACCATTCGATACTTTAAATGTTGACATGGTTCTCGAAAGTTTTAAGTTTTTATACGAAACTGTTTTACAATGAGACGCTCCGCCGCGTATGTCTTATTCTCTTTAAATATCTGCATGTAATTAAACGGCGTCATGATTCGCCGTATCATTCATTTACACGATGAAATGTGGAACGCCACATTGTGCGATTATTTTCGATAATGTTAACAATGAGAACAATGAGTTTTTTATTAAAAGAACTGTCGAAACTACGATACTTGACAGTAAGAATGCACCCATTGTTCTCATTATAAGCATTTAAATTACTGAAAGTATCAATTGAAGATTTCTACGAGAAATTATGTAAAAATATGTAAAGTAATGTATAAATGTAATGTTATAAAAAAAAAAAACAGATAGTAGTATTTGACACCAATCGAAAAATAATTAAATTAATGTCGAATTTGAAAGTCATGATTGGGAGGGAGTCTTGCGCAAGCATTGTGCAAACATTAATAATAATCGAATTTCTCCGAGGTGACGATGGAAAGAGCGTTTAGCTTGTGCACCTCTTAAGTAGCAGCACCAAATGCGTCTTCCTGGATTCTCTCGGGGCTGCTTGACCGCGCCAGGCAAACGCGACCGGTTTCTCCAGGAGATGCATTTCTGCATCTCGCGAGTGGAAACTTCGGCGTAACGCGGCGACATATTCTAGAGAAATTTGCATCGCGTTGAAAGAATACGTCGCAGAATATGGAATATTTAATTGCCGTTTCGCGGTATAATATTACGTAAAGTAGTCGGCAATCGGAGTCAGCGCGAGTTCTTATCACTTGCGTAATATCTGGGTTAACTTGTGTCTAAGTCACAAGTTACAATTCTATTAATTATACGACCATATGACATATATCACGAAAATAATACAGTCCACTGGATTTTCTCGCACTCCAGTAAGATAATCTCGAGAATAAGCAGTTCAGCTGCGAGCGCGCGTAAATATTCATGAGTAAAAACTCGATCGCTTAATATTGCGCGTTTTATGTTTAGTTTTACCGGTGACACAATGAGGTATAACGCGGGACGCGTTTGCCGGGAGCACCTGGTTTTCCAATTAATAAATTAATCGTCGCAAAAACATATGCATATCCGAGAAAACGCGGCGGTGTCGTTAGTATTATATAAAGATATGGAATGTGTCGTCCATAAACTGACGCACATAATAAAGATTCTTGAATCTCGCCGGGAAACGGGGGGTCCTTGCGAAATCGATCGTAATTAATGGTTTGTTGTTAAAATTTACGACGTGCCAGATCGTGCCATATCGAATAAATGAAATGCCATAGAAATGTCGGAGAAGTCCGAGTTTCCAATAAACTTTGCTTGCATCAGCGTAGATCAGCACTAACTCACAATCAGGATTAGATTGCAGACGTTTAGTGCAAGTGAGTCGGTGACTAAGTCGTCTCATGTTGCAATCGAAATATTTTTTATATTATTGTTTTCCGTATACGCATCATATTTTTGTTTGTCAACTGATTCTTACGATTACGATACGTTGCATTGCACGCGATATTAGAATATTTAATTAAAAAATTTAATACTTTATCATCAAAAAAATGTTCAAGGATCCAGTAATCGTTGAAATCGTGAGCAATATAAAAAGAAAGGATTTTGTAACATTACATATCCATTGACCTATTAAATTAATTAATAATTAAACGTTATAATTTACATATATCACGGACATCCATTAGATATCTAATACCATTAGTAACAAAAAGTTTCTGTCATCAGTATTAATTAAAAGTCTGAATATAGTAAGTTGTTTGATGATTATCTAAAAGATATATATGTGCACCAGGCACACTCTGATATCCTTCATACCCGTAAGAAAAACGGAATTAATTAATTGTAATCTGATATTACTAGTATGTTAATGTAAACGTACGCAGGTGCGATAAAAATATAATAGTTTTTGTTAGTCTCAGCATTTATTATTACGCATTTACTCCTTAATTATATTATACTATTTTTACTCGAGCTATACGTCATTGGTTAATAGTCATACGTCAGAGATGTTTGGGTTTCTTCCATTACGGAATCTCTACAATTCATATTATTTATCTGAACAAAGTTTACAGCTCTGTTACATATTATCGCTATTGTCACGTCTCGATATGCGCGATGTTGAATAATACTCGATAAGTTTTCGGTAATCCTAGATATCAAGTCAAGACGTGTCGAACGTGTCGCAAATGACGATAATAAAGCATGTCCCTCGATTAATTGTAATATCATTCTCGATAATTAAATGTTTCTTCGAACCGCGTAATAAGAAAATTTCGTTCGATTTCTCATCGATTTATACGTTAAGAGCACGCCGTAAAAGCTTAACTTTTAATCAGTTATTCTGTCCGCAAGTTAATTATTCTTTAATTAGCGTGTATCAATCACCGTCTGAGATCGATACAATCTACGATTTTCTTTACGATTAGTATAATCGATACAATCTACGATTTTCTTTATGATTAGTACAATAAATTAATTCTAAAGTCTGCTCTGTAATTAGCCGTAATTAGAAGAAATAAGTAAGATTTAAAAGATCTCGAATTAGTACAGTGATATATTTATAAAATTGGAGATCTTGCCTTATATATCTTAATTAATTTATCTTAATTAATAAACAAGTTAATTTTCAATTAACTGATATGAATGTACAGAAAGGGAAATGGAAAGTAATCGTTAATCAAAATCTTATCGTATTATATTTCTAAAATTTTTTCACTTTTAACAGGACTGGCACGTTTCACAGAGTGAGCGACTAGTCATTTTTGCACGAACGGGCTCGTTTATCAGAACGAACGTGCACATTAATCGTGTCTCGTTTACGCGTCCGATAAGGTAAAGGTCTCTCACCATATTATTTACAATTTACAAGAGCAATATTTTACTACTTACGAATAGCGCGATATTCGGCATTATTACGAGGTCCTCTTCCGTGCCGTTGCTCATTTCCGGAATGTATGTCAGTGGATGCATTGGTACCGCCGATAGCGTACCATTGTCATTGAAAACTACCTTTGCGTGCTCGAAGGTTTCTCTACAACGAGAATTATGGTATGATGTTAGCCATTAATTTGTCATTATATCCGTGCAATTATATTAAAATACATTCTTTTGCATCTCGCGTACAATTTTTGAAAATACACTTTTCGGCACAGGCCAAATGTGTCGTTGTGCAATTAAATTTTTATTATATAAAAATATCATTGATAAAAAATATTTATAGATAGAGATTATATAAGATTATATTTGAACACGATGTGATTATGTATAATAGAAAAACATTACTGTGATTTATATAAAAAAGAGTTATTTAAATATTATCGGAACAAAGATCCTATTATTGGAAGATATAAAAATATTAAAAATTACTTTTAGATAATAACTATATTACAATTACAATTAGAGTATAATTCTCTGCAAAATTTATTTAACGAATTATTTTTAATTCAGGCATATAATTGGATATAAAGCTTTATTTGTCAATTTTTAAAAATTCAATTTTTTGAAAGAGATTACAGATTTGTACTTCTTCCTAGTTATTTCTATTTCTTTCTATTTTATTCTGCTATTTTTATGTATATGCCTTTTTTCTTTCTGTTACTCTGCTATTAATTTTACAAGCGTGCGTTTAAGGAATAATTAGTTGAAAGGTTGTCGATTGATAATGAATTGGTGTGAGCTTGAGTCATTTCAGCCAAGGACAATTACATTCGATCGGGCGAGTGCAATACATTATGCAAATTTACCTCGTTTCAATGCCGGGGATGAAAAACACGAGTGCAATTGAACGACGGTGATTGTTTCGTCGAAAGGATAACTGTACACGGAATAGCCGCGCAAACTAGATCGTGTGAATTTAATAATTATTATTTACGAGATGACTAATTATTTCTTCTGCGCTCTTGACGGCCTTCACTTTCCGCGATATCGAAAAAAATTCTCTTTTACTACAGGAGTATATAATTTCCACTGCGTTGGAGTTTTCCATTCTGGCTCGAGCTTTACCTTTCTTTAACATGCAATCGAATGTACTTCTTTAAATAGTCATATAAGTCATTTAAATGTCATTTAATTCAGAGGTATTTCCTTTTTTTTATTCTATTAGATTCTTTATTTAAGACTTAGATATCTAAAAAGAGCAAGAATGTTTTTGAAACAAATTCGTGACGTAGTTCGATTCAGATGCTCGATAAATGACAGAACGCAAAATTATAATTATAACAACGAGACATAGGCCGGTATTCATAGTCGATTCTTATTTCAAGACCGTCTTGAGATGCTAATACGGCTCTGCAGTGATTGGTTCATGACATCTTAAGATTGTACTTAAAACGGTCTATAAGAACTGACTATGAATACCGGCCATAGGTTGAATGAATTGCGGTTCACGATCTGTTCTGAACTCGAGCTATAAAACAGCGATTACGGGTGTTCTTATGAACAGGATTCCATAAAATTATTATGCTCATTACTTGTACACGTAGGGCCCAACTTCTTGGAATCGTAGCTTGCTTTCCTCACCGCTCAGGTATTGGTCGCGATTTGTTACGTTAAACAGGTAAACCTTGAGGTAGAGGTCGACCTCGGGTTTTCGCCATAACTCGAAGGTCTCGCCGCCATCGCCGAAGGGCAATTTCCACTTGAAAATTAATTCATAGGGGTGATACAGCAGGGTAAGACAGCCGCATACCAGGCTAAGTAGGCCGAGAGTCATCAGTATGAAGGTATCTGTGGGCAAAAAACGGTAAAGGCGTTATCCAAACGAGCCGTTAACCAACGATTGTGGAATCTGCTGAAATTATAGCGAAGCCATAAAGCAGCTGTAATCAGATATCTTTTCAAACAAGGCTGCTTTTACTCTATTATTTCTCATACCTGTCTATACGTACTCTGATCTTATCGTCGAGCGATCTTCTATGGTATAAAATTACTTCCTTATATATAACAGAGGAGATGCGCGATATTTGCACTTCTGCATCTTACAAATAGTTCGAGAAAATGTCTTTATTTTTGCATCTTACAAATATTTTTAATTGTTCTGAATAATATACGTTATACAACATTCATTTAAAGATATCGAAAATAAGGAGACCGTTGCATATAATCTTGAAGATCAGAGAAATTTTATTATTAAATGTTATAATATAAATTTTAACCGATTTCTGGCAAATATAACCATAAAATTTTCCTCGCCCAAATAGAAGGTATTAAATATGTTATAGCTAGAGCGCAACGGAACGCAGTTGTGAAATATAATTAATTGTTTTCTGCGAAGTGATTTATTGGGGCAGTAATATTACTGTTTCCTGTACTTTTCTATCTTGGTTGCATTTACGAATTTATGAGCTTCAACCCAGATCAAAATTGCTAATCTTAGCAATTTTGATCGCCAGATAAACATGACTTACACGAATATTGCAGCAACTTTCATAGATATTTTCTATGGTTTCGTAATTTATGCGCCCGCCGAGAGAAATACCCTGCTTTTCTTTGACCAGTGACTCGTGGCATCGTAACTTTTGCAGCGGGCATTATTGCGATATTGGAATTACAATGGAGGGTTAATCGAGTGAACAAATAATCTTTTGATAGCGCGTGGTGTATTGCGCGATCAAGAGATCTCCTCTATAACTTTTCGCCGCGAGGATGAGAAATGGTACTCGACCGTTTACGGTGGTTAGCGATGAGTGCAATCAGGCAATCACTTTGAAACTGAGATCGACTTTTCGTTTAGCTATAATTTTATCTTCAACATAAACGAAGATTGATGTTAATTTGGTCACTTATGTAAGTTATGTAACAATCAATGTCAGTATAATGTAAATGTATAAAGTCATTAATCTATATATATATAATATATATATATATATATATATATATATATATATATATATATATATATATATACGCACTGTACAAGACACTCATGAGTAAATTTTAAATATAAAATATAATTAAATATAAATTCTAATTAGGCTAGCAAATTCTGTGTTTTGCTTTCTCATCGAAGAAGCTTTGTTTTCGTTTGCTTTTTTATCTTTCTTATCAGTAAAACTTGGAAGCTTTGTATTGTTTTCCTTATTTTAATATGTCTAACACATTTTTATTACGGATACCATTCCGAATAATAAGCTACTAATGTAATAATATATATAGAGAAACAAATCACTTTTTTAATCTAATAATCTAATATTCCTTTATGTACAATTTTCTGTAATTTAATAATCAGAATGCGAATAAGAGAATATTAAAAGTTAATAGAAAAATTAAAATTGTGCGAAATAATTACATTACTTTTCAACTGATTTCTTTCTGCAATTTCTGTTTTTATGCTTATATATACTGACGTATTTTTAAAGGTATTTTTGGAAAAATAGTTAAATTCATTAAATCTCAATAAATACTTTTTAGCAATTGATACTATTAATTATACTTAAATTCTTGTCTGGTATTTATGGGTGTGTTGCTATTGTGTGCAATTGTCGTTTATATCAAGATAGGCGTATATATTACGCAAATCCCTGGATTATTACAATTTATTACGCAGTCATCAAGCAAAACAATATTAGCAGTGCGAATATCTACGCATTGTTATCGTATAATTCATCCGGTTCAGACAAGCGATACGAGGAAAAAACCTTGGATCTTTAAGATTAGATGCAAACGCCTCCTGATTTTGCTTCCGATATCTTAGACAGGACAAATTGTTACTCTTGATTTTTCGCATGAATAATTTGTTTTTTAACGCAAAACCACTCTGTCATCATCAAGTTTAAAGTACGCAGTTAACTCTTAATATGATTTCCTTTGATGTTCATGTGGCTATTTTATTTCTTGTTTTTTTTTAAGTTTACGATTATAGCGCTTGCTCGCTTATACCGCATTATGTATAATGTTATAGCGTTATATATCCTGTTTTAGCTACTAAAGACTAGGATCTCTTTGACAAATTGATTGTTCTTTAGCGGCGTAGTCAAAAAAAGCTTGTTATATTCCGTGATTCTCCATTTACTGAAGAATGTTTTATTATTTATTTGTTTAAAATTTTATTTAAGAGCTTTATTTTGTTACTTATTACCAGAAATATTAGTACATGAAAAAGTGATTTAGCATTATAGCTTTTTCATTTTTTATGTAGCTCTCGATCGTCATTTTAATACGTATCATTTTAAACGTATATACTTATTAATATTAATTAAACAGCTAAGAAATGACTAATTAGATTCAGGTCAAAAACCTCGGCATCGATAAAAAATTAATTAATGCGTAACATGATCGCGAGACAGCAATTTAGAACGTAAATGTAGGAAGTATTCTAAAACCAAAGATAAGGATGTGAATTATTAGCAATTGTTAATTATTATTAATTATTATCAACGCCAACGTTTGTTATTGCAAAGTTCGCAGTTGATATAGCCGTGCGTTGTATGTCGAATCCGAGTGTCCTCGTACTGGTATTCTATCGACTTGAACGACATTTTTTTGTTCTAGCGCGGACAACTCTGAATGACTATCGAACGCGTATCGCGGCGCCAATCTCTTTTTCCTCGATGCACACTCGATGACGCACAGCGCGCGACGCGCGACCGTGCTACCGTAACAGTTAAGTAATCCTACAAGATCACGCTCAAGATATGCCGATGTGTATTGCGGAAGTATAATGGGAGAGATTTATTCGCACGCTTCTCTGAGTACGAAGGACATCGGGCACTGCTCGATATTTATCGATCGAGGATTATCTCGCTGCTCCCACGCATCGCTATTTCCATACAAACGATCCTTAGATTTTATAATAGATACACAATCGCAAACAGGACATATTTTAAATGTCGTATAATTCGCAATAGAGTTATGTAAGCTCTTTGAAATTGTTACATTGATGCGAATCACGCTAAAATATATTATTGATATATACATATAAATATACATATAAATATCATTATACATATATATAAATATACATATGTATCGAGCAAGTTTTTCTCGATGAAAAATATATGATACATATTAAGAAAAAAATTGTTTTACTTAAATAATATAAAAATTATTTAATGTCATTAAATAACCGTTAATTTTAATTGTTAGATTTATATATTAATTCATCATTAATTAAACGAAAGAACTCTTCGAGAAATGGAAGAGTTCCTTTCGCGAAGTGTTAGGTTGCGTAAAGATTTATTTGTGTGATTATTGATATTGTGTATAATAATATTGTGTCGTAATTAAAAATTGCGATTAAAAAGCGAAAGTTAAATTTACTAGAGTACAATTAAGCTATAAACGTGTCCACGTGTTCGCGCGTGTCATGTTGTCATAGTCGTCCAGGCCGTAGAAAAGGCGTTCTGCTCGCCGCCTGTTGCAAGATTGCTGGCAACGTACGACTGTGTCGTAATGATTTTCCGGTGGTAATCGAGACGAGACTGTAAATGCATGATCAAATAGAAAGTGCATAGTTACGCCGCGTATTCCTCTATTCTACATTGTTTTACACTTAGCATGTACCGCGTACGGTAGTTGCGTCTGTGTGTGTCAGCAGACACGCGGCGTGCGTCAGCACGTGGAAACTTTGTCAACCTTTCGATGACGTTACAGGGCAAACTTGACACGTAAAGTATTATATTGGCGAAGATTGACTCGGTAAAAATAATGGACAAGCCGGCAGTTCATAAATGTCAGCTTCTGCCTGTAATCATCTAACTATCAATTAATTAACACCGACTGTCAATCATCTAGCAGGTGTTAATTAAGAGTGGATAAAAAGTACGTAAATCAGGGAGCTCGTTCGAGCGATTTCCCGCCGGTTCGCGATGACGTTTCGACTTTGCGCAATGTAGATAAGTAGTCGTCGGTAGTTTAGCCCTCGCGGTTTTCACTGCGACGAAACATAATCTTGTAAGAAAGCGGTGCGAGAGTTTCTCTCGTGCGCATTTTCGCCGGCTGTTGCCTCACGTCGTGCTATTTGCAATGAAAATCAATTTGATAATTCTACGGAGTTAGTTTGCCCGCCGGATTTTACTGCGGTTGATTTTATCTGCGCGCGGTTTGCGGCAAAGCGCTGTTTAACTGTTCGCGAACTGGTTCCGACCGCGTTCTCGTTTATATTTCGCATTCCTTCATCGGACCTACAATCCTCGTCATCGGGCACTGTTTCGTTTCGATCGTATTTTTCTCGGCGTTCTTTATTTCGCGACGGGTCCTTACGTAATACGCCGATAAATCCTCAAATGACGGGTATGTGCGAGAGGGCCGTTTACATAACTGGCACCTGCTGACCGTTTTAAGAGTGTCAACTTCTATCTTGTCGTTCGTTAAATTCGATTCATGTAGGCGTTAGTGGCCGGTAATGATTTTTGTTCGTACGTTTACCGACCTACGTATATGTGTAGGCGCTTTTTCGGAATGTCGTCTTTATCTTACTTCCGTAACAACAAGAATTCGCCGTGCTCTTTGCATTTAAACAAAGCAAGAAAGCTGATATGTCTTCGACGTGATATAATGCAAATTATAGTAAAATATCTTGAGGCATTTGTCTGTTTTATTATTTCCGAAATTTTGTCGACGCAAACTTGTTGACTTTGTTTTTTTTTTAAATTAATTAACACGATCATAAAACGGTATCGTATATACGGGCTTCTGTATCACTAATGTGTGCTTGGCTTTCAAAACGTACTATTATCCAAGTGGAATAATCCCGGGATCAGATAAGGTAGTCAACAAAATAGTTTTTATATATGCATGGTAATTAAGAAGTACACGTTTGCACGCATGTATACCTAACAAGCGGAGAAACGATCTGGAAATTTCTGCAGGATTTTGCCGTCACTTTATAGCAAACCGGTTCTCTGATCGATCCTCTTTTTTTTTCTCTTAGGTACAAGTTTCCAATGCCATCTCTGTGTAAAATATTCCATTATATATATTTAATGCGCATTTGTGCGTCATCCGGTTTACCGTCGGTTTCCCGTCAATTGTGCGAAACTAATTATAATTAAATACGGACGCATATGTGTCATATATGATGTTCGAGCCGAACACGACTTTGTGCGATCGTGACATCCCTTTCGTTTTACGAGGTACGAGTGCAACGTATCATTGAAATGTTCTTTTGTGCGCTTCCAAATTCTTGTGTAAACTAATTTTAAAATAAATTTTGAAGATGCGTTTTCCGTTCGATCGATTGGAGATTGATTCTTTCTTCGCGAAAATCTGAAAATTTGGGTTACACTTCATTTCAAATCTCCAGCTTTTAATTCATCACAAAAGAATTCAGTAATTTAAAACTAGATTACAAATCTGCCAAACGTCAAAAATTAAAGTATCACGAGAAGAAATGGCATTTCATTACTGGTTTGTAGGAGGAAGAATCGATTTCGTGCATTGGTATTCATAGAGAATTTCTATGTTCGTATCCGAGACAGCCACGCTATCTGATAGAGGCGATCGCGCACTTTCGTATAAGCATTTTGTATGTATATAAGCCCATAAAAATGATAATTAGGAGGATAAGTGCGAGCTACCGTCTGGGACGGACGGCTGTGTCTCGTTTTAGGTCAACGGTGGAGTCGCGCATTGTACACGGGATGAGAAAGCATTAACCGTGGAAGATATATACATCGCGTCTGTAACTTGACAGCTAACTGTCCGGTCCATTCATGACTCGTCGTATTCCGTTAACGCGGATCGCACAAAGCGAAACTTCCTCAGGTGCGACGGATGATACATTCCTCGCGCGCGCGCGTACGACCAATGACGATCCATGCGCGGCTGCCTGTTACGAACAACGTACTCGTGATCTGAGTGCGAAGATGATATAGGCCGCATTTGGGCGGTTTTATTTCGGCGCGTCCTAAACCATCGTGAATCACGTCAATCATGCGATCTACGTCTCACGAATATTTAAACGCATGGCCGTTCCCCCGTTTTGCAGTTTTGAAAACTATAAACAATCCGACGTATTTACCGCGGGGATATAATTAATCCGCTTCTATAAAGGCAAACGGGTTAAATCAAAACATGATGAACATAATCTGAAATCTGGTTCCTGGTCCTATAAAAAAATTTCGACGACGCAATTATTAAGTCAGAATTCAGGTATATACTAGACAATCTTCTTCTTAATTTGTATAGAATGCAGATTTTATTACAACTTAATAGGCGAGAGAATATGCCGAACGGATTTTTTGCGGTGATCATGTATTTTTCAGCGACACCGTCTTTTCGGTTTGGTGATCAGTTTCGTACGTTTAACGAAAATTAATCGGTTAATTATTTTCGTTATTCGTTTAATAAACATTTTCGTACGAGTAACTTTTCTTTTCCCGTAATATCTTGTAAATAATTTTCCGATAAGTCTCGTAGAGCCCAAGTTTCGGAATAAAACAATCGTTAAAATGCTCGTATTGTACATTACATACATATTTTATTCGCAGGGGCCTTCGCCGAACATTCACATCTCACTCGGACAATAAACGCGCGTCGTTAATGTAAAGTGAATCCGGTACTCGCGCGGAAGTGTTTTATGATATTTTGACGGGCTTTGTGGTACCGCGACGAGATGGTACACGGTTCGTAAAGTCGCCAACTATCGAGAATCCAATGTCTATAATACCATTACCTACCTTAACGCACTTTCTTTATCTTTTTTCATAGCCCATCGGTCGTTGACTCAAGGCATTGCGTTTACCGCTCTTTCGCTTGACACAGTTATCATGTAGTCCAACGGATTTTAAGTCGGCCGACGACTTCTTAGTCGAACGAGAGTAAAAGAGTGTGTCACGTGTGCCCGGCACGCTTTTGACCGACTTCCACTTTCACGCACGAGTACGTAAGTAAATCGTTCACGTGTGTGCGGTAATATTCAGCTGATTTCCCTTTCGTGCGGTATGTCGTGTGCGCGAGATTAAGTACGGTCGAAGCTAAAAATGATCAACCTGTTTATTAATTAAATAAAAACACATTTTAATTTTTCGTGCGATATCTCTATCTTGTCGGTTAGTTCATTCTTAATCACGTGAATAACGACACGAGGCAATTACTGCTGGCCGATACAATAATAAATCAATGAGATAATCGCCCAACAGCGCTATTTTAGAGACAATGTATTCTAAAGATTTCGTCATTTTCGCCAAGCGGCCTAAAAAACATATATTATAAATTCGTTCATAATTTTATTGCTGTATCGAAGAATTCATTAATAATCGGAATTTGGGCGCGGAGGAATTTTAATGCAAAATTTACACACGTATAGATAAAATTTTACTACATGTATAAGTATTGACAAGAAACTTATTGGTTTAATCAAGATAATTTTCTGGTCCAGTACTAAAACTGGTCGGGAACCAGAACTCTAAATAATTCCAGTCGCAATATACGGAATTAATTTTCATATCGATACATATTTGCATTAAATAGAAAAATAGACGTGAAATGTGAAATATGCACAAATAAATCTACCAGAATTATTATATTTACGTCTCGAAATGTCGGATATTTATATCGATTATCGTCCTGATATTTGATAGCGAGATAGGCATAAATATAATAATTCTGGTAGATTTATTCGTGTATATATTGTTTGATATTTCGAGACGTGCGAAGTATTATATAATATTATCGGAGAAAAACACAAAGTCATTGTCATAATTACGATGCTTCGAAGATTCTGTGAACTGAGAAGCAATTGGAAATAATTCCAACACTATCAATTTTTAGACAATTATATATGATTGCAATAAAAAACTGGAATTTGACTGAATTTATTTATTTGTTTAAAAAATAAAATTCGACTGAATTTATTTACACAATTCATCTTGAAACTGTTATAATTTTACATTTTAGCCAGCCGGCGGCCTTTAGAAAAAATAAGTCTCTGAATTTATAGTTTCTCAACTACAGAATTGTTTATAAGATTTGGTCGCGACTCTCGATGAGACGTGTGTCTCGGGTAACCAAGCATGAAACGTGATTTGCTGCCAAATGGCTCATCAGATGAGGGCTTATAAACAACGGACCGCATTCTTTTGTTTCGGTAATTAGGTATATCTGTCGATTGCAATCTCTTCCGTGAAAAAAAGCGACATTGCGTGAATTAATAATTGAAGATATGCCAAATTGTATGCGTATCGGTGAGTTCTGAGCCGAACTGTATATAACAAAGATTGTTTTCGCGCGAATCAAGCAGCGGCACGTATTGCCGCGCTATCAATACGCTCGTCGGAATTATCAGCGTCGCTAATTGTATAAGTTTTCAATATCAAGATATGAAGGATAAAATATTTTTGTCGTCGCAAAGATCAACTTCTCGTACAGATTAATTCATGATTCGTAAAATTTTGCATTTACAAGTAGAGCAGTAACTAAATATTATATAATATTGTTTAAGAGATAATATATTATTTTTTTAAATAGCATAATTGCAAATTAATGCTATTAAATAAACTCAATATATTTTATAATTAATATATGATTTAATTTTTAAAATTTTTATACATCAAATATCTATTACGCAAGAATGTTAATTTTGAAAACATACGACTTAATATAAATAATTATTTGTCGTGTTTTACGTATTGCGTTAATTTTGATTTACTGCACAGCAAATTTCAATAATTAACATGTTGCTGAAGAAAAAAAAAAGATAAAACTATTAGCGGAGTTGCAAACTGGCAGGAAGATAAATAGACTTCAATCATACCTCGTAAAAGTTAATAATAAAAAAAAACATACACACAAAGATTAATTGCATTGACGTCAAAATAAAATTACTTCTAATGATTTTCAAGAATCGCGACACAGAGTCGCGGTAATTAATGAAATAAACATAATCTCTCTACATATATTTTGTCAATCTTGCCTGCGGATTCTGTATATTATTGTTATCGTCTCCTGCCGCACGAGGTAATCAAGTGCCAGCAAGTCGGAGTATAAACCCGTTTTTCAAAGATGTGTAATACAATACGAATTTAAGCGTGAAACGTTGGTCAATCATTATAATTATCAGTAATCAAGGTGAACAATATCGACTGCGCGACTGCGTTCATGGCTTGTTAATTCATACTTAGTTGCTTTTTACGTGCTTCTTTTTTTTCTTATCGATTCTTGTGATCTCATACCAGTTTTTTATTAAACATCTCTTTTTAGATATGGATTCGGAATTAATTTCTTATAGAATGCTATTTTTAGAATACTCTTTAACTACTTAACTACCTTTACTATTTTTAGATCGTTTTAAATACAATTACAATCTTTTCTTTAATGTTCCAATATTCAAACAAACGTTTAAATACATGGATACGCTCCCTTTCAAGTATTTTTATTGCGTATCCTGATACAAAAGATAAAATGTATATGCCTTTTGGCGTTTGGCGTTAGATTAGACGTGGAAAAAATTTCTTTTCGGTATGTTTAAATCGTGAAAGAATTCGACTACCTATTCAATCCGTTTTCCGCTCTTTCTTTGAAATGGAGCTATTATAGCCACAAATTATATACTGAGGATTGAACCAGCGCGCAGCGGTACCTACAAGTGCACTTTGTGATTTAAACAATTACGCTGGCACGTATATCCGTGCGAAAATTTTTGCCGTAAAATTTTCAATGTTGCAATGTGGAGGAAAGTTAATTATCTTGCGCAAGGCTAAAATGGAGCGATTTGATCGACAACGGCCGTAATTGCAATTTTCGGTCCAGCGGTCCCTCGTCTTTTCTTCGTATTCGCGTATTATATCGTACACTATTAGAACCGGTTTGCTCGACTTTATCACGCACATCTCAAATTGCTCGATTTTAGACTCAAGTTTCTGAGAACATTGGAAAAACCCGCGTTTTTTACATTGAAAAATAGATTTATTCTCGATACACGCGAGAATATGTATATATATATATATGTATATATCGTAGAGACGCATGTTTTCTTTCTCCAGCATCTTTCGATTTATCTCCGAGATAAATAATATACACATTTTAATGCAACAATCTTTTCTTTTTTATATACAAATATATACGTATATTGTGTTTTTTAAACGGACAAAAATTTTCACGCGACTATACGTGCCAGCGTAATTGTTCGAATCGCAAAGTGCACTTGTACCGCTGCGCGCTGGTTCAATCCACAGTATATAATTTGTGGCTATATAATAGCTCCATTTCAAAGAAAGAGCGGAAGACGATTGAACAGATAATCGAATTTTTTGTACGTTCAATTTTAAAATGCAGAATGTAATTGGAGAATCTGGATCGTAAAATATGTAAAATAATGATTAAATCTAATCAATTAATTAACTCGGAATGTATCTTCTTTCTTTAATGCTAATCATTTAATTATTATTGCAATATTTGATTTAAAATCTCTTACATTTGTTTGAAATCACTAGTTCATTAACTACATAAATATAATTAATAGTTCAATAAATATCTTTGAACTCCAATAGCTCAATTAGCTCGGAAAGATTGCGTGTACCGCGCTGATTTCTGCGCTCATAACTGCATCTAAATCATAGAAGAGGAAATAGATCGAAACGCGTTGCGTGCTTTCCGCCTATCCATATCATTTTTTATGCTTTCAGTAATACTTAGTTACGATAAGTTATTATGCATTTATTACTGCTTTTAGATGGCATTAATCTCTTGCTCTTTCTAAAGGTCCTTTTTCTATTTATTTTATTCCCCTCAATTTGGGATTCAATCACGAGCTAATTTTTTTTAAAGCCGTTTCGATTTAGAGTCCGTCTTGAACGGTAAAAGTTAACAAATGGCCAATTTCTTCGCAAATTTATTCGGGACACATTTATACAGCTCTCTCTTCTTAAAAGATGAGAATAATTCTAATGTCACTATCTTTTATCAAAGATATTTCCACTTATAACTGACTTTAAAATAAAAAAAATGCCTTTAATATTAATAGCTTATAATATTATATATGCAATTTTGGAATGTAAAATATAACTTGAGAATCTGGATCAAAAAATATGTAAAATAATGATTGATTAAATCTGCTCTATTAATTTCTTCGGAATATATATTTTCTTTAATGCTGTCATTTAACTATCATCGCGAATGCAACGCTCGATTTAAAATCTATAACATTTACATAAAATCGCAGTAAGAAACAAGGAGTTTGCAACAATTATAAGATGTCTTTCTTCACGGATCAACATCCGGGTACGCAACTAAAGTGAATTTCGTATTTATGGAAACAGCAACTGCATTAAATAGCTACATTAAAATTCCAAGTCTGACTCTTGTTCTCGATATTCTGCCTCCGTATATTATACTTAAAGACCATTCTGTTATCTTCGCAATTTACATAGCGCAGCCTCGAGCCTATACTCGATGTTGCCGGGTTTATTGTCTTCGCGATCGGAGGAATAAAATAATGGCTCTCTGTTACTCGACACCGAAACGAGACTTCCTTCTACTTACGTTTCGACCATCTTTGTCTGCCATCGGCACCCACCGGTAGAGCGGCATTGAAGAATTTATTCACCACCACCGAGGACTTTCTTTGAAGGTGCGCCAGCGTTCGCGTCTCGTCCTGCTCGACCTGTTTATCGCCATTGGGGTTGTTGTTCACTGACGAGTATATTTGACGGCGCGACAAGGTGTTCCAGATCACCATGAGATCCTTCATCTTCGGCAAGTTCAGCCTCGGCGCGATATTAAAGGGGAGGCTTTATCTATTCCGCGACGAGATCTATCGTCGGCGATTCCAGTAGTAACGACAGGCTCGCGCGGCTGACGATAAAGGCGGGTCTTCACTTCGGTGGCACACAGCTTGATTACGGCTTGTGCACGTCGCGATTTACAATGCCGTGTAATTTCACGACGAGAAAATCCACCCGCCGATTATACGCGCGGATATTTCAACACTCTCGATTTTCGGCCTTTACTTTAAAGGCCCTTCACTTTTTCCCGGTGCGGGTTCCGACTCCGACGTAGACTTCCTCGCGTCCTTGCGTACGATCGCAGCCTTCGACCGACGTTTCCGGGACCAAAAGAAATATCCGCGTGGAATTCGGTTATACGATTTCCAATTTCCAAAGTCAACAACGCGCGCTTCGAAGTTAATATTGCTCGGCAAGTAATATTGTTTTCGTCTTAATTCCGACGGATGTTTCAGAGAGTGTTGCACGAGGAGCTCTCGTGGTACCTCGCTGATCGCTCGGAATCGTTTGACTTCTGTAAACCTCTTCCACCGCCTGTCGTATGTCTGATCCCCGATGCCGGTGCGATATGTACGTGCGGCATACGTCTCGGTGCAAGAGTGGCGGCGCGGATCGGTACAGATTTGAAAAATATCGTGCTCCCACTACACATGTGTGGTCGCGCTCTTGTCGCTTAGTAGCCGTCGCGGCGGCGGCGGTGGTGGTGACCGGCAAGCACGTGGAACACCATCCAATCGAGTCACGAGATCGCAATCCCACCTCTAGGAGCTCGTGGTACCTGTTAGAAGCCGTAGCTTCTCGAATCTTCGATCCAGGGGAGAGGAGGCGATATCCCAAGGTTATTCGTTCAACGGTCAACAGACGTTCGCGTTTCAGGATATACCGCCTGCCCTGCCCTTTGTGGCCGCGCGCTCGCCTTCTCGGAACGGATGAATTCACCGGGATCGCCCATCGCCCGTATGCGTCGCATGGCGACAGGGCCGAGCGCGCTGCATTCGGATTTGTTTATGATTCGAGAGTATAATGCACTCTTTTATGAATGAAAAAAAAATATAACAAGGAAAGCGCCTTTATGAGCGTTATAAATTAGAGACTAGAAGACGTATATGAAGCAATTACGACCGCAACATCAGACGAAACGATGTTGCGCGCGGTAATCTTGAAAACGCTCGCATACTCCGGAGAAAGTATGAGCCGATTGAGCATAACTACTTCCCGACGGATTGAAGGTATTACAAAGGGAAATTGAAGTGAGGAGAGCGGCCGAGAATTTAATTTAAAATTTGATTTATCTTCAATTCTATTCACTTGGTTGCCCATAATATCACTTATATGAGTTGTATTGCCCTCTAAGTTCTTAAATAATACAACATACCGCGCGCCGTTCAACGTCATATGTACAGAACCAAGTTTATAAACATATTATTACATATTTATATGATATTGTAAAGCCGCACTGCTTTGCTTTATAGAACATAAAAAAAATTATTTTTAATCAAATTTGAATAATAAGGCAAAATCTGTTAATACTTTTAAATCAAAAGAGATAAATCAAATCTTATCTTCAACATTACAAATGTTATTAATGTTTGCATTTATTAGAGTGTTTTTCATATGCATAACAAGATTAAACGTCATTAAAATGAGTTATTTATGAAATATTTGTTGCTAAATATACATAATAAGATCCAATAATAAGATCACTAGCGAATTCTGACGTCGATAATGTTCGAGAGGGAGGGGTGATGTTTCAGCAAAATTATCTAGTTTGATATTTATCTTAGTATCACACTTAGCTTTTACTCCAGGATCAACGACAGGGACGTGGTGATACTTCTGATCCCATTTTCAGTTTAAAAAAATTTTTTACATATTTTTAGTTTTTTACGTGATTTAAAAAATTTTTTACATATTTTTGTTTCTGACGCGCATGTACTATATATATAGAATACTAAACGGCAGGGATGGGAGGCGTGTACAGGGTCGGGAAAACGAGCCCCCAGTGTAAGAGAACAGGCCTCTCAGGACTTGGTCCACGAGCGTCCGCGTTGATAGGCCTGCTTTAACGTTTAATGCACTTTATTTCCTAGATTATTGAACCAGATCAAGTTAAGTTGTTTTTTTTTATTCGGATGGATCCGCCAGTGACGATCCAACTACTATTTGTATATTATAATGCGTTTCTTCTTCAGATCGTTCAACCTGGTGTTATACGTAACGTCTCTACCGATCGAAGTTTCGCGATGCTGAAGGCAAGAAAATCAACACTGCAATCTCTCAAGATGCAGTCGTAACTGTTCGATAGCACTTATTATGCAATTGGGATCGATTACACGCCACCAGGCGCAGCGAGTATGCATTATTATAAATAAACATCCGCGCTTCCGCATTTTCTTTTACGAGTGAAACAGTCCCGACGTATAAGGTGACTACTCAAGAAAATTGAAATATCAACTGAAGTATTGTTCGACTGCCTTGCTGGGGCGACGATTGCTTTATCACGGTTGCAAAGGCTCTTTAAACGACATCGCGTGTTTTGCCGCTGGTAAAGTATAATTCGTCCGCGAACAACGCGTGCAAGATCCACGTCCTTGCCGATCCTGTTCTCGCAAGTTCGTATAGTCATTGAACGCCTATGCTAAATACGATGTGTCACGATTTTTTACGATCCGGTAGTGTCAGTCGTTAGTGGCAAACCGGTATCGTTCATGTCGGGGGATTCCGCGACCGGTCTCGCGCGAATCCCCCGACATCGCGCTGCGCTGGAAAAGGGAGAGGGGGATTCTCCAACATTATATACTTAATTCCCCACCTCGTTCCCCACTTACTCACCGGTATTTACCGTTTTATGAGACATTTGTCCGGAAATTTAGCGGATGCTATATTTTTCCACTCATTAATATTCCATCTGATCATGATCGTTGTCTTAGAACACTCGTGATTAATTCGAACGTGCTTTAAATACTTGACGATGTAAGAACATTTATCAGTATTTTTTGTTATAACATTGAAACATTCGATAACGCAAAAAGTAGAGGAAAATTTTCTGCAGCTTATGATGAATCTTTTTTCTGCTCTTTTTTTTTAAGCAATTAATAAATCTCCGTTATATTTACACAATTGTGACAATACGTGTAGAGCGAGAATAATAATAGTTATCTAGATTGTAAAATATTGATATTCTTATGTAAATAAAAATTACAAAATATACAGGGTGTCCCATTTTAATTGAAGATGTGGAAAACCGTTTTAGACAAAAGTTGTAGGATATCAAGGGAGACAAATAAAATCAATTTTTGATTTTTTCCTCCTTTGATATCCTATAACTTCTGTCTATATAAAACGTTTTTCCACATCTTTCATATTTTTCGAGATATTTGCATGGGGCATTTAAAATGGCATACCCTGTATAAGTAATTACTATTTTATTTGTCGTGTTTGATATTTAATTTTGCGTCGTATTTATATTCATGCAAGTCGCAGCGTCTCGTAGGAACATCAGAAGCTCGCACGGCGAATGGATAAAATTAGATTTAGCATATCTGATACAACCAGATACGTTGCCTATAAAACCTATACATTCGCGAGAGGGACGAGTGTGTATAAGTTCGAGACTTGAGTGAATTTCACCGGTTCTCACAGTCAACGGCCTTGTTCCGTGCTCAAGGTTGAAAACTCCACGCAAATTATTTTGCGATACGCAAAGTATTTCCGGTTTTTTGTCGCCCCGCTTGCTTTCCTACCTTGAACGAAAAAAAAGAACGGTATGTATTTTTTTCCCTTGTCAAATTATATAAATCAGCATCTAATTTACTATTCAGGAATTAAGATCGATTAAGATACAAACTGCTGGAATATGTCGATAAATATTTTATAACACGTGGTGACAAGCCACTTCAATGACAGAATTTTATAATAGTATCATCCTTATTGCTTAATGAAAAACGATACATTCCAAGTTAAATATATCGAATAGTTATTGCGTTCCGACTTCCGACACATATAGAAGCTATTGAATTATAAATAATTAAACCTTGCAAAACTCGATCGAGTTAATTAGTTCTCAGTTAGAGATTTAAATCGACAACGAAATTCTGACGTCACTCGAGTAATTGTAAGAGTAATTACATTTTCATATAGCAGCACGGACCATCGTGTCTTAATTGATTCTCACACATTTATCTCAGAATTCGCACTGATTAATATCTTCTCTTTCGGCGTGTAATCGTTTAATACACGTTGTCACGGACTACGAGCACATTGCCGACTGTGCACACGTGTAATTTTGACTTTCGACGTCCCGTTAACCCCGTATCGAAACGTATTCGCAGTCAACGAAGCTTGAACACACGGCCATCTGCATTATCATGATAGCGGGTTTCCCGATTATCCGCCCGTTGTATTCCTGCGGCATCACCGATATCGATTATAGCGACATAATCCGGCGTCACTAATTTGGCCCGGAGCCATCGTCGTCGTTTCCATTCCTCCGTCGCGTCGTAGAGAGGAAAGACACTGGATCTCTCGGAGGTAAAAATAATAAAATCGTTGCTTGAGGCAGTGTAACAATAACTCTAAAGTCAATGTACCGTAGAGTAATGTTTGCATTTCAAAGTAACTTTTTCTTCTTCTCGGAAATATATGTCTCGTATGCAAATAACGCGTAATATGCATTTCAACGCTGGAAATATTTAGCGTCTTTTTATATTTCTATAAATAATAAGCAATAGATAATGTATGCGAACATTATCTGATAAGTTTTAAAAAGTGCAGAGATATTAAAAAACGATATTTGCTTGTGAAATCTAGATTATTATAGAAAATTTTCTGATCTCTTTCTTACATTGTCTGAATAAAGATCTTATTATATTTTAACAGTAAAAAAAATCACTTTTGTGAAATGCTTAAAATGTGGGGAGAAAGAAGTTTGTATAAAATTTTCAGGGAAATGTATTTCTATTTGAGTCGCGAGAAATAAACGCATAAATCAATACATAAAAATCAAGATTTATGGTTGTAATCAGTGTTAAGGTCAGACTCGTAAATCGACTTATCGTAATTAAGTAAACGCTGCGCTTATCACCGTATCGTTTTGCGCATCCGTCTTATTGCACTATCATTGTTCTTAATTAAATTAGGCGTAAGATTCTTATAAAACTTTATATCGATAGTTCTGGTTCGGCACTATTTTGATTGACGTATCACCAATCGTCATAAAAGTTCGAAGGATTTAAAATGCGCTTTGACGCAAACAAGTGTGCAAGAGTATTTCTCGAATAAAGTAGGTAGTTACTGAGAGAGCGAAAAGAGATGTTTGCTTCGAATCTCGCGCGTCTGAAGAGTCAAGTTCGCGATAATCGGCACAAAAATCGGATCGACTTCCTCAAACATTTTTTACAGCAACTTAATAAATCGTCGATAACGTCAGTTGTTTTTTTTCTAATTTCTCCGGTATTTGTAGTTTATGTAAATTATCAATCTGCCCCCGTTCACCATTTATTTATGCGCTATCATGGCTGACTAGTGATAACTGTTGCTATCATACGGGTGGTCTATCATATACGCACGTGTTTCGATCACGTTTCCGTCCGCGTTGACGCGCACGCGTTAATTCGCATTCACGACGCTGGCAGACGATTTTAAAAGGACGCGTAGACATTGCAAGATCACGCTATTTCGCCTCTTACGTCACATTATTACGCATTAAGTTGGTTCAGATATTCATGTATTTATTACGCAGTCTGCGTTTGTCAAGACCAATTTTCTCTCACAATATACGAAAGATTGCCTGTGATAAAAGCCAATTGTCGAAGCAATTTATATCGCAATATATCCATATATATTTTTTTGTTTCAAAATTTGGCAAAAAATTAAAATTAAATTTTATTGGAATTATTCATAAGTATGGTTATTCATAAGTATATATTATTCATAGGTAATTATTCATTGATTTCATAGCATTTTAATGTAACTCCTCTAAATATATTTTCCGGTAAAATCTATTTTTTTTTAGATAAGAAGTGAATTGTTACATTATTAAAGAAACCGGTTACATATTTTGATAAGTTACTGCATATTCTTTTGTATCAAAGTGTTTTAAACAATCATAAAAGAAACCGTAACTGTGATAGCTAATTGAAGAATATATGATGCGTAAAAATTGCGTGTTACGATCTCACACTCGAACAAGTATCTTAATTGTACGAGATATCTTATGATATGTCTATATGACCTAGTGTCACGAATACGATAAAACGTAATTAATGGCAAAAGATATCTATCACATGCAATGTCATAAATGCTCTACGTGATCTATAATGTTTTTTCTTTTCCTTGACAATAAAAGCGATTGTCAAGTTTAGTACATATCAAGTGAGCAAATTGAATACACATTAAGTAATACGTATGAAGGTAATAGTTCTAAGCTAAGAATTTGAAGATTTTTTAAAATGGAAAACGGAATATATATTCTATTGATGTAAACTCAATTAATTTTAATTTGTCATTAAAATTTAAAAGCTTAATTTCTGTGATATATTAAATAAATATAAAATCTATTAAAATAAGATCCATGTAAAATTGAGTAAAAGACAAAGTTTCGAGGCATCTTTTTGCACTTTTTAATATTCAGAAATCTTTATTTTTCTAAATTATCTAATTCTTTGTCTTTGTTAATTTGTTTTTAATTTATCAAACAATTAAATGGAATGGCGTTGCGCAAAGTTCTATGTATAGACAATTTATAAATATTTCATGAAAGATTTTGATATTATATTAAAGGTTAACATATAATTTGATATTGATATATTCTGCGGTTATTGGGACTTTCCGATCTTGCGATTTTAAATTAGCATCGGTAATATAGCCCACGAAGTCTATTCGCAGACATTAATATTTCGTATGTGGTGTCGCATTGGAATTTTTGCATTTCATCTCCGATTTCGACGCGAAACAGGCGAACGATCGTGACGGCGGGCCAAAAAAAGAAACCGCCTATGTGTATGAATAATTATGACGCGCAAGTATGACGCGACTGAAGACGATAGCTTGCGGAAGTTTAACGACCATTGTGACATTCCTGTTCGGCTTGAATTATGCATCGGGAATGCTAATCCATTTAATTTTGTCTCAAGGATAAAAAAAATTTACAGTTGTCAATAGTTTTTTCGGCAGATAAACATCTTTCCGTTATCTTACTTTACATACAATACTGTACTATTTATCGCGCGTAACTTGAAAATAATCATTCGATAACGTGTATTCAGCAATGTTTATCAGTCTAATTAGGATTTTTTTTAGCAAAATAATAGTTGAATGGTATATGTATAATTACTTCAGCAATTCTCTAGCAATTATTGAGCGATCATTAAAATTGTGGGAAATAATAGAATAACTAAATTGATATTGATTCATTCGTCTGCGCTATACTTTTCCATTTCCTTATACAATATACCTTGATTAGATAAAACAAAATCGTTATTTTTATATCTTCCTTTTTTCCCTATCTTTTTTTATATTCTAAAACTGTCAGAACTTTAGAAATCTATATGCATAGTTGTAAAGTTGAAGAATTATTTCTAAGAAGATAATGGCAACCCACCGAGAGTATTTTGCACATGAGAACCCTTCTATAACTGCTCGGTCATCAGTGTTAAATTGTAGATGCCATATATCTGTCGCACACAGATATATTGCAGAGGGGTCACGATGTTCGAAATCGAGCAAAACAACATAAGAAGAGAAGGTTGAAGAATGCATGATTTCGTATTCTCATTTATTATGCGAAAAAGAACGAGCTGAAAAAGGGTAAATGCCTCTGTGGCGTCAATGCTTGATTAGAAAACGTATTGGTTTTGAAAGATTTTACAATTAAGATTAATTAGCCATTATCAGCTCGCAATAAGTGACATGTTGCAGATGTTGCTTTTAGTATTGTGAAAACAGAGGTCTTTACTGCTTTTTTGTAGGTTGCACAGGATAATTTTATGTCGTTCTTTAGAACGACTATTCAGAACTTGTAATTTATTTTTTAGTAGAGCTACTTAGAATTTATAATGCAGAATGTTTAAAACAAAGAATGTGCATTAATTTATACATCTTAGTGTTAATATATAGGAAGCATTATCTATAAATTCTAAATCTTATTGGATAATATTTATCAATAAATATTTTGACATTCTGTCAGTCGACTTTGCGTCAGTCGGATTCAATCATTTTTACGGAGAAAAATGTATGCGGATAAATCGTGTTGCAATATTTGATAGTAGTTATCATAACGTATGAACAACAAATGAGAAAGTCATTCGTTAAGAAAACAATTTTTTAAACAGTTGAGAGTCTCTGGTTAATTTATGGTTCTCACGTGATTCATTTTGAATCACACGCTTGGTCCATCATAATTAATGAGAATTCTTTCAAAACCAGATTTCGAATTTTTTCTGTGTGTTTATGTCGGAATCGACATGTTTATGTCAGAGCGATATGGAAAGTACATTCGTATCTATTTTAAGATACATAATTAACCATCTATTTTTCTGTAATTGCAACACGCTGAAAAAATGCAGCATGTGTTGTTATTCGTTACAACAGGTTTTAATGAAATTTTAAATTTCAGTGCGCTCGCAAACACAAAGTTATCGCATCGCGGGGATCGCGGCGCATCGTTAAGATTCATCTTATGCATTATATAATAATGGCGCACTTTTGACGCAAATGAAGGAAAAAACGATCTTGTTTTATGAAACACTTTGTGCATATGGAATTCTACATAATAACCGCTTATTAATTCTCTTCCAATAATCCGCGTGTTGATCTTATATTCAAATACCGGATTATGAAGGAAACCACAGACGCGTGATTAATTGCTATGACGTAGGAAATGTGAGATACTTTTCCACGTTATGACTCTTCGTATCCACGTTTGATTCATTTTTCGTGTAATCATCTGTGAAACGATCAAAAGATACGATTCCACAAAGTCACGAGATTCACATTATTATTCGTATACGGCACACGCTAAAGTGTGACAATATAATTTAATTTAATTTGTGCTAAAATAAATAAAAAAAATTTAAATTTACTGCGAAGACTTCTCAAGAAGATTCTATAGAAATTATTTAAATATGTTTAATATTTCTTCATTGCAGAAGAAACTCTTATATATTTACATAATTGTTTTGCATAAAAACTGACGGAATTCTAGTTTTATATTAATTACAAAATATGCAAACATATTTTTTGAGTTATCTGATTATTCGATTCCAAACTAGAAAATTATTAAACTCGTAATAATTAAGACCCAGTAAATTTGTTCAGACAATTTATGTAAATGTTACCTATATGCTACATAAAAATTTCTTGGACAATTATTAAAAATAATATCAAGTTTATGCGAGAATTTTCGAAGATAGTTTAATTTTCTTATTGCAACTTTCATATTTCTAAAAAAATATCCTTTAAAGATTAAGCATTACAAAAACTACAGAGAAAAGTAATATTATTAACAATGTATGAATGTTTTTTGTTTGTTTAAATTTGTACTATATGAACTATAAACATTACATACTACTCGAATCAAATATTTCCTTTGACGTAAATATCACAAAAGAATTTCCACGATATTGTTAGGATTGTGCAATTTTTCCACTCATAATTTCTGCTTCCTCTATAATCGAGGAACGCGAGAAGTATCATTTTTCTATAATAATTATGCTATAATTATACGGAACATGCGCGTTATCTGGCTTTGGTCTGTGGAAAATCTGTTTAGCTCGACTGTTTGTGTGTGATTAAGATACGATAATTATAGTACATTTGTCATAATTTGACAGCATTAATTTAAAAAAAATGTTTTTATCTGATTTTATACGGAAACAAAAACGAGCAATTCATTAAGTATGTCATTTGTAAAATACCTAATTGCAATTTACATATATAAAACAAAAAAAATAATAAAAAATCTAGATATTATTTGAGAAATTGGACAGCTATAGTTTCTGATGAAGATAAGTTACTTAAAAATTAATAAAAAATTAACTCAAACATTATATTTTAGAATGTCGTATATCAATAATACTTAGAATTATTATGTAAAATATATTAATTACGTCAATTCTCTTTCAGAAGCTGTGAGAAGCATTCGCTTCTTGTATTATAAAATCAGCTTTGTATATAGTCTTTCATATTAATATATAATATTATAACATAAATTATAATATTATAATATATTTATTATATTATGATATAAATTATAAAATATATAAAGATAATAATAATATAATATATAATGACTTATAGTAATTTATAAGTTTGTGCAATAAGGATAATAATTGTTTTTGAAGATATATACGTGGTTCATCAATAACGAGAAAAAATACAAGCAATTTCGCGAGAGAAGTTCTCGCGATTTTTTTTATCACAAACGATTTATCGGTTCAAAAAATAATAATGATGAATTACGTACCTATAAGTTCAAACGAGCGCTGCGCGTCAATAATGGCTGCGTTGCAAAGCAGTCATTTTCTGCGAAACGCAGCCAATATTTTTAAGTAAAATGTATGAGTTAAGGCCATCACCAGTGAGTAACCAGGAACAACCCACAATACATTTTACAAGTATTGATCTTATATTAAAATTACGTTTTGGCCGCGTCGGTAATAAAACCGGTGGCAGATCCGCCGTGTCCTCCGTGATCTTCTTTATTCCTTTTCTTACATACCAGGCTTCTTCTTGGTACCATTGTCTGACTACTTCTACAACCCTCCTCATCTCCATTGAGATTATACCTGAAAGATGATTTTGCAGATTTCGAAACTTGTTCCTTTGATGGGTTTTTAAGCGCATCTGGCCCAAACAATATAAAAAGCCACAAAAGTATCTAAAGACACGTTCAAGGAAAAATTTCAATTTTGCATAAATTTAGATACATAGATTGTTTATAATTTAATAGTAACATTTTGATTTCAATTCTTTGTCGAGTTTACCGAATTTATCATATATATTTCTTAATACGTTTTGATTAACTGAATAAATTAATTTTTGTTGATTTTATTGTTTTGTACTTATTTCTTTTCATTGTTTGCAGTTGACAGTATCGGCTATAAAAATAATTTATTATTTAATTTTTCTTGTAAAATACTTAAAAAAAATAGTTTATTTTTATCTATTTAAGTTAAATGTTATAATACTTATATCAAATTTTGCATAAAATAAAAAATTATAAATAAAATAAAATAAAATTTTAAAATTACAGGTAATATATATATTATACCTACTATATATTTTCTTTCTCATACAAACGTTACGCTAACGGAATGTTCTCTTAATAAATAGAAATAATAGATTATAAAACAACAGTAATAATGAAAATCTGACCAATTATATCTAGCTATATTGCATGATATATTTTATTAAATACGATTCCGTTATTTTCTACATTGAAATCAAAATATCAGTGAGCGGCAAATATTGCTACTTAATCATCGCCTAAACGAACTTGTTCGAATCATACATGTTAAGCAAGAACGATCATGCATAAGCAATGATTTAAAATAAATAGAAACAAAATTTGTTTCCAGTTGGTTACGGTCTAATTGTAGCGGGAAAGCAGATAATATTCAAATATTCTAGGTAAGTAAGCTAGGAGAGTTATTAAAGTGTCATATAATTGATAACGTACATAAATTGTACAATAAAATGTAGGTATTAGAAAAATTTAAATTTTTCTTATTCCTTTTTTGCTTTCTAACGGGCTAGGTACTTAACAGTCTATTTGCATTTAATAAATCTATCTGTTAATTCTTACATTGCTAAATAAATCTTATACAAAATATTAATTTTACACATAAAGTTTTCTAAGTGGGACGTATTGCACAGTAGAATTTATGAAATGCAGTCTATCTTTTCTTAGATTCTGTTTTTGGAAAGAAATCAAAACAATAATAAAAATAATAATAAAAAAAACTCCATTAAACAATCAGGATTGGATCTTGGTTATCCAATAATGTTATAATATTAGAGTAAACTTTACGTACAATTCTTCATAGTTTGCTAAGGCAAAGCATTGCACGTAAAATTCACTCTAATAATATTATTAGGCAACCAAGCTCCAATCTTATCGCTTAACGGCGGTTTTCCTTAATTTGATTGTATATCATATATTCCACTTAGTTATTGTATTGATATAAAAAGACTTATATAAAATTATTAAAAATAATTATTAAACTCCTCAATTGGGAGAATAAGCTATTAGATGTCGCATTTGATATTTACACAGGCGTTATTTTTATTGAATTAAAGAAGGCGTTAATTGTGAGCAAAAAAAAGTTTTAATTTCATTCAATTTTATTACTATTATCATACAAGTCGCATTTTACTCACGGATAATTATTCTAATATACATCAGCATTCTGAGAATTTGCGGATGCACACACTATACACAGTTGAATCGCAGAATATTTGCGACAAGTGAACGTAGAACGCAATTCTTGACGGCCAACGTCTCCAACAACGTCTGTTCGTCCACTGAGTGCAGGCCGCAGCTCCCGATCCTTATTCACAGCCGTTCCAACAAAATCTTCGGGTGATAACACCACTCAAGCCGCTAGATAAAGACCAAGATCGACTCAAGTGACCTATTATTTGTTATGAATCCGTGGGAGAAATTGCTATCCTGCTGTTTATCGATGATCGCCGATGTACCGGACGGGGGTTAAAAATGTATAACGGAAATGTTCCGGTACATTTCTTCCATATCCTTATAAAGTTCAACCTGATCTACAATTTTTCAACGTGCTTGCAAAGAATTATACATTTTATTTCTATGACATTAGTCACTATTTCAAGTATAGCTCTATGTAGAAGATGTATGAAAGTCAGTAGGTACGCTCTAAAACCGAAAATTCCCATTTTTATTATCTTTTCAGCATTCTATTTTCTAATCTTCTTAGCAGCCAGAATCTGAATAATATGTTTAAATCCAGAATATTTTTATAAATAAATTTTTAGACTATTTATTTTTATTAATACTTTATAATTAATGTTATTAATTATAAATTAAATGATAAATTAACAATCTGTTCTTAATATAATACTGTACTAATTATTTTTCACGGATAGAATCATTAGTGACAAATAGGTGGACGATATATTTTATACCAAGCCGCTATATCGTCTAAAAGATACATAAAATCCTCTTACAAGCAATACATAAATTAATTAATTAGCATCGGTATAATTAATCTAACTACAAATTCTATCGCGCTGCTTTGAAATTTATGAGGATGTTCTGCAATTCTTCCTAATATCGTGTTAACCCTCTTATCAGACGAGAACATAGGTCACGCGTCTGATTATTGTTACAGTTTTATCAAGTTTAATACCATGCACATTACAAGCGATGTATACAGAACGTGTTAACTCGAGAGCGTGTTAACTTGGGAGGGTGCAGATTCGACTAATTAGTACATGCCTCTCAGTCATTTTGATAAAAATTTATTTTTGTACATTTCTGCATCGTAATTAATTAATAGTTGACAAAAACATCTTAAGAATTAAAAAATATATATGTAGTAATAAACAACGATAATTTTATTACTTATATTTTTTTCTTCCCTTCTTGTTTCTCTTTTTTTCCTCTCTTTTTAAATATATTATTTTTGTTATATACATTTATTAATATAAAATAAATTAATAAGATGTTAAAGTACTTTTATGTTTATTATTGATTAAATTTATTAATAAAATTATATATATTTTTAAAATTCGTATAGAACCAGAAAGAGATACAGTTACAATTCTGTAATCCTAATAATCCTGTATTGAGATAATTAATTTTCCTCTTGTTATGTTTTAAAATTAGTTGATATTATTTAAAAAAATCTTTTATTGCACGTTAATTACAGATATTTATTATATTGGAACGTGAGCAGTTTTAAATTAATGCCACGTGTATAGCTAGCTGTGAAGAAATATGTGTAAATTTAATGCTTATTGTAATGTTATTCAGTTTATTAACATAAAGAGTCTATTAATTTGTGTATTTTGGAATTTCGTAAACTTAATTCCGAGGTAAGAAACGAATATCGAAGAATGCACAAAAGTCGCATAAAGGAAAAGACTCGCAACTAAAATGCTGTGTAATTGTCTTATAAATTCAGTGAATAAGTCCGTCGAGGAAAATATTACTTAATTATAATTGCTTTACGATATTGCGATTTCATCATATATGAAATATCAAACGCAGGATACACTCTCGCAATCAATGTGCTCATCCTGTGTCCACGAGAGAAACGCGAAACATTCTCGTAATCAGGTTTAACAACGAGAATGTATTTCGCAGAAAATAGGTATATACTGGTTTCAAACGAAACATTTTAACATAACTTTCCATGATAAATTAATTTGTACACAACACATTTCTTAAAATTAATTAAGAAAAAAAATCACGTAAGTTTCCTTTACTAATGTTTAGATAAAAAGGATATCAAATAGTTGCTACAGTTTATTAATTTCAAGGCTTATATATATTATAGCAATTTTATTTTCAGTGTCAAAATAATTCAATATTTATAAAAACTATTTATTAACATTATTTATAAAAACTATTTTATTTTATTAATATATTTATTATACACTTATTTAATTTATAAATTGTTCTATTTCTTCTAGTAATTACAAAATTATTTCCTCCAATGCAATAGTAACATTTATTTTATATTAAATTAGTATCAAAAGAATAAGATTTCAAAATCTACCCATTAATTGTAAATATATTTTATCAATTCTTTTCTTTATATCTTGAGTGACGAATGTTTCCTTTCATCCTTTTCTCGCACAACATTTTATCCTGTTTACGTTTTCCTTTCTTTTCCGATATTTCTATCAACTTCTTGCGTCAATTTTTGTTTATCTTCGCTCTTATTAATACCACTCACTTCAATTGATTTCTTTATTTTGCTCTTCGAAATATCTCTTCTTTCTTTTCCCTTATCTAATGTTAACATGCATAAAAGAAGTTGCTCCTACATAAAGGTATTAAATTAGAAAGCCAAAAGAATTAGTACAGACAAAGCTCACCTTTGGCAGACGTGATGGAAGAGACGTTACGTCGACGTTGATTAATAATCCATTCTCTCTCAGATAATGAAGGTTGAATTTTCTTTAATAATATATCGACCGGTGAAGTCTTTTTTAATGATTGTAAGCGTTGAGTTTCACGGCTCTTTTGCTTTTTATAATCGCGGGCACTGTTTCCTAAAAAGCTTTTATTTGTTTGATCGCGTTTCTTGCTTTTATTATCGTTACTGGTATTCTCCATCTCAATTTTTCTAAAATTAATAGTAGTTTTTTCTTTACGTCTCTTTCTTTTTGCTTTCATGATTTTTTTCTTTCTTCCATAATTTAATTATATTACTAAACAAATTTGTATAAATTTGTAAAATATTACAAAAGTGTAACGTGACATTTTATCTATTAGATCGTATATATAAATTCGGATTCGAAAACTTTTGTTTTGAATATTTATAAAGCAAATCGATGCTTATCTCTGTACAAAATGCCAAAATTAAATATGTAACAGCATTTACTTTTTAATCAATAATATTTAATTAAAACTGTTAATCAAAATAATTAAAAGGAGATAACTCATAGAATTTTAAACTTATTTCTCAAGAAACTTATTTATTATCAAATATTATCAATACATAAATTGATATATAGCATTTATTAATACCAAAAGCTATCTGGCAAATTACTTACGTAATTAATGTAGAATAAACGAGTTTAGTTTTTAAAAAACGTCTTTTTTCTTTGTATCTTTGACCTTAATTTTATTCGAGATCAAATATACGCGAAATATTTATGCTAAAAACGATGTTTTGGGGAAAGCTAGCGCGGTTGACCTCTTTCTTTTCGCTGTTTTTTGAACTCTGATCACTAGCAGGCCTTCGACAGCCGATCTCTCCCTTGCCAAATATTACGTGACCCAATCACATGACAACACGCCTAGAAGTTATTGCAAGGAGACGCGTGATCAGCTGTCACGTGCGAAACAGTAAGAATTTGAGTCCTTCTCGAAAGCACGATAATCACAAGTCAAGACCTAACCGAAAGTAAAATATAAACATGACTGATAGACACATTATGACAAAGCAAATTCATCTTACATTAATTACAATTACAATAGTGCTATCGGTGCTATCATTATGCTCTTTAAATAATATTGTATATAATTTAATTTCGATATGTAGTACTTAAATAGAGTTTTATCGTAACGAAGGTTCGTCGAACCTTCGACAAGTTATCTTTCTGATAAATTCCATGCATTTCGTAATAGAATCTATTGTTGCATACCTCTATTACTGTTTGATTTTAACGATTGATTAAAGTCTAAGACATTTTTATGCTTTTCTAGTTTAAAGTACTGTCAATGTACATACATACAAATAATTTATTGCGTCAAATGTCAAATGTTAAAAACGTAACAATGTATATTAACATTCTGATCGCAATATTTTTCGATATCGACTTAATCTGCTGATAATTTCATTTAGTTTAATTCAACATGCAATTAATAACTTGAAATTTAAATCTAATCGTGTACTTTGCCCAGCCTGCAGTCACTCATTAATAGCCGAAATTTACATGTCAGGTATAAGAAAACGTAAACACAATAAGCTGTTAAGCGTAATCTTGTATGTTGCTTATGTCATTTACTATAATTAGGTTAACTCTCTTAATAAATATTTAAAACTTTACTAAATCATAATGCAAACATATATTATACGTTTAACTAATAATACTTTTATTAAAAGTAGAAATATATAAGACAAAAACATGGATCGTAACAAGGGGACAGCATCCGATTTGAAGAAAGAGAAAGCAAGATCATTAAAGATGAAAATAAGGCAGCTTGCTAAACGCAATGAGATAGTCTCGGCCGAGACTATCGCTACTGTCGGAGATGTTACGAGAGATATGGAAATTGACAAAGATAATACGCCGAGCAGCGACGAGTTCGATGAGGATCTGGAGGAAGAATATCGGAATTTGAACAATATGCTCGATTTACCGAACGATACTTATTCCCTTACTAAAATTACAGCGGAGTTACCCTCATGCGTTAAATACGGAGTTCGTTCCGGTCTGATTCACTTGAACATGCCGCATTTCTCACCGTTATCCAGAGGTTATCAGGTAATCACAACTGACCCATGAGCCAATAATGAACTTTATTTAAGAAATACTTTTCTTAACGTCTTTTCATACCAAAGCAATAATTACATTAACAGTTTAATGTAAAACAATTATTTTTGTTAAATATTGAGTATAACAGCTCCCCCCCTCCTTTGAAATTTTCAAATTCTATATATATTTTGGGTAGTAAAAGAAATTTAGAGAAGGAAAATTATCGCCCATTATAATTAATACTTAAAATATCACGATGTCGATAAGTAAAGAAATAATAATTTATATTTATGGATATATATTTCGCTTCTTACTATTAGATCATATGTTATTTACAACTTCATTCAATTACATATTTTTTAAAATTATAATCTTTGTTAAAGCAGAGAATAGTAGAAAGCATAAATACAGAGTATTCTCTGCTTTATCTAATCATAAACAAACGGAACATGAGCGACGATATTTCCTTCTTAGAATCTTTTTTACGATTCACAAAATACACAAAATTTGAAAATTTTAAAGGAATCGAGGGGGGAGGGGCGACGTTATTTATACTCAATATTTACCTTATTTTTTTAAATATTGTTAAACGTTGCTTTGCAGTTTCTCATTTCGCAGCTCTAATAACAGGGTGGCGCTATAGCGATCGCAGCTTTCGCAACGACCGCGATTCACAAATCTCGCTGCTGGAACGAGGCGGTGATCGATCAAATTGTCGAGGACGGCGACACTTTTTACTGCGAGTCCTACAAAGACGTGAACACGAACGATCGCCGGACGATGACCATCCTCGACTTGAAAAGGACTCTTCTCCTGCGGAAAAAGTTTAATGTGAAAGTTAAGCTCGAGGATCCGGCGTACGCCGGCAAGTTTCGTTCGCGCGATCCGACGGAGCTTCATTTGGCGAAGGCGTTGGAGCTGTTTTTCGAGCGACACGACGCCGGGATCTTGACGTCGCCGGTGCTCAATATAGCGATCTGGCGAGACTCGAAGTACTACAACATATTTGACGGTCAGGCGCGACGAGAAAGCGGCGAGCCGGCGGCTGACGGGGTCGGCGGGTCAGCCAAACTGTTTCTCGTGAAGGACCTGATAGGGCTGCTGTTCATCATCCTTGAGAAGAGTAACGTGCGAAACGAACCTTTCGTGATTTATCCGATATCTATCAGCGAAGTCGAGACCGTTTCTCCCGAAGAGCCCGAGGAGGCCGCGATGGCACTCGAGAAGCCGCGAAGAAGACCGAGCGGTTATAAAATTCATCAGCAACACCGAGCCGTGATACAGGGCTCTTATCATCTGACGCATCCTGCCGTACAGGAAGCTCTGCGAGGTAAAGGACACCTGATCGTAGCCGTGGCGGCTTTGATATATTCCCGACTGATCAGCGCGAACAAATGGACGAGCGCTTTGCTTGACCTGATCTTCAACCAGTCCAACATCTATCTGATCGATCTAGCTAGAGTTCTGGAGAGGAAGCTCGACGACGAGTTCGAACTTCGGTTGGACGACTTGATGGGCGACGTTGTCCTCGGAGTGTATTCCGCCAAGATAAAGGTGGACGCGAATGTAATGCCGAGTCAGGCGCAAAAGGGTAAGGTTACCATTGACAGCGGCATGGAGCAATTCTTTGAGACGCAGGAATGCGGAATACTCGAGATCAAGAAGATCTTTTACGCGATCTGGAAGGACGGTAATGCATACTACTTTCTCGACCCGTTTGTTTGTGACGACGAGGGTTTCAGGGTCGATTACAAGGAACACACGACGGGCGATACCATCAGAGAAGCCGCTTGCGTGACCATGAATAGCACTTTAAACGAGGTGGTGGAGACGGTACTGGAAAATACCGGCAATAAAGAGAGCGATCCTTTCTCGATACACGGAGTCAAGGTGCTTTATGTCAAGACTGGAGTGATTACGCCAGGTGGTCCGCTCGAAAAAGTAATTTATCGGGAGAGCGGTACGAACCGCAGACCGCGGGCCCCATCGCCACCGGCACCGCTGGATGTGACGAAGACCGATCTAATCGACACGACGCCACGTTTACGACCAGACTCGCGTAAATTCGTAGAAGTGTCTATTCAATATCCAGAGATTATGCGGAACGTAGATCAATACATGATGACGGCTGACGAGCCGACGACTTTTATATATGCGCAAGAGAAAAGAAAGGAAGTAGACATAGAAGAAGAAGAAGAAGAAGAAGAAGAAGAGGAAGAAGAAGAAGAAGAAGAAGAAGAAGAAGGGGAAGGGGAAGAAGATGTAGAAGAAAAGACGCAAAATAAAATAGGTTATATCATGGGATATGAAATGATAAACGCACATCGTTTTTTTGTTCGCGGTACCAAAACTTGCATGATGATTACATATCCGCGATCACAAGGTAAACAAGGATTAATAATTGGCTTAACTGCGTTGGTATATAGGAAATTAAAGGAACCGGCCCGCTGGCGAAATATAGACGTGGATCAAATTCTTGACATCGGCAACGAGGCTTATGAACAAGTTATAATGTGGATTGAACGAGGCCGACCAGAAATAAAAGAAGTGAAAGTGAGAGAAAAAGAGGGAGAGGAGGAAGAGGAGGAGGAGGAGGAGGAGGAGGAGAGGGAGGAAGAAGAAGAAGAAGAGGCTGAAGAAGAAGAAGAAGAGGAAGAGGAGGAGGAGGAAGAAGAAAAAGAAACTGTCGCTCGGAAAGTTACACGCGCTCCGAGTCATTTAGATGTCTCTCTCTTACCTCCCAGATTGAAACTAGCTGAGAATTACGCGTTTTTCAAGACGAGTATGAACGTTGTCGACGGCGACGCGAATCCTTTGGCTAATCTCGCGGAGGCTCTCGAGTATTACTTCGAACGATATTCCGAAGTGATATTGGAAAACAGAAGACTGATGTACGCCATGTGGAAGGAGGATGACAAATTTTTCCTGTTCAATCCTTACGGTAGTGATTCAGAGGGATGGCGTATTTGGAATTATTCATCTGCGTTTATCGTAACGGACAGTCTCAACGAACTGGTTGACCTTCTTTACGGTGTCTTAGAATACAACGATCCGCGTTTCTCACTTCATTTCGTAGCTCTCGACGCGATAGAACCGGGAAAGTACAAGTCACCCACGGAAATTGTAATTCCAGATGAGAAAATGAGAAAAACGTTCCAAACAAAGTTCTTACCAATTACTGATGACGATTTAGTGAAGCTCGAGGAGAAGAAGCCGGACGTTGTCGACGTAGAAGCGAAAGATCTTGTTGATAAAGAGGATGTAATAGAAGAAGAGGAAGAAGAAGAAGAAGAAGAGGAAGAAGAAGAAGAAGAGGAAGAAGAGGAAGAGGAAGAAGAAGAAGAGGAGGAGAAAGAGGAGGAGGAGAAAGAGAAAGAAAAAGAATTTGAAGATATCGATTTAGAACCGCTAGAAGATCCTGTTGGGACAATCGAGGAATCCCTACAGCCCGACGCACCTTACCGCTTAAACTTGGCTCTCTTGACCTCCACAGTAAAAATCCAAGATCCGACCGAAGAAGAGTTGAATGGCTTGCCTGAGGAAGTGATACTGGAAAAGATGAAGTACGATCACCCACCGCCGTACGTGATGCCGCCGAAGAGAACGCTCCGCATTTTGCTGGAGGCAAAATTGGCGAACAGGTCGATCCCGTCGCTCGTATCTAGATTTTCGATCGATTCAAGGCTGAAAATCAAGAAGGGCGATGTCTCCGTGGAACCTATAACAACTGCGATTGTGCCGTTGCTGCGAGACACGAAACCTTCGAAGATGATCAAGCTATCTTTCGGGAGGTACTTGTACTCGAGATTGCCTCCGATCCGTATGGTGCCTCTAAGAGCTATTGACGAGGGTTACATCCAGGACGAAGAAATCGATAAAGCGATTGACGAAAAATATCCCGGACGAGGGGAGCTGGAAAAGAAAGAAGACGAAACGTTAGGGAAGTTATCGAGAGTGTTTTACGCCGCGAGACCAGAACTGATACCACTTGGACCGATCATTAAAACCCCCGTTTTAACGATAAAGCACCTGATAAGTCCCGATGAGCGGAAACGAAAGATCGTGCCAAAGGCGAAAGAAATAGTGCCTGCTGTCAAAGAGAATCTCCGCGATGCGGAAAAGCTACTATTCAAATTAATATTCCCGAAATTCCGCCCTGAGCTGCAGGTTAATTTTCAATAATTTTCCAATAATTACAAAAATATAATAAAAGAACGCACATTATTATACAATATAGTCCAAAAAAATTGCAAAACTATCACATTTTTTTATTTGTATAAATATTATTACTTATTATATTTTTAATTTTTACAAAAACTTTTTTTAGTCTAATTAAGTTTTCTTTGCATTCAGCCACCGGACAAGAAAAATGATGTCAAAACGGTAGAGATGCAGAAAATGATAATTAGTGCAGAAGATTTAGAAAGAAAAGTAGAACTTCCATCATCGAAAGTTATCGGTTTCCAAGTAATTTTAATACATTCAAAACATGTCACGTAAGCATTTGATATCTCATATCACGAAAGTTTCATAAACTATAATTAGTATCTGTTTTCTATCATTTTTGCATGTAATTGGATACTTGATAAGTGACCTATTTAGCGCGCTGTTGATCTAAATATTACTTTAAGGTTGTGGATGAAAACGTGGAGATAATACGAGGCAATATCAGTCTGCTGGATCGCGCAAGAATTGATTCTGCTTACTTCAAACCTTGCTACTACGCGGCTATATACTGCATTTTGACGAAAATCGTGCTGGATGTAGATCGCTTTCCCGCTAACGCTCTGGATCAATGGATTCGCTTCGCCGATATGCTCGACCAACATGTCGGCAGATTGCGACACAATGGGTATAGAACGTTTGACAGGATAAACATGTTTGGCAGAAGTTTCAACATTGTTCTGAAAGAAATCACCTGCTCCGACCTCGAGAGTTCCCCAACCGACGAGCTTGATATTATCGTGAAGAAATTTCTAGAAAAACATCAGACCGGTATATTGGTGTTGACAAATTGCGCCTACGCAATCTGGCAGGCGGATGATAGATATTACGTTTTCGATCCTTATCCTTGCGACGAGAAAGGTCAGGCGAACGAGGAGGGCTACTGCTGCCTTATGAGGTTCCGCGATCTCAGGTCCATGCTCGATAGAGTTAAAGAAAACGCCGGCGAAACTGCGAGAGAGCCTTTTCGCCTCTACACCGTATTAGTCACTCACATGGAAATGACGAAACGTAAACAGAAACGGAGGAACGTCAAGCGTCGCGCGAAGCAGCTAGAGGAATCGGAAGAGTCGGTTCGCGACGACGTAAAGTTGGACGTGACAACGCCAACGGTCGAGTCCGAAATGTCTCTGATCGAGTTAGCCGAGTGGGTCGCACCGGATCCGGAATTGGATCCCGATCGTGACGTCACGGCCGTAGGTTTTACGCCGATGCGGTATCACGAGGCCTCGATGCTCGAGGCGATTGTTTTGGAGAACGACATTACCGCGCCTGTATTGACGCCGTTCAAAGAGCCGTCGGAGATCGATCGCGATCAGGATCGCGAGGAAACGGCGATGGAGCGAAGAATACCGCCCGAGAGGCTATTTCGTAACCATACGGCCATCGCAATCCCCATCGATCTCTGCATCCTGGCGTGGTCGTTGATCCACGATCCTGCGTCCTGGTCGGAACGTACTATCAACGGCTTACTCGAGGCTGCCGTCGATTACGCCTTTGACAACGCGTTGGCGAGCGAGGACACTTCCGTGAGCGATATGATCGATGGGGCACTGCCGGAATTCGAAATAGCGAATTACGCGTTTCGAGCGGTATTCGCGCCGATACACCGCGGAATCCTGTACGCCACGGAGGGATGGAATCTCGCGTCAACCCTGAAGAAGATATTCGAGACGGCGATCTACACCGGCGCGATCATCGTTTGCCGTTACGCTCACGTGGGCATTACGAAGTGCGGCAAGAATCACTTCGCCTGGTGGACGGTCACGGGGACGAAGAGCCTGCGAATGATCGCGTCCAGCAGCCTGGGCGAGTTTCTCAAGCTAATTGTTAAGGTGATCGACGAGCCGCGGGAGACTGAATTCGCCGTGAGAGCGATCACTATATCCTATGCGCGAAAAATGGCGCCCGATTACAGCGATGTTAAAGGTCTTCACGAGCCGACGACGACGTCGTCTCTACCGGAGATTCACCGAAAGGAGCTTCCGGAGTCTTATGACGTTCAAGCGATTTTCAAATCGATCGGCCCCGCGTCGAAACCGATCTTCGTACTCGGAACGGTGGTTCTTCGCGATCGCGACAGCCTCCTGGAACCGCTGGTGAAACGTTGCTACTTCGTCGCGTTACTGGCTGTCGTGGTAAAAAGGGACATCGTTCAGTCTCCGCTTCCCGGCATGATCGACAGGGTCCTCGAAGTCGCGGAGAATTTGTATAGAAAATTCTTCGAGCCGAAATTTCATACGGAACATGTTTTTCGAAATGTCCCGCTGATGAACAGGCTTTTCGATTTTCGTGACTGCGCGTCACCCTTGGTCGTACTAACAACGAATTCTCAGACTGGCAGAAAGGATTTTTACGCGCAAGTGAGTGCCGAGGATGAGGAAGAAAATTATTTTTTCTAAATCTTTTTATTCTTTTTATAAGAATGGAATTAATTCTCCGATTTTACTTTCTACAATTTTATCTGACGCAGTTATTAATTTTTTTAATGTATTTATAAAATTTTATGTCATTTCTACTAATTATTATATTTCAATGTATCCTGTCATACAGCTCTATTTACTAAAAGGATTTTTAAAAATATATTTTCGTTTTTTATTTTCTTTATATTTTTTCTGTGCTTTTTATTCTATCTTTTACTATTTTAATATATGAGAAAAGTAGATTTTTTTCTAATTAGTCTGTTCATTTTTATTTATTTATGTTTATTTATTATAATTTGCCTAATAAATAGGTCACATTTAGAATTTATTGAAGTTAATATTATACCTCTTAATATTAATTTAATTTTTAAACGTCATTATATCTATAATCGTTGGTTTAGGTGAAACGGCATCTGAAAAATTACTTTAAGACGTACACGAGCGGTATACTGCACTTTACTAACTGCTGCTACGGCTTTTGGTACTCGAGAGCGACCAACTGCTACTACTACCTGGATCCTTACCAATGCGATGCGAGAGGCAGAAAGACCCTCGCCAACGGCAACGCCTGTCTGTGCATCTTCTCCTGCCTGCGTCAAATGGTGAAGCACATGTGCCTCAATCAATACGAAGGCACGACCGGATTCTTCCTCCATAGAATTCACGTGAATTCCATCGACGCGCCGGCGTTCGACAAGTTCCAGGAAGACCCCATGTGGGTCTATCTCGACTATCAGTGGAACTTCACGCATTCGATTATGAGATCGCGTAAGAGAGCGAAGGGCGGCGACAGGTCGGATCCATCCAAGTTTGATCGGCGATTTTGGAACAACTATGCGATCGAAGTGATCGACCTGATTTACTCTATCTGGGGCACGATCGGCGCGTACGATCGTCGATTCGGCGAACGAGCCGGGAAAAACCGCGCCGCCATATGCGTCGCCGTTCTAGCCATGCAGAATCTCTGTCATCCTTCGCGTTGGAGTCCGGCCGTCCTGGACTCGGCCGTGATCTGCGGAGATTCCTACTACACGGAGAGCCTGAGGAGCACGATGCAGAAGTGCTCGAAGCAGCCCGAGAACAGGTTCGGCCTGCAGACCTCCTTCAGGATATTCCCACACTCGTGGACCGTAGATATTGGCACGAGTGTACACGGGATTCTGTACGGCGATCGAAATAGATTGACGTTAACCGACGCGCTGGCATTGGCCTTTGAGGAATCTCGCAACGTCATCGTCGAGTGCAACAGGATCGCCTTGGCGGCACTGGCGGCTAAGGACGCTTATTACGTCGCCGATCCCTGCTGGATCGGCCCGCCGTTATTCGCTAGGAATCGCGGCGCGATCTACGCTCTACGTTGCAAAAATATGAACGCTCTGATATACGCGATTGCGAAAATGTTCAATACCAATCAAAGACTCGGCGTACGCGTCACGCCGCTGAGCCTCTCGTTCGATCGAGAGGACTTCGATGCCGATCTCCGCATCGCGCGAAGAAAGATTCTGCCGAGATCTCTGCAGAAATCGCCGGGAAAAATCGAAGACCCCGGCGCGCCTATTCCCGGAGCGGTCACGGTACCCGACGAGGATTCCTACCCGCGGTATCGACGCCGTCTCGCCGAGGGTGCCACCAGAGATTTTCAACTGGAGAGCTTGCAGCTTCGTCGTACGGAGCCCGCGTTGAATCCCGAAAATGCGAACAATGCGCTCGTGAGCACCAAGTGTCGTTTGAATCTCGGTCAAGCGCGTCCTCGGAAAAGGCCTAAGCTACCCTTCGACCCTGTCGAGACGAAAGATGATGTGTTGGCCGATTCTTTGATCGATCTGTACGAGACGCGAATTTCCGTCACTGGTTCGATTACCGCGGATCGTTATCCGAGACTGATAGACTTCGCTAGCGACGATCCTTCACCCGGGGTAGAGTCGCTCGATTATGCGAAAGTAGCTTCATCAGAGGACGAAGATTTTGCATAGATTTCGAGTCGCGGAAATGTTTCAAAAGACCCAATAGCTATAGGCATCGTTTATCTAAAAATAAAAGAACCGTGCGTCCTGGACTATGTCTGGACATTTTTATCATTTTAAGTCCTTAAATAAGAATTAAAAATCAAAAATCAAAGTGAAAAATATATTTCTTGTATTATATTTTTATCTTTGATTTTAATTCGCGTTATTTAAAAACTAAAATGATAAAGGTCTAAGACATATGTCTTAAGTGTCCCGGCGCATTGGTATCTTAATCGCTGCTGAAGGAGACAAAGCTGACAGTACATTGGACACCTGTAGCAAAACAAGCAACGTAATGACCGACGTAGTAGAACAAGGATGATTGAGGCCGACGTCGGAATTTTACGGTAAATAAAGAAAGATGATTCTACAAGTTGATTAAGAGACGTTAAACGTTCTTTTTTCAAGATTCTGACGTAATGGTGGGATGATGATGGAAGAGTAAAATGCGACTGACTGCGATCTCGTGCGATTACATATCAGCATTATGCAAGATTGATTCATTTGGAAATCTACCAAGGTTCTTATTTTATCTCTTGGAAAACAACGCTGGGGAAAAACTTAATGACTCAATAAAAAGAGAATAGATCTAGAACATTTCCATTAATTATAAGACTATTATCTTCTTATATACAAATTAACACGACATCTCGTAAATAGCATAAATTCGCACCTTACACCTTTATGTCAGTAAATTTGTAGGAATTATATATAACATATACATATAAAACACGCAATTTTTTACACGTGTATATGTAAAATTGATAAGTAATGGAAGAATAATCAGTTATTAAACAATTATTAACAATATTAAATATCTATTTGTAATCAAGTTACAAATTTGACTAAAAACGATAAGTTTATCACAAATATCTTTATTAATTTATAATTTTTTTGTTGCATATGCAATTTTATTGCATGCAACATGCTATTTTCTTATCCTTTCTTATCCTTTCTGAACATTCTCAACAAGAAAAATATTACATATAATTGAAGAAATTATGAAAGAAAATTTAGATTTATCAAAGATTTATTTGTGTTATAAGGGAGAAGAAGTAAACAAAGGCTTAAATTTTATATAATTTATTCACATATATTTTACGCTTACATCTAATTATTAAAATAAATGCGTAAAAAAGTAACTAAAGTTGTTAGTAATGGACGGTGAAAAACGCTTGAATCGACATAATCGTAGGTTTTGTACCTAAAATATAATCGAACTAATCAAACGGAATATATAATTCATTAGTGAGATTAGTTTAATTAAGTGATTAGTTTAATATAATAACACGTTCAGCTTAGATTCTTGCAAAAAGTGGTACATACTTATAAATCACTTTAAAATAATGCAAAACGCGATTATAATACGTAAATCTTACATAATACAATTATTAGTAAATGCTTGTTGCGTATTCAATAAAAAAAAGACACGATATAGCCAAAATATATAATTTTTAAGCCCATTAAACTTTACAATATATAAAAATGACTTCGCTTAAAAATCGTTTCTGTAAAAATCATTCGTTTGGTGTTATTCTTTTTTATTCTTTTTCAATATAACTAATATTCTTAAAATTTTCCATATTTTAAGTGATTAAATTGTTTAAACGACTTTTAAGCGTACAGCTTGTACGCGATACGATTATTATTGTTAGGCTTATGCATTATTTAAGTGGACAATAACAACGTTAAAGATAATATTGCATTTAAGTACGTAGCGCGACGAATCATATACGCTTAAAAAAATATTTAGGAAGAAACGAAAGAAATATATATTTTCTCACAGAGAATTTTCTCAAAAACAAATTAGTACAAGGTTTCAACGATAGAAAAATTTCAAATAAAATTGTTTAGCTAATAACTCAGAACTAAAATAAATTGGACGGTTAAGATCATACCTTCCATAAAATTCTCAATAAAACAACAAATGCAAATTACGAAAGAACATTACTTACGGCTAAAATTTGCACATACACCTTTCTGAAACATGTTATGAACTTATAGCAATCACGCGCCACAATGTATTACGGTTTTCGATTCCAGTCAGTAAAGGTTTTTTCCTTGCTCCCGAATTCGATAACGATCGGTTGTGATTAGACGTAATATCGAAGAACAAATCGGAAACACTGATGTCGGAAAAAACGTTACAACGCCTACCGTACAACAAAGTATCACACGTACGGAGACATGTAATCACGGGGTTTTAATTAACGAGGAACGCCAACCGTGTCCATTTATATATGTGCGATCGCATGATAATTGCAACGGAAAATTCAATAACAAGCGATGCCTTGGGATATTTTTCTCGTTTTAAATTGTGTATTCGTTTTACTTCCTCTGTAGAAAAAATTGATTTTGCAAAGAGATAGGACGTCGCGTCGTCCTGAAAGGGGAAACACGCGATCGTCTTAATTGCATTTGCGGAAATGCGGTTATTTGTCTGCCGTTTCCTCGGTTTCTGGTTTCGTGTACAAGATTTCGGCGTACTCCGTTTTGTCCTCATTAATTCGGCGAGGCGCGGCGCCTTGTTGCTGCTGCGTGAGATCCAATTCCGCGTACACTATTCCACCCTCGCTTGCCGGAGGATTCGTTCTGCCTTCTTGCCCGGCCGGCTCAGCGGTCTGCAGCTATTATATATATCATGTTTTTCTCAGATGTACAAAAACCGATAAAGAACCTTGATTGCGCATATTACCGTGATGACGTACATTTATATTACAATATAGTTTGTAAAAAAAAAATGAATAAATGAATCCTATAATAAGTAGTTCTTTTTATACTCAAGCAGAAAAACTAACGTGACGTCGGAATTTTATATTCACATAAAATTAATTTTATATTTTAGATAAAAACAAAGATTATGATTTAAAAAACTCGTTAGTAATCTACCGCATTCGTTATCCACTATTACAGAGGCAAACTCTAAGGTTGTGGTATTTAGATTTATAATTTATAAGGAAATATTATAAGGAGAAACACGTACCAGGCACGTGTTATTTCTTTTCTAACTTAATATTTAATTTCGTTCGACTCGAACAATCCAAAATTTTACTAGAGAAAAGTTTGATATTACTCATAATTTAATTTTTTATATCGGCTTTTTTATGAGTTAATAACGAAGATTTGCAGAAGTTCAGATTTTGCTTTCTATTGCAGCATTAATTAATCATTAATACACAATTAAAAAAAAAATTTTTCCGACATGTATTATTGTAAAGACCGAAGATAACGAATTGGCGCTGGCGTAAGAAAAGAAATAATAAAACATAACAAGGATAACGAGTTATAAATACGTCAACCGCGTAGAAAAAAAAACAGCAGCGATTACCTTCTCGTCGTCGACGGTAACGACAGTCTTCATGGTGTCCGTATCAGCGCCGGATACTTTATCTTTGTTCTTTCCAAAGAATCGGGACAGATTGATCCTGGGCTTCCGTTGTCCCCGGGACGACGCTCCGTCCACTTCTGATCGGGAATATCTGCCGGCGCTCTCTGTGTCACTTCTATGTACATATAATGTATGTATAATGCATAGAGAATTAAGTTGTCTTTTTTTTTTCGCGATAAGACACGTTTCGACATGATCACGCAACAATAGTTTCACAAGAAAACAAAACGTTAAAAACTATGCAGCGCTCATAATTAACTTTTCGATATTAGAGAAGAACTAATATTTAACAAGTTCGTTTTGCATTGAATAGTTACTAATCCCAATGAAGATGTACAAAATTACTGCACGTGTTTGTACGAACGTATATGTATCACATTTGTTTTTTTAGTTTAGCGGATGATTTAATTTAGCGGAAGATTAATGAATGTACTATTCAGAACGTTTATAGTTACATGCATAAATTGTATGTAATTAACCTGTATCTTCGTGTCAAGTACGACATTGATTAAGCTATTAGGTTTTCTTTATTTTCTTTGTCAATTTGCTCTTTGTCTCTCCTTATGCGTAGCATGTACAAATGTGTATCCGTAATTAGAAAAAATGACCGATTGAAACTAAATTAAAATGATAATAATGTAAAGAATCCGTTATGAAATATTTGAAAATACATAAAAAAAAGCGTGATGCTCTGCAAATTTTTTTTTTTTTTTTTTTTTTTTTTAATTCGTGTTAGATATTTTAGATCATATTTCACACATAGTCACATGCAGCGAGAATTGTAAATATTGAAGTGAAGTTTTTAGAAAGTTTCACACGTAACGTGGCGAATGATGTGATAATAGACACTATTTCTCCATGTCGCGCGCATGATGCAATTGATTATCCAATGGAACTTAACGGCGCGTTAAAAAATTAATTGACTTAGCGTAGCGTTAGTCGTTTGAATGCTTAGGGAGTTTTTACTTCCGAGAGTTACAACATAAGCGCCGCGGTTAACACAGATTGCCTATACGTGAATTACAACGAAACAGCCAATGGACACAAAGCGCACGCATAATAAGTATGAAGCGTCAAGTTTTTCACGGTTAAGATTATACTGGGGAGGGATATCATATAAGCGGCCTTGAGATCGGTCGATTATGAATGCGCAATCTTCTACAAAAAATGCGAGGAGATTCGCATGATAAGCAGCGTATTACATATTACATGCCACGCGCTGCCACTAATTAAGCGGCGTATTTTCCTCTTCCCTTTTTTTTGCTCCACGTTCTGTTTCCTCACTACCAAATTATCGTCTTCTTGCTACAGGTGGGATATCGCGTAGCAGCAGCCATCTTGTTGACGCCTCATCTTTTGTATGGTTTTTTTTTTACGTTGCTTTTTATATAAGCAACAAAATTATTATTACTTTCTTACTCGAAAACCGTGAACTTTCGTCATCGAAAAAAATGTGCAGCGATAGTAATTAATCATGGAGTTACAAGCATCTTAATGCGTTTTTCGGATCGTATTTTTATGGATCGTTAACGTCGTAAAATCTTAAGTCTCGAACTAATTGCTTCGAGATATTTGCAAGCGAAATCCTCGATTCCGTCACGGATATTGTTGCATCGTTTCCGCCTTATATTTTACACGTTTCTCGTATACGACCTTCACTAATTGTAATAAGACAGAATTATAGAAGCAAAAGTAGAATATAGAATAAAAAATTCGATATCGCTATGTAGAATGGAGGAATCGCTGAGACTGCTCGATTACGAGTTTTAATTGCTTGGTTATACATATTTCGCAATAATTAATCTATGTAACGCGATTGCGTAAATACGACACGCAAAGTCTACCCAGCCGTATTCTAACTTTGACCTCATTTTTTGATTTGTTTATCTCATTGATAAATGTGATTACGAGAATGAGGTCGCTTATACCCATATCATTTATGTTATGGCTGTAGACGGCATTCAACGTTATCAGGGATCTACCCCACAATAGATTTTCGATTTTTTTTTTCATATTCTCAATTATTTTAACTTGTACCGATATGTAGTGATTTTTTAATTATTATGTCGAAAAAAAACCACCCAGAGAACATCATGACTTCCTAAAGACGTCTGAAAGACGTCTTATATAAAACTGTCGGAAAGATCATAATATTATGACGTTTTTAAAAGGTCTTATGACCCGATTTATATATGACGTCTTTTAGATGTCTTATAGACGCCTTATTTCAATTAATTTAGTCTATTAATTTAACTATTTTTAGACATATTGCAAAATAAAAAATAATAATACGCAAATGCGTCAACGAGAAGAAAAATACGAAAGAAGAGCTAGCGTTGCTTGCTAAATCGGTGTATAAACAATTTAATATTTACATAACTTAGGACAATCTATATGTAACAACGGAGATCGCGGTTTTGTCATTAGCAAAGTTATGTAAGTATTGAATTTTTAACATGCCGATGTATCAGTTAATTCCAGTCTCTGTCTTGTATTTTTCCTCTTGTTTTGCGTTTCCAAACAGCTCTCCGTTTTAATTATGTTGTTGTAACACTAAATGATGCAAAATATCTAAATACCAAATTGATTTACCTGGCGTAAATTATATTTTTATAGTCTTGATTTTAATTGATAACTGTTATAGTAAAAAAAAAAAAATAAAATAAATACCTGTGTTTGTTCCACGAAATGTCTTATAAAAACATTCGGAAAGTTTTAAAGGCGTTCTTAAGACATCTTTAATTAAAGTCTTTTAGACATGCGTGTTGTCTGAGCAAGAGATAATTGCCGGATTTATTCTCGCAACGTATATTGATGATCGTAAAAAAGTTGATTGATCCTTTCGTTACTTTTTTCTTTCAGTTCGTGAAGTAATAAGAGGTTTTAATCTATTGTCACGTAGGATTTATTTTTGCCGGTAACACAGCGAGACGAGAAACAGTTCCCAGTTTGATCAAATTGCGCAGAAAACGGGCGGCGAACAATACTTTGTTGGCCGCGCTGCCTTTCCGGGCAATTTAATCCAATTAGGTCCGACGAGTAAGAAAAGCGAGCGCGTCGACGGACACATATCCGCGCGACATTGCCGAGAAACGAATAAAATAAAAAAAGCTGCTGCTTGCCTTTTTCTAACGACATCGGCCGTAGTTTTCGATTTGCCGAGGTGAAGAAGGCTAACGCCCGTCGCTGGGTCCGCGAAGTCTCTGAAAATGTGCATGCTTGGCAAAAGTTCTACGGAACGACAAATCGAGTCGAGTGACGGAAAAGCGACGAAGAGGGATCTCTCGCTCGTTCGTCTCTGAATCGCGTCACACGGCTAAATTAAACTAAAGCACTACGAAAGAATGAAAGTATTAGTCATGACGCCGGGTGCGAGTGTGATAGATATTGGTAAGCGAGAGTGCGATAATGTGGATTGAAATAATAAAACGTATATCGTAATTTCGGTATACTCACGACTCCCCGAGATTCCTGGTGGACGAGTGACCTGAAAGTAAGGACAAGTTTTGCTTTAATCGGACAATTAAATATAAAGTGCAATGCTTTCGTAATAAATGCAAAACCCTGAGAGAGATGCGTGCTCGCTATAATTTTATCTGATATATGAAATAGCTTTCAGGATTTATTAAAACGTAAATAAAGTTTTAGAAATTTTTATTTTTAATTGAGATACGTTTCTTAAGATTAATACTGTCAATAGTATTTTAAATTGTATTATGTATTATTATTCATTGAATGCAATCTACTCAAAATTATATCGTTTATTTCATATGACAATATTGATAATATTTTCCTATACAATTTTTTATATAATTAAAGAATTTACTAAAAATGTTGTTAAAAATGAAAGGAAGTTTTGTAAGTAATTCCAAGAATTTATGCTTTAAGATTATAAAATTCGCTTGAAGCGATTAAAGATGTTGTTAAAAATGGAAGGAAGTTTCGTAAGTAATTCAAAGAATTTATGCTTTAAAATTATAAAATTCGCTTGAAGCGATTAAAGATGTTGTTATATTAAAAAATTTATCTTTAATTATCCAATTCCTTTATCTAGCTACAAGACAGCATCGTCAGTGGTGTGACATAAATCACTAACTTTTGAAACATGATGTCAATCATTATCAGTCAACATTATCCATATCTCTTTTCTTTTACTTCTATCGCAACTGACTGCAGCTGGTGACTACTCACGTAATCTCAAATTAGAATTCTCAATTTATAATTTCTCTATTAATAATATTATAAATATTATTAAATTAATCTCTTCGTACTCATTAAGTAAAAGATATATAAATCATTTAAAAAAAGCATCATTAATATCACAATCACAAATTAAAGATTAATTATCGTCGTGCTAATTTAGCTTTTGAGTTCAAAAGTCTGTATTTTGCGCTCTAGAAATGAAATCCTGAAGTTACAATATCCAAAATAAATAAGCTTAACGAAATGAAAGGACGATACGATCTCTCAACATTTATATATTTAAAACAAATGTTTTATTTCAAAAATCATACGATATCTAAGTATAATATCATAGCGACGAATGAACTTATAATTAATTATACATACAGCTCTCTATATATTAATTTCATTTGAATCCTTAGATATACTTTTCTTCGCCTATCGCATTGTATCTACAGGTAGAGATACAAAATGTGTTATCGTTTCTCGCGCGGACGCGGCGTGGCTAGCTCATCTTAATTGCGATCTGTGTAACATCATTTTAAACCGTTTTGCCTGCTTAATTAAAGAGTCAGCGATCTCTCTGGACTATTCCTGAAACCGATCGCCAACACGGCGCCGTTTCGATTGGGCCCTTAATCGGAAAATGACGAGATAACGATGTCGCGCAAACGCAATTTCTCCCGGTATAACCGCGATTTCGCGCGGCATTTAATTAGATCCTAAAAAATGCTTCAAAGAGAAGAGAACACCAATTGCAGGTATTTATAATATAATCTCGCGATCCGGCGCGAATCGGCGCCGCCATCGCGTTCATCATCTTACTCTATAGACTTACGTTTTAACATAAATATATCTATATAATATAATATATATAGTATATATATACCCCATTGTGTATGGCCAACGATCATGCTCCTTAATAACGTATGTCATCTTTTCGATTAATATTACGAATTTTACAAATGTTCATTCAATCTCTAGTTGTCGCAGGGCAACGAAAAACGCGATCGAACGCAAATGTGTGTATATACGCGTACATCTGCATGTCTATATGTATATAAATATATATATATATATACACACACACACACATACACGCGCGATTGTATAAACATGTCTTGAAAGCATGATCATCGAGATTTAAGTTGTACACATTAAAAGTATTGTTACATTACAATTAATTTATTATAAGAGTGAGAATTACGCAATAAATGTATCAATATCAATGAAACGTATTAAAATTTATCGGGAGATTTGTACGCAAGTGGATTCACGTGTATAAATAATTTCGCGTCTCCTTTCTGTTTTTCACATTATACCGACGACAAGATTATGTTTAACGATCTCTCGATCGGAATAAATGAGATAAACAGCGCCATAAACTTGCATGTTACGCATTTTGTAAACACCGATAATTTTATGTAAGCGGGTGTATTGCGGTTCACAAGTAATCGTTCTTATCGTTTTTAGCTCGTAACTTATATGATTAAGAGTGAAGGTTGTACGTGACATTTTTCTCTTATGGCATTTCGTAAGTATGACAAAAAATTCTATGTATCGGTATTTTTGGCAGTGTTCTTCGACGTTGTTCTCGCTATACATACTTCCGGATCTCTGTTCGAGCTTTTATCTAATCTCGTGAGTTTTATTGAAACACTTATCATGGTGGCCTTATGTAAGTTTAGTAACAGCGACTGATTGAAATGTAGAACAGCTGATAAAATCAAAACAACTCACAGACAAAACTAAAATTGGGTAAAAGAATAAGTTATTCTTGTCTTGATAGAGATTAAGCTGCAATGAAAGGCTTTCAACACTCGACTTCACTAAATTCGAAGTTTATTTTAGAACAAATCTGGCAAGATCTTTACGACAATCTCTGTTTCGCTCGTTAAAAAAATTATTCTCCTAATAATCGTTTAATTAGTCTCCAATTAGACTGTTACTATTTGCTTAAGAGTTTAATGTGCTGAGAGCGACTTTCAATTAGCAAAAGTTTCCGATAGACTCGAGAAAGAGTCTCGATAGTCGTTTATTCACGCGCGTTTATTATTTTCCGATAGTGAGGATTTCGTGTATATAGCCTAGCCTAAGACGGAAAAATTGAACATTCATCAGTTTTCGATCAGTTCTCTCCTCGCGTCGTTCCTTTTTCGGGAAACGACACGTGACCTCTCGCTTTTATCGGAATATTGTAAAACATTTAAAAATCGGATGTGTGACCACATACATTACTTATTATGTATATAAAAAATTCGGGTTGCCCTAGTGCTCGCTCTTGCGTTCGCACTCGCTAAAACAAGATCGTCGCGATGCGTGAAGATATGCAGATATCTTCCTCCATCCATGTCTTTTTTTTTTTTAGATAAACGCACGATTTTCCCCTTTCCCCGTTTTTCTTTTAGGCTCTATTACATATATTTAACATACTGACATTAGTATACATAATATATATTACCGTGATTATACATATATAATGCATAAATTATACACATATATATTTATACTATATATTATATATTATATATACTAACAAATCTCGATATACTCGGGTTGAAAACTGATGCGAGACAGCCTCTGTGTGACGGCGCGAACCAACGTACCCTTGCGAACGGGGCCCGCCCCCGTTGGCAATGTAGCCGCGGTATGTCCAGTAACTCGCAAGTGCAACAACCGACGTCATTCTTCTACGGTATCTTACGACACTTTCCTCCCTTCGCTTCCAATATCGCTGGAAAGCGGAGAGAGCGGAAATAGCGGAAGAAACTTTTGCCATATATATATTACGGAGAAATATAGACGGGAAAGGGAAATAAAGGGACGAGCTTACGGCTGAGTAGGGCACGCGAGAGAGAGAAAGAGGCGGAAGGATAAATGCCCTATAACTGAACGCGTAACATTTCCCTCGTTTTACTACGCGAGCCGTATTAAGGGAAAGGCTCGTACCCTCGTATATAGAACGCGACACGTAAAAATGACGTCGGTCGTCCCAATTACAAAATACTGACGTATCATTATCGCGTCTATCCCGCGCGCGCGCGCGTCGTCCTTTTCGGAAAAAAAGTTCTATCAACTCCCGTTAAGTAAATCTCACACATTTTCTGCCCCCCCCCCCCCCCCCGATAATATCTTTCACCCTGAAAAAGTTTCACGGATAATAACGACAGGTCGACCCGGCAATTGGAGTGCAAGCGCGGATATAAGTGTTGTCACTTAAACTCGATCGGCGTTTCACGAGTTGCAAGCCAAGTGCCCCCGACGCAGAATATATAATACCGTCTTTATTCGCGACTCTCGTACCGTTATATTTATAATATATATTTATATTTATATATCTTTATTTATATTTATATTTATATCTATATTTATATATATTTAGAGTATGTACAACACGCAGTAGAGATTCGACCGTCGACCGACAAACTGCACCGGCGTTTCTCCTTCCAAACGAAATTCGATTAATTCTTTATCAATATTCTGCATAATAATCGTATCATATCTCTGGCGAGAATCTCGATGATCCCGTGTCGGTCTCAGCACGGCTCTTTTCTTGTATAAGTGAAAACACACGAACGCGCATCCGGGCAAAAAAAAAAAGAAACAGCGGAGGAGCGTACGTGCAGAATTCGGAAATGTATGAATCGATGAATGGAACATGAGAAAATCCGCCCTTTGGTTCTTATTCGATTTTCTTTTTTACGCGATGCCGACGAGACCTATGTTATGTATTGTGTGTGTGTGTGTAAATATGTACGAGTACTTCATTTAAAATTGCACGATTGCGTTTGGTGATTAGCTGAGAAAAAGTCACCTGTACAAAAGTACAAACGACACTTATTGTCGAAGAAAACAATAAGAATTTACCTTCCTTTCGTAACGTTATTGATGCGCCGCAGAAAGTATTTCTGGTAAATGCGTATAGAATGTCTCCGTGAGGTTTGCATCGAAATGAGAGCATATTCTCTTGTACGAATGCCTTAACGTTAAATATCTCGATAACTAAAAATAAAACTGTATTAAATTAAATTCGATTCAATGTTAGAAAAGTAAAATATTTTTGTTCGTTTACAAGTATTGAGAGCTCAATCTGCCAGGAATTTTTCGAAATTATTCAGAACGTAATTCTATCACAATTTTAATTCTCGTCGAAATCTACCGCTTCAAAAGCTCGATGCAAACCTCTCAATAATTCCGCAGGATGTAAATGTCGTTGGATGGAAAATATATTTAACGTACCGCTGACATATTTAACATGAAAGTGAATCGCACCGTGAAACATCTATCGCACAAATTTTTTAATATGACAAGCTTCGAAAATTTGATTATCACAATTGTACTTATAAAACTCATATATCATTCCCCTAGATACGATTCAATTTGTATACACAGCGCATTAATTATACTTGCCATCCAACAAGTGAAATAGGTTGTGTGTGTTGTTGAAAAAAAAAAGTTTAATTTACTGAGTAACTAAAAAATACGTCTTTTTTTATATAAAAATTCTGCAGTTATTTACGTAACCACAAATGCCGCTCTTACAAATAGCCATGTACATGTATTGTAGAAAATATTGTAGAATGAAAAATTACGTCAAACGGAGACTGTCGGTGTTGATATACATATAATACTGTCTAGTGACGTTTGGAGGGATATAATTTGTTTTATCGTATATATCGTAAGAATATCATATATAAATCTTATTGGCTCGATTATATCCGTCAATCGTATGATCCACGGTCGGATTCGAATGCATCTTTCGTATTTAAATGCCGCATATAAAATCACACTTTTCATATATAAAACGCAATAATTATTACATATAATTCGTTTCGCAAATGAGATTCTCTCTAAGTGGAATTCGCATCTTATAAAGTCGCAATAATCGAAACGTTGTTAAACGTTTCACTGTAATTATGTACAGAATGTTTCGTAAATTTCAGGAAAACAGGAAATAAAACTAAATAATAAGAAAATTCCAATTTTCTAATAGAGCATAAATTAAAAGTTTAAATGTGTATTTTTGAGATTCATTTGAGATTCACGTTTTTTTGGACAAATTGATAGACTTCTGCCTGAACAAACTCGTTTTAGATGCAACATTAGATGCATTCCTGTTTAAGAATTCACGCAACATTCTGTATACTCGCGCAATGATCTTATTGCTCTCTAATGTATATGTGTATACAACTTGTAAAAAGATCTCTCGCTGATAAAATGCATTTAAGTTGTGGTGGCCGCGTGTGCCTCTATCGAGATGGCAACCCGGCACCACACTAATTAGCAAACGCGCTTTCTAGCGAGCGCCGTGCCGCCTAATTGTAAGTTTATAAATTCCGGAAAAATACTCGTCGCCCTTATCGGCCGATCGAGCTACCATCGCAACAGTCGAAATTGAGGGCACATACTCGGATAGAATCACCATTCGAGTCGCGGATGGTACATTTGGGGATCACATCACACCACCACAACGTGTACACGTGTAATCCCAAAAAGTAAAGCACAACAGTAAAACGCCAGGAATGTTACAATATTCATAAAAATGTTACAGTACAAAAGACACTGGATAATAACAGTTCTGTAGGATAATATAAAGACACGATCACACATTTCGATCTCGAATTTCGCGATATAATTTTCTCACGTGTCTCGCAATTGTTCCTATTGTTCGATTTGCTTTCGTCGTATATATGTTAAAATTTGGAGATCTTTGATTCGTAATATCTCGTGGTAAAAATTTCGTAGCTCTAAGATCAGAGTGCGTTGAGATAAAAAAAATCATTTCATCAAAATTTGACCGTTCTCGAAAATCATCATCGAAAACATGTTATTGCATGTCGCAATAGAACGGAAAGATGTGTGATCACAGTATTGTACACGTTTCCTACAAAAATTCACGTTTATGAAAACATTTCTAGTGAATTCGGAGTATCTTAAGGAATGTGGTTCTTTCACCTTAACGACAGTAATACGCACGTACGTGTTATTTCCTGCACGAATATGTCGCTAAAAAGCTTTAAAAGTGTCTTTATCTCTGTCAGATTAAATATCAATGGCAAATTTTCAGGATAAAAATAGGAGACAAACATTCTGATATAGGATTATTTGGCCAAACAATATTTTTGTATTTAAGATTAGATTTTAGAGAGAGACTTTAGACTTTAGCTTTTTAATTTTATTTTTTTTTAATTAAAACTTTTTATTTTACTGTAAAAAAATTTTACTTCGATTATTAACTCCATGTTATTTAAACAATGTAACAAGTAATAATTCCTCGTTTTCGTTAAAAAAAGATTCTGGCAATTGACGATTAATTACGGACAGAAATAGAACACCTCACTTTCTTTACAGACATGATTACAGCGTCTGTCAAATCATTCGGTATACACGTGCAAATATTTCCGGAATTGGATGCGTACGTGCGTATGCGTAATGTCTCGTCGTTCGTCGTCTGTAACAAATGTGTATGTGTGTACGCGTGTTGTGTCATTATTTGTTGTTGTTTATAAAAAGTTCGCTCGGCTGCGCAATTTGATTTGTTCCGGTTATCGTGAGTGCCTATCGTGACCCGAGGACGGCGCGTCCCCGCGAAATTTGTTATAACTACCTCATAATTATCGCTAATGTCCAGCATGAAAAATCACATGCGTCCAGTGGCGACTAAATCGCGACGAAAATCTTTCGATCGCCATTCCGTATATCTCGACACTTACAGATCCGTAAAAAAAAAGGAAAAATTCAAGATTCACATCAGATCCACACTCTAGTTTTTTTTTAAATAAATATTTTATATAAAATATTAATGTATAAAATTAGTATAAAATTTATATAAAATATTTTATATAAAACGAATAATTTATAATCGAAATTATATAATCGATACAATCGATCAGAGTAATGGTCGACTTCAGTTCTTGAAATCTTAACAGATACCAGCAAAATAAGGAATCAAAAATTATGTGCGTATCAGCAAAATCACGTATCGCATCACTTTGAGATTTTGTTAATACGCATAGATCATAAAAAGAAGGACACAAAAATCGGATTCGCCAGACAATTTTGTTGTTACTGACGGTTGAATAAAGGAGATTCGGAACATCATAGCCGAATATATCGACGGATCGAGAACCAAGCTTCCTCGAACGCGAACACTTACGGTCGTACTCGAAGGCCTAACCAGCTGTCGTCAGAGAAAATGAGAAGACGACGCACGATTAAAAACATAATTCGTTTCCCAATTGGAAATTTAGAAAACCATTCTCTCGCTGTCGATCGATTTGACGCGCGCACAGATTTACAATGGCTATAATTTTCGCGATCGTTTTATATTTAATAAAATGACTATCTCGTACGTTGCAAAGGCGTTCGCAGGTTGAAAGGCAAGTGTATCGACAATAGAAAATTTACCACCGGGATTACAAGTGAGAATTGAGAAAGAGTTTAGTTTTCTTCGCTGCAGCTTCTAAGAAGGAAAAGTTAACGTGGTAAAAGAAGAAACTGAAAAAATTTATGGGAAAATAATGTTTAAAAGTTTATCGTCTTCATCATCGTCGTTTGTTATAAAAGGTCTCCTACAGCTTTAAATACTTTTTCTCAATCGTTAAAATAAGTATATTAAATATTAACAACTTGTAGAGCATTGTCAAGATAGGCAATGCGTACTGCTTTTTAACCCTCTCATCTCCAAATTACCTTTACATTTGAAAACCACTTTTATACTTATATGTGTATCGATTATTAATACAGTAATACAATAGAATACACCTTGTCTTATATATATATTTCTTTTAATTTCATATAATATATTCTCTTCTTTTCTTTCTCTTATATAATCTCTTAATCTCCTTCTAAATCCACCGTTATACAATTTACCCTAGGCATTTCAGAGAATCACATTCAAACAAGTCAATTACACGACGAAGCCGTCGTTTTACGGGAAAATTTTTATATAATAAGTCTCTAGTTTATGTACTCTTACATCGTAATCTCTTAATACGCTCTTCCGGCTCTACAGACGGAGAACGAGAGGGTTAAAAATTATTCTGTCTTGCTCGCGTGAGAATGGGAATAAGTATAAGTGGCAAGTGGCTAGTATACTCGCGCCGGCTATACTCGCTCCACGACGATCACTTTCCGATCGCGGACGCTTAACAGAAGTGTCCGCGCGTTTTGCGATGTAAAAACGGAAATCACCGGAGGGAGAAACTTGGGTCGTTACTGCTAAAGTCCAGCGTGGCGTGTGGTAAGGTGCGACAGCTCGGTTTTCCCGTACGAAGGAAAGGTAAAGAGAGATAGAGAGATAGACAGAAAGAGAGAGAGAGAGAGGGAGGAAACGAGGCAAGAGGAATGCGTCCCTTCTCTTGTCTTTTTTTCTTTTCTGTTTTTTCTCCTCTCTTAAACGGGCGTGTCCGTCTTCTCGTCCTTCTTGGTGTCTTTGACGTCCGTACGGCCGTTCACGTACTCGGTGCTCGTGTGTATCGGATTCTCTTGGCCACCCTGCGGCACCTTCTCGTCGATGATACGCGGGTCCTCCTGTTCCTCGTCGTCCTCGTCGCCGGGCGTGATGTGCGCCTCGCTTCCGGCGCCGACGTCACCCGCAGCCTCCTCGTCGCCGCGACGCCTCGCTGCAACAAGCAACGCCACGATCGGTCAAGGCAAATGTGCGTGTGTGGGTACTCTATCTTTTTCTCCTCTTTTTTTCCCTATTTTTTTTTCTTTTCTCCCGTGAACGCTTTTGCGAGATCGCCCTTTCGCGTCGACGATCGAGCGCCGTTTATCATGTCAATGAATCGATATTGTCCGCGGTGTCTATCTGTCGCGCGACGTCTTTCTCGCATGTATCTCCGTAGCTAAGCGAATATTTTGTTCCTGCAAATCGTAATTTATATCCCGCCGTAAAATATCTCGATCGATGCAGCTTACTACGCGAGGCTGCAAGACGGAAAGCTCGAGGCATCAATCTTTAACGTTCAATTCGCGTATCAACAAATTTTTAACTTGACCGCTCGATGTCCGTTATCCTAATTGAACGAGAAAATTGAAAATTTTCGATTATCAAAGATTATCACGTGTGTCCGTCCGTACTTTTCTACCGAGTAAAGCACTTAATGCGCGTTCAACGCGAAAGCCTCTAATATTCATCGCGCGATTAACGTAACAACTCGTGACGCAACTGCCATGCACGAGGCACAGTTATCACGCCGCGTTTGCGTCCGTTGCGTTATTCATCAACGCGACAGCGCGTATACCCGAAGGTACATCGAAATGCGTATCGAGTGTGTACGGTGTAAATGTCATGTGCCCGACACGTAAAAAGGCATTACTGTATCTAATTATCTATTTGCTACTGAGATGAGACATTCAATTTGCATCGCTCGTGCGTTACATATGTATGGAAAGTACGAGTTAACGACTGTTTGCAAAACAAAAATGTATATTGTCATAACATCCACAGGCATGGTCAATCGCACTAACACAAATCTCGATCCAAGCAAGATAAATTTCGAGTAGACTGTATATCGTCGCCTCTCAACGCTAATTATGCAAGTATATATAGCAAAGGATCACTCAGTCTGCGCTTGAGGGGAGAATATAGATAAACAGCGAGGGGTTTCTCAGGTGACAAACATGCTTTGTACGATCAGAATCCAGAAAGAGGGAAAAATCGTAGTCTCCGTTGTAACCAAAAAGACGCTAAAACGGCGACGAGAGAGCGGTGTCAGAAAGCACGCGAAAATATAAATTGATATACCGGGCGGGCCGGTCGTTTTCTGCTCAGGACAATTTCACCACACTTGCCTTTGCCGATTGCTCGTCGTTGCTTGTTGCGAGAAAGAAAAGAGGAAAGGAAGAAACGCTATTATATGTGTTCTCGTTCAGCGGCTCTTGCAGCGTGTTCGCATCACTTGATTTTCTCGAACGGTATCGACTCGATAAAAAAATCACACTCTATATACAGCTTTATATTGTGAACCTCACAGATTTTGCAGGCGGTTTACTGTCCGCAAAGTGCAAAAATAAATAATAATACGTGTCGATTGTTATTAACAATTTCGTAATACAGAGTCTTGTAATGTAAGCAATTAATGTAAGCGATTATAAACCGATAACATGCTAACAAAATCACGTAGGGTAAACAGGCTATAAGGCTCGCATGAGAGACGTACAAGATAATTGTAAACACGTTGCAATAAATATGCTTAAATTATCGTTAATTAGCTATGGAGCAGATACTGTTGACATGCAGATGAGGGTCGATGACGTGACTGTGTATATCAAATACGATTCGGGTAGGGAATAATAGCCATCGATTCGATTCGATGACGGAAGTCATAGCCGAAAATAGTTTAGTTGCGCTGTCAAAAGTGGACTTTTATACTAAATTTGTTTAAATACTTTCTCCATATTTCGTAAAAGAATTAAATAAATTGTATAATCGCAGAATGACTATTATTTCAGACTTTGATCGTCATCGCAATTTCGATTGAGCCTACGCTTTGTGTTTCTATCGCTTCGTTTATCAATACGCGAAACGGAGGGTCAATTCATGAAAATACGTGGAAATATCCGAATCTCGCGAATTTATTCAGCAGTTCAGGGCTTATCGGAATATTTAAATGCATTCCTATGAAATAATAACGCGGGGATGAAATATCGGGAGAACGATTTTAATCGTCCGAACATTTTTAATTGCCTGAAATAGTGCTGGCCGTAAAAAGTCCCGTCCTTAAACTCTGCGGTCTTCGCGGTTTCCGCCGGAATCCTCGATACTGTGAATACGCGCAATATATTGATATTATTTCGCTCGCCAAGCCGTAAATTGAGCCGTAAATTGGGCCTTACTAAAAGTAGTAAGGGAGAATATAATATAGAACTCTAAATATTTCTCGTTGAAGAAAGTGAATTCTTAAAACTGCCAAGCGCTAAATTGGCTCCGATCATTTTTCATACGAAAGCGTCTTTCATGAAAATATATCCTCGTGAAAAATATTCCTTTCTCTGGCTCACTAGGCGGGGTATCATATTTATCGCACATGTCTTTTTAAGTCTCCACTTTTTAAACATAGGCAAGATAGCAGTTTGCGATATTCCATGCCAAAATAGCCGTAAAACAATGCGGAGGAGAAGAAACGGGCAAAAATCTCGTGCGCGTCGCAGCCTCGAACTCGGCCAACGAAAGCGAGAATGCAGCTCCCGGAGGCGCGATCGATTAATCGGATGGAAACGGGATATTTATCGGGCGATATAAAACGCAAGCCATAAATCGATAAAACGTTTCGGTATCGACACACGGTGCCAAATAAAAATGATGGTGCGGCGTAAAAATTTGAGAACACGTCAGGGGATCTTGCGAGACGAGAGAAAGAGAAAGAGAGAGAGAGAGCAGGAGAGAGCGAAAAGTGTATTAAATTTGAAGGGGGGCGGGTCTCCACCACTCAAACGAGTAGACGGGTCGTGGTCGTCGATAAGCCGGGCGCTGAAGGTGATGGCGCGAGAGAACGTGAGAGAGGGTGTCGTGATAAAAATGATCGCGGCGAAAAAGAGGTGACGAGAGCGAGCGGACGGGTCGATGATGAACGAGAACGAGCATTGTTTCAGAGAATTGAGAGTGGGGGTGGGGTGGGGTGGAGCGGGGGGGGGGGGAGAAGGTTGTTTCGCCCTGCCTGAGGTGACTTACCCCTGGACAGTGTCATGCCTAGAGTACGGAATCGCAAGGTAATCGTTGGCGTATCTCCGTATTCTTTACTTGGCCCGACTCGCATGCTGTCCTATATCGGCGTAGCGGCACAACACATAAGACATTTGTACACGTTCAGATATAAAAGTAATACTTATACATATGTAATAATATATATATGTTACTTATATATAATATATATTAAGGTACACGGGGGTGGGGCGGGGGGTAAACAGAGCATTACAGTTGCTTCGGAGCGTACTAATTAAACCCAGTATACGTACGTTTCTACTGCACGCGCATACTGTGCTACCGCTGTGATAATTACCTCGCGTTTAGGCTAATCGCATACTGCAGACATTTGCGATCCACGCGATCGTAACGCCAACGTTAACGGAAACAATAGTAATGAACTATGTGGTAATAAAGTAACAGCAACAGCGACAACAACAATCACAACAAGAAAGTGACATATCTATATAAGTCGTTGCATCGCATTTCAAACTTTACGTCGAGCATTATTTTATTTCCTTCTGTTTCCAATATATTATATGTTCCTCAAACATCTTCGGATAGATGAATTTTATCCTTGTTATTTATACTATACCCACTAATGGATATCATACGTGTAAAGACATTTTCCTCGTGAATTACGTCCGTGAGACAAACGAAGAGCTTTTATTGCACGTTTGTCACATTTGTCAAATAATTTAAGATTAAGGGTAACACTAAAGCTGTAGTCGTGAATAAAAACAGTAAACTACGGTAACTTTTTATTTCTACCTGTCGCATCTGGTGATTTTATTACAATTAAATTTTGACATACTTATTCGGTGCAACGTATGAATTTTTTGTTTAGTATTATTTTTTATTAAATATATTTGACCTATTTCTATTATTATCTTTATAAATTTATTCAAGAGTCAGAAAGTGGAAGATATATATAAAAAAAAGTGAAAACGGAGCAAGCTATTTACTATCAAAAAGATTCACCTCTTTTCAGCTTTGCTACTCGTCTTTCCCAACTCATCTTTCGTATAATTGGCTGTATACAATCCCAATAACTTTAATGAGCTCGCGTTTATTCCAAGAAGTTACTCGTTCTGCGCAAACGTCTCTTATTCAAATTTTACGGTACTTTCGGCTCTACTGTGTTTGCGCTCTCGACCGTACCCGCGCAACCAAATCGTTAGGGAGCACGAAAGAAAAATAGTGAGGCTGACATATATATATATATATATATAATACGTAGCATATATAATTTAAAGAGAGAGAGAGCCTCTTTTACCGAGTATCTACATCTCTAAATCGACTCACCTGCAAAGCACCAGCGGCCGGTCGCGCGTGCAAAGATTACGAGGAAAATAATGAGTACGAGCACCAGAACGCCCACGACGATACCGATGATGGATCCAGCGTCCAAATCAACGCCTGCAAATCGTAGAGAAAAGATGCCACGTTATCTCGTAGTTCTTTGTGTATCTCTGATGTCATATCAATGCCTTGGATCGGAAAACAATTAATAGAATAATTCTGATACATAAGTAAAAAAGTAAAAAGAGATGAGAATGTCGCGTATGAAACATTTAAGATCGACATCTTAAAGCGTAAAGACATCAGCAACGAATAATTTTTGGCCGCAATGACGGAATGTTGTCAGAAACAAAGCGAGCTATACGTAAGTGCTAAATAACATTCTATAAATTATTTATAGGATTCTTTTAGAATATTTTTTTGTGTAATTTTTAATCTTACTTACTTTATTTGCAATTGCTATAAAATATTTTTCTGCGATTTAACATAAATGAAAATTTATGACCTTTTTATTTTATATTTTTAAAGTTTTCAATATTCTAGTTCCAAGGTACTGATATATGTATATATATTTTTTGATACTTATAAAATAAATATTTATTAAATATTGATAAAGATTGGTAAATCTTTCCGCAATTTTAATTACTCATATATATCTTTTTCTTAATATTTGATTATCCAAAATATCAGAATCAATAATTTTTAAAGAATCCCGTAAACAAAATCGTATTTTCTAATTGATTTCAAAGTAAATTTTATTTTTTCGCGTAATTATAAAAAAAGTGAATCATCTTCGATAGTTTTGCTAAGAAAAATACTTTAAATTAAACCCGATTGACAATCTATTATTAAAGATTGCAAGTTGTAAAACATCTTTTACAACTTGTGCCGAAGTAAATAACAATTATATAGTGCAACATGAACGCATATTTCATTACACAGCGTTTCGTGCGATCCGATCCGACCCACGTTGACGAAATCAAGACTGTTTCGCGGTCGTGCGCCGTTGGAAATTGGTAAATTACTCGTCGCTCGATCAATGTCAACGTGTTCTCTCTCGTGATCGACGTACATTACGCCCTTAGCCAAATAGCGGTTATTAATTTCCCGGCGTGATCATCCCCCCCTATATTCTTTACGGAGTCGAACCGCCCGTGCACGGAACGCCGCGCGTTTACGTGACTACACAGACTACTTACGTATAGTAATTTGAAAAAATGACATTACCTAGTGCGTGCATGTGTTCGGAGAGCTTACCATAGAGGCTACTGAGCGGTCCTGCGTGAGCATGCGGTGAAGGATCGATATGGTTAGACACGCACATAAACATAAATGGGAACGTATTTTCAAAAGACGCGCGTGTGTATGTACATATGTGTGTGTGTGTGTGTGTGTGTGTGTGTGTGTGTGTGTGTGTGTTATGATCGGTGGGCGATCATCTTGTGGCGATTACGACGATCGATAGCCACGATTTTACGTGCGAGATCGCGGTGACATGATTATGATCGTGATGTAGTGGGTGATCAGTGGGCAGCCAAGTGTGAACGCCGGTTGATTCAGGCAATGAAAGAAAAAAAATGTGTGAACAAAGCGTGTGGTGGTCCATTGATTGCTCGCGTGTTACTTATCGTCCGCTTGCTACCATATATCGAAACTTGAGAATATAATTCAATTTGAGCAAGGCATACATTCGAAAAATATCCCGTAATTATTATTTCAAATAAAATCGAATTTCAAAATAATCCAGATAAAATCAATTAAGAGGTACTTAACGAGTTCTATTTAAAATATGTGTGACTATGTAAATAAATAACAGAGTTAGATCTTTCAATTTAATTAATAAATAAATTTCACTTTAAATATATTCAGTTAATAATTTAATTGTTAAGATGAGGACAGATGAAAATTTCTACTAAATTTTTTATAGAAAAGCGATTGTATCCGTATTCACGAAATCTCTGGTTGAGTCAAGATATATTATAAAAGCTAAAATTGTATTCCCTTGAATTGATTAATCAAATTGTTAGAAACGTCACACATTCTTGTGCCGCCAATTATCACGGTATTCGTGGTGCTCCAATTATTTTCGATATGTACAAGATCTGTATTTACTATATAGGTGCACGGTGTGTGACGTCTTCAATAGAAGAGAACTTACGTAAATCGGATTTGTCGAATAACTTACCCGCCGGTTCTGAGGATGTCGACAAAACGATACGATATTCAGACGATCCCTCGCTGTTGGTCGCCTCCAACGTGTACTCCTTTTCCGTATCGGATTTCTGAACGCTGTCGATCGTCAGAATTACGCTCCATGCTCCTTTCCCCTGTAAAACGTTGCTTTGTGTTAACGGACGTACATCAATCCGATCCGGTTCCGGCGTGCTCTTAATTTTGAGCGCTCCATCGCTCATTAATTACATCCTTTAATTAAGCCCTTTAAAGTGTCGCCGCGCTCGCGCGCGAAGGCACGTCGTCCACTATAAATTATTCGGGAGCTTTCGCCATTAATCTACGAGTTTTTGCGCAATCTCTCTAATCCATATATTAAAAAAAGGGGTATATTGATAATTATAGCGCTCGTTGCGAGGAGAAACAAAGAAAGATGAATAAATAAATTCGCCATTTTTAATCAAGGTTATCTAATTTCAAAAAGACTCTTATTACTACAATTTTGTAGTCGAACGCTATAAGCTATAAGCTTCATTCTTTTCAAGTTAAATGAATTTAACGTCATAAGCTGTAAAGCTTCGTTCTTTTTATTTTCTGTCGCATTTTTTATTTCAGTCACTTTCCGCGACAATAGAAATATTCCGCATTTGTTTTTTGGAAATTCTATCAATTTTTATTAAACTTTTTCGCTTTGTCCCGGCAGTTTTCTAATCGAGGAAAAATCCATTTGGCGGATCTCGATATCGCGTCGAGCGTTGTTCTCGGGGCGCTATTATAGAAACGAAAGAGCGGTATACCGAGCCTTTCCGTGCTCTCGCCTCTCGTCCGGCTCGCCGTTAGTAATTGCGTTTTCAGAGTGGAAGCTGATTCGTATTCGTCGATGGTGCGGCACGTCGCGGCGCTCGCTCGGTCGGCTTGTGCCGTTCAGTAATCCGCAGCAAGTTGCTTGCAGACTTGCGAGGGCCCCGCACAAACCTATTTGAAAGCCATTCATACGCGATCCGGAGCCGGGTTGCCGAATAGCGCGGAGCCGGTTGCTGGCGGCAGCGGTGGCGCGGCGGCGGCTTTTATTGGTTCTGGCACACGCTGCCGTTGTCTAGAGCGTTACATTCGCGCAAGTGTGCTTCCGTTCGCACCGAAAGTTTGAGCCCGAATCGCGAGTTCCCGACGAAATCATCGGACGCCATTGAGATCTCTCTTCCCCCCCTCCCTCTCTCTCTCTCTCTCTCTCTCTCTCTCTCTCTCTCTCTCTCTCTCTCTCTCTCTCTCTCCCTCGGAATAGCCCGTGTCATTGAATGCACTCGGCCGGCTTTTGCCGCGCGCGCGTGCCGCTCGATTAACGCTTCGATTCTCCTCTCGCGCGCTCCAAATCGCGCGCTCGCCTATATTTGTCCGAAAGTTCGCAAGCCAGCTTTTCGCAACCTTCCGCCGCGAAGGGAGCAGCTGGCGTCCGACGATAAAATTTTCCCGATTTTACATAAGTGTTGGACCGAGGGAAAAAAATTAAATAAAGAGGGAGGGAGAGAGAAAGTTGAAATATTTTGACCATTTGAATCTTTGTAACGTAAGAGATTTCTTTCCTCAAGAACAGATCTGATTCTAAAAATGGTATCCAAGGAACGTTCGAAGTTCGGCAACATTTCACGAAGCTTTTTTCGGGCCTCTATTCTTTTTTCTTCTCCTAATAAATGGATTCAGAACGACAAGAACGGGGCCGGCGTGTTCCAGGAGCGACGAACGTTGGTCGTTCTACTTCCATTCGCCCGTTCGGCCCGGCCCGAACTAATTGAAAAGCGCAAGTTGCAAGATCGGCAAATCCATTTAAACCTTAACTACGGGATGAATAAACCGCCTTTTGCTAACAAAACAATGGATCAGGAACAAACGCCTCCCTCGGCGAACGCTCGAGGGGCCTCCGTGCGATCGCGCGGCGTCCGATCGATTCCGCCGTGTCTGAATTCAATGGAATTTCATTACGGCGCTGCACTCCGCGCGCGCTTGTCACACAGGTGCATGGAGAATGCATCTGGGCGAACGGTAAATCGAGGCCCGCCGCTGCCGCCGCCGCCGCTACCGCCGGAGTCGCACAGCGCAATATTGGATTTCTGTTTCATTTGCCTCCGCCAATCCGGTTGCTCTTCCCTTTCATCGCCAATTATTTCTTGGGCTCGCGCGTTTCTTTTCCCTACGTTTTATCTCTGTCACCGAAGGGAATGGCTCGAATCTCTATATCTAAATGAATCACCGACCGACGTCCCCGGATGCGTTCCGCTCAACGTTTCGCTGAATTTAGTCGCCAAATGCACCTATCTGCCTCGTTACGAGACATCGCGGCGCGCGGCGACGATCGCTTTAATTAATAGAGTAAACCGATGAAACATGTGGATCGAGGGCAGTGGTATTTTTTGGAGAGAATTTTACAGATTATTTCTTCTTAACAAAGAATCAATTGTCTAATATAATTGGTTGGGGAAAATTAAAATAATAAACAACTTTTCTTGATGTTTCTAATTCGGGACTACGAACAAACGTAATAAAGTCTTTTTTCTTCTTTGTCTGAAATTGGTTCTTGTAAATCAGATAAAAGATGTTAATATTAAAGAGCAGAAAATAATGCAAAAGAAGGATATTTTTATCCCTGGACTGTGAGATTTTATCGGCCAGTCTATATATAACTATAAATATTTGAAAAATTAATTCTGTAGACATATATTATATATAAAGGAAAAGGTGAAATAATTTGATCAATGACATTTTATTTAAAGACGAAAAAACTTACCAAATCGACGGCGGTTGAAGTTTCCAATCGATTACTCTCGTCGGGACGACCTTCATCAATTTTTTCATCGTTCACTCGCCATGTGAACCGCGGCCTAGGATTCGCATAAATGGTAATATTGATGATTCCCTGTCTACCAATCACGTATCCGAAGCGTTCAAAGGTCGCATGTGCCTGAGGTGGATCTAAGAAGAAAGATAGTTTTTTTTTTTTACGAAAAACGTCCAACGTTTAATTCAAATAACTAATTTCTCAATATATAAATTAATTCGAGTATAAATTGTTATTCCATTATTAAATATAAAGACACACACGGATTCTATTAAAAATTAACGTTGAAGAAAATTACAAATTCTAAAATGCAGGGCAGAAAAATAATTGTAGTATGAAATAAAAAAGGATTAAAATAAAATAGAATCTTCGAAGAGGGCAAATATCTATAAGTAAGAGACTGCTGCTTTGTATTATAAAGACTTACAGAATACTTCGAGTTGCACAGCCGTCTCCTTGGGCTTTTCGAGGGCGATGTGATTGGCTACGCATCTTAATATTTTACCGTTATCTGTCCATTCTAAACTGCGCGAAGCGTTCTGCACTGCCAACGAGTCGTCGTCTATGTTCGTGTCATAGAAGGTGTTCCTGTCCTCGCCAATCGGTTCGTCGTCTAAATATATTCAGAACAAGAACAATCTTATATCTCTATTATACTGTAGTCTACACATTTATCTATATTTTATACTCTATATTTAATATAATTAATTGTATCTTATGGATAGAGAGAATGTTAATTTATTATTTATCAATCTTATGTTTTATAGGAAAAATTAATAAATTCATTATATATTAACCCAAAGATGCGTAAAAGACCTTACGATATTTGCTTATATTTGTGCAATATTGTTTATCAAATTTTTAAATTTTCTCATTGTTTAATCTTGAAAGACCAATCTTTAATCTATTATTCATAATTATTCAATGGTTCAATATCTTAGCTGGTTATGTTATCTAAATTAAATTCTTCGAAACCATTTTCTTGGTTTCTGCAAATCGTCGTTAAAATCCGGAAGTTGGGAAGAAGTACACGCGTCTCTAGAGTATTAAATAATAAATATACTAACCGAGAAACAGGGACACATTCGCTGCTGGCCGTCCAGACGGGGCGCTGCAGCTGATTTCCAATTTTTCGCCCCTCCTGAATCGGGTCCCGCCAAGACTTCCGCGATTCGTACGAAGATCGGGTTTGTTGGGCGGTCCTGAGAAATATTAAAGTGAGAATTTCTTTGGATCGCCGCGCCATTGTACATATCGATCAGATCAGATTGAATTAGAAGACAACACAGACGGCATTTTCTATATTTCATTTATATATTTTATCATTTTGTTATTCGAAGGAATCTGAGACGGTAACTTAATTTTAACTTTTTTTCAGCATGATGTTTCTCTGCGCTAAAATAACAACAGATTCTCCTAAGATATTCATGAATCACGCCATTTATCTTTATCGAGTTCATCTTAAACGGTAATTTTGCTCCGGGCGCTTATTTCAGTCTCCGTAAGCAATTTCCTTAAGGAAGATTAATTACTTTTCGAATACAGCTATAGAGCGACTGGAACAAGCGTTAGCATTTTTTTTGCCTCTTGCTCTAATTAATGTTTCTCTTTTCATCGTAACTTCTTTGTCAAAAATATTCTACCTCCTATTTATTTATTATTTCGTATAAAATTCCGTTTACATTACACTTGTTTTTAATTGTTATGAGTTTATATGTAATATATAAAAGCATTTATGCGATCGGAAACTAAAATGTCATTAAGTGAAAATGAAATTAAAGTAAAAGTTAAACAACATATCACAAAATTTATAGATTAAATATTAAAAATGATTACACGTTGCTGTTCTTGTAATTTGAAGAAAAAAAAAACATAAGAGCAACAATTTTCTTAAATAATAAATATTTTAATATATAGAAAAAACACAAATATATTATCTCTGTAAATAACGTTTATAGTTTCTTAAAGCGCACTTAGTTTCGGAACGTAATAAATATCTTCTTAGTAAAAATATGATTTTAAAGTACATTTTCTCTACAATTTTGATATATCAGGTCTATATCTGACGATTTCGTCGAGCTAGAATCTCGTCGAATTAAGAAAGAAAGTGAACTTACTCGCAACAATGATCTTGAGAGAAGCAGTCGACTCTTGCCGGGCTTTGGTGACCGTCAAAGAGCATTTGAAGATGCCATCGTGAATTTCCTTCACCTTAGCGATACGGACGCCGCACTGGCCATTATTTAGTCCATTGCCGTAATACTCGATGCCGTCTTCCGACGGTTCGTTCGCATTTAGCACAATGCTACCCTCGCCGGGAATTTCTACGCGACAAACGCGAAGTGGTTGTGGGGCGCTGCAGAGAATCTGCAAACTCTCGCCTACTCGCACGGCCGTCTCTTTTTTCGGATCGATGTCTATGAATGTACTCGATTTTGCTGAAAACAGAAAAATATTTGAGTTTAATAATGGGCTTGATAAATCACGAATCAATTACGTTAGTCTATATTCAAAGTTGTGTTAAAATATAAATATATAATACAAGAATCTTTAAAAATTATTTTAGATTCATAACTGTAATATGTTTATATAATTATTTTTAACGTAAATCTAAAAGATTGTGATTATCGAGTTTCCCTTATTACAGAATAATAAAAATTATTTTTATTAAATGTACTGAATATTAAGCTTTAAATTAAACTTTTTTACGCTTTACTTAAAATTAAAATTAGTCGAAGAAAACTACATAATTAATTTTGACATTGATCAATATTATTCAATGAGTTTTGATATTTATGTTCAATATTACTACACGCGTGTATATTCCTCCATTTAATATCAATATTATTGTAAAATATTTAATTAGAATCGAATTTCCTGCACAATAATCGTAGGTTATATAAGTTCCTAGAAAAAATCGAAATAATAAAAAGAAAGAGAAGAGAAAATATTTTAAGCAGCAAGTTTTAAAGAACACGCGTTTGCCAGCGTCTCCATGAAAAATCGAGAAGGTGATTCGCGTGAGCGAAGATGCCGCGTCTACGAAGATTTACGGAGATAAAAAGAAAAGTTGATTAAATCCCCACCTGCGCAATACCTCTATCGCCCTTGTGTATCTTTCTTATACTAACGCGCTCTGCATCGGAAAGGGATGTAGCCTTTTTCCTTTCCCTATCCACTCTTTCGTCACTGTAAACTCACCCGACAGGCTGGTATATTTAATCCTTATATTGCACGATGACTCCGATATAATTATATGCTTCTTGTTTTGTTAATTGATGTATTATAAAATAAAATGAAAAAGAATTTTTCCAGGAAGGTTTAATTTGTATTCAAATAATATTCAATAATACATATAAAATATATTATATTAAATTCAAAAAACAGAGGGAGAAAAAAGTGTATGATACAAATACATAAAACACAATTGAATATATTCTAATAATAATAATAATTCATACGACTTTATGCATGTGTACTTTTTAATTTTTAATATTTTATAATATTAAAAATTAAGAAGTATATATGCATAAAGTCGTATGAATTGTGTATGTATGAATGTACATATGCATATAAGAACAGAATGCATGTAAAGATTAATGCAACGATTAGAAATTTTCATATTCAAATTTGTCTTATTTATTTTTAATTCGAGTAAAACGCATTATCATTGGCAAATTAAACAATACCTTATTTTAAATAAAAGATATGCATTCCCTATCATTACATGCCGATCCGGATATTAATTGTCGCGCGTGAAAGTTTTTGTAAATAGTTTTCAATTAAGTTTTTATATCAATAAATGTATTTTCTACGACTTCGTAAGAGTGTTTATTCAGAGTCGGTATTCATACTCAGTCGGATCTTATTTCAAGACCATCTTAAGTAATGTCTTAAGATGCTAATACGGACATTTCATTGGGTGGATGGAGTCTTAAGACTGTCTTTTCCCAGACTTAAGACGATCTTAAATATACAATCTGACTATGAATACTGGCTAATGTAACGGAAACGATAAATAAGTTTTACGCAACATTCAGCACGCTCTAATTATGCGAGATTAAATATTGATACTATTAGTATGCGCATATTTGTCGCAGTATTGTTGAAGTTTTATGTGACATAATATTGTAGTCTAAGCTGTATAGCATGATCTTAGTATTCATACCATATACTTTACATAATATGCAAGATAACTGTTTCAGATAACTCCCTGTACTTTACAAAAAGAGGGCAAACGATATTCTGTAATTATACGAAAAGATTATATTTAAATTTATAATCGTTTTGACCAGTTTGACGTTAACTCGGCAGACAATAGGCAAATAAATAACCAAGTCATTCTTCTCTGCGTATCGAAAATCTCTCTCTTTCATATCTCTTGATATCTTTTCGCATAGAAAATATTATACCTATTTTTATCATTTTCCCAAGTAAATTAAATTCCCGCTATGTAGATTTATTTCATTTTATACACTTCACCGTTCGAATGGAAGAAAAACAAATTTTTAATAACTATAATACTTCTGTCTGCTACACACGACAGAGCACAATCGCCATTCAAATGTCACGATCATTATCGCTGCCATTTGAGCCTGATGATGCGCGTTATTGAGATAATGTGCATTTTTATTTTATACTTAAGTATATCTCATAAATTCGCACGTATATACGAACTCGCCCCGACAAAAAGTCCGTGCTCTCCCGCCCTTAAAGAGCTCTCGTCATAAGGGTTAAATATAGACGTTTGCTTTCAAGTTTCCTGCCGGAGAGGCGAGGCGTCGCGGCCGCGATGGCAAAGCGACGCAACGCGCGCTGGTCGCATCGATCTCCGCGCGCGCCAGTTTGGGACGTGGCATGTCATTGGCGAAACGACGAGGCGACCGACCGATCCCATGCACGATGCTATTATGATAATGCACTTCAAGAAATATGATAAACTGGGCGTGGCGCGGGCAACGACTATCATATTTCAACCCGTCGACCAGGCTGGCTGGTCGATCGCCGGAGCAGCTTCGAGAGACAAGTAACTCGAAATCTAGCGATTTTGACAGATTCGTGTCAAATGCGATCGGATGAACGAATTGCGGAAGCTATGAGATGAAGCAAGTCCAACTGCAGCTTCTAGATGCAACTGTTTGAAGATAAGCGGAGTAACAGTGATTATAAATTTTATACAAATAATCCGCATCTGTTTTCCGATAAAAATCAAACGGGAATATATTGTCTATTTTATATATACAATACAAAATATCAGACTGATTAAATTTATTTTGTGTAAACTTTTGAACTTCTGGAGAAAGCGATCTTCTTGCGTTCTGTTATTCAAGTAATGAAACTGTTGAACCGATTCCTCCTGATTTTTCAGGTGTTTATTATCGTTATGCGACACAAATGCGGATTTTTTTATTCGTATACAGAGATATATTTTTCCGCAGGTGCAGTCAGATGCATTTTCGGTGTACGCGCGCCGATATTTCGATTCATATATGGTCATGGATTCAATGGGTTCGTTAGAATTGTTGCACGAGTTTATAGCCACGATATGAACTTTAAATGTGCTAAAAGCACTTTCAAAAAAGCGGTGTTACTTGGCATTGGCATTGTTTTTACTAGGTTTTTTTTGGATTCCGATATACAGGCACTGCGCTTTCATTTCCGTTATCCGAAATACTTATTTATTGTGCGATATAATTTAAATTTTATCGTGCGTATATATTGACTATATTGTATAATTTAATACGATTTATTACATTTGATTAATTTTATAAAATTCTGTTTTATCTTATTAACTGTAAATAACACATTTTCTACCTAATTTTAATACAAAATTTACAACCTTGGAATTAAAATCTTTCACGTGTAAAAAATATAAATGCACGATCGAATAATATTTGATATTATTTACTCATTTTCCTCTTACGGTTTGTGGTGGTGATATTTTCTCTCGATAAAAAACTAATTATTGAATAATTCCGATAATTAGTTTTTTATCAAGAGGAAATATTATTAAACTCAATTAGTTGCTAATTCACTGACGTACCTATCCCATTCGTTATACTTTTTTGTTCTCCCTGACCCGCTGAAATTCGCGTTGATGCTGAAATTACATGAAAATTCCTACATGCTTTCTGCGCCACGGTTCCGTGCGATTGCAAATGTGGCGCGCCATGTCGACCTGCCAGGCGATCGCAAGACCATAAATCCCATTTGATTTTCCGCTCATCAATTTGTTACATAGCCGACGTCACGATCTAATTTGCCCGTATACCCGGATTTGCTCGGAGAATACGACCGCTCGCCCACCGCCACACAGTCCCCCTGTGCATCGAGGAACACGCATCCCCCCCGAAAGCCGCAGCAACAGATGCGGTGATTTGTGGACGTCGCGTCGCCCTACGCATCGGTGCGCACTATGAAATTGATGTGCGGACGGGTGTTAAAAGCACCGGTTTTATCTCGGCTTCTCTCTCTTCTCGCGATTCCGATATAACTACGATTCACGTATAGACACTATATAAATTTCTAGTTATAATATAATCACAGTTATACATAAAAATACCGATCCACCCCGTGCGCCAACGTTGTTTTTATATTTACGATCCGTTCGGTGAATTCGATATTTGTTCGAAGAAGATACGCGCCGGGGGTTCTCGGCTTGCCTACAAGCAGCTTTCCGTTCCTCTGTGTACGTACATTCCTCATACGTGCCACATCGCAATGGTATGATACAACACGTAACGGCGCGTGTATCCGTTTCGCGCACATTCCGCACCTCGGTATTTTATGTCCGCTCGCCGTTATTGACTCTCCCGCTCTCTTCCGCCGTCTTCTCTCTCTCTCTCTCTCTCTCTCTCTCTCTCTCTCTCTTTCTCTCTTGCACCGTGCAGTGATAACGCGGCGAAGATAATCTTGACTACCCGGCATGCAACCTGCCAGCGCAATTTCGCGCAGCGATTTCCAATTTTCTTGACTCGCTTGCATCCCTCCTTCCCCGCCACCCCCGCGCGTCCTCTTCCGCTTGCGGAAGGGAAGTGCGAAGGAGATGTGGGCTCGGAACACAGAAGAAGGGTAGTGAGAAGGAAGGGAATCGCCGGAAAAGAGGAGAACGCGCGTGCTAAACTACGTGTACTGTGCCAACGAATGAGTCTACGGACTCGTCTTTATTGTTCGTTTGTTATTCTATGTTGACGCACAACTTTCGCGTTCGGATAGATTCAGTATTCGTTATACGTAGTAAAATAAAATGATTAATTAGAGAGACAATGCCATGATCCGGACTGGATTTTGATAGTTTAATAATAATATTGCGTGAATTTTGTATACTTTTATCAAACTCAATGATTTAATAAGGATGCTTATTAGCATAAAAAATTTAAATCGATTATCGATTTTAGTACGTGGATTTACTGCTCCAATAAAGAGCTGTCTTACATTCTTGGGTGACGAATTTTTGGATCTTACTACATATTTTGTAAACTGCGAATATTGGTTACTAATATTTGCCATTGCGTCTTTGCTTCAATCTACATTTACTAAAATATAATCAGCTAATATTCGCTACCTTATCTAGTATCTTTTTTATTTTACCTGCTTTGAAGTTGTTGGCGCGTGTGGCGCATTTTTCACGCTACTTTCTATAGTAAGATTAGTGATCTTTATAGTGTCTCGCTGGTGCACCCTTAGAACGACGCGGTCCACTGCGGTTAGATTGCGGTGGCGGTTTCACGATGCAGCGAGAGGAAGTAATCCCGGCCGGCACTTCTCGTATTAGGATACCGCGATTCCCTAACGCTGCTAATTTTGCTCGACGGGCGTCGCGAAACATGCTCGGCCGTGATACGTTATACTCGGAGTCGCTCGCGCGGATCGGAGGGAGCAAAACTCGATTTTCGTCGCAATCAGGTTGAAATATTGGAAATTAAAATGCAAGATTTTATCCGATCAGGCTGCGATTGATAACATAATACGATAAGTTGACGTCTGATCTACTATTATCAATCGCAGATTGATAACGCGATAACGCTGGGCAATGTTGGGTCATTGACCGGTTGATGATCGACGAAAACACCCTAAAAATACTCGAAATCTGTTTCGCAATATTTTTCGCGTTGTGCATGTAAAATTGTAAATAAAAAACAAAAACGCGGACAGTGTGTTACGCGATTAATTTGTGTAAAATGAAACATCGGAAATTTTCTTTCGCGCGTGGCATTACAAGAGCGGTCGTTAAACGTTTAACTGATCGATTGACTTTTGGAAGAAGCGAACCGTGTGTTGCGGTGCATATCGTATTTGGGGCGCATAGTACGTCAATTTTATGATGTTCCACATCTCTTGTCGATAGCATTTTTCGGAAGCCACCGAGCTCGACCGAGAGTTAACTTGATATTCGTTGTGGCCGCTACCGGTCGGACAAAAGCACTATATTGCTTGCAAGCTTGTTTCCGCGTTATTGGATACGTTCATCAGAATCCCATAGCTCAAAAACGATCGAATAACGTTTTGAATCTGATTGGTATAGTAATATCGTACAACGAGCGATAAAGTATGATTCATTTTTTTCCCTTGACCCTCCGTCTGTATACGTGGGTCTACGACGTCCGAGCCAAAATGACATCTGCTCGTAACTGTAAAACTTGCAAGCCCCTGCCAGAAAATATTGAATAAACGATGTTTATCAAAATGACTATAAATCTTCAACTGTGTACATACAATGTAGACAGACGTTTTGTGAATATTTTCAGATTTTTTTAAATACTTTAAAGTAAGGAAGAATAGCGTCGAATGTGACAGACCCACGTATACGCTCCGAGGGTGCAAAAAGAAAACCTATACAGACGGAGAGTTAATTATTCCAAACTTGTTTAGTGTTCGATGACGTAGTCGCGTTCGTGCCGTGACTTTACGGTCAGAGTAAATTCAAATACGCCTGATTTTACATAAATTTCGCTGTATTCTAAGAGCAAAGTTAATTATGTTCTACGAGTTCTGCTGCACCGCGTTGTACACTCACTAATTAGTCATTAATGAGCAGCAACGTGTATCACCATTAGTCGTGGAAATCAATATAACGATGCACCCGCGAGTGTGCAATTACACAGTTAGGCACAATATATTTTGACCGGCGGTAGCAAATATTTGCAATTATACGGTAAATCCGATTAGGCGGTTTATCGATCGGACAAAAGTTGTAATTCACACAAAATGGGATATAGTTAGGCCCTGGTTATGGCGCCGCGCCGCCGCGCCGGCGCCGCCGCGCTGGCGTGAAGCGTCCAGTGAAAAAGCGTCGCGTGAACAAACACGCTCGTTCGCAACATCGTGCGCACTTTCAATTTGATTTATCGTTCGTATGCGTGACGATCGGAAAGTCGGATAAGAATCCGAAATGCACAATAAAGGAATGAAAAATTTCTGTGTCGGCCGGTATATACCTTGAAAAGAGTCCGAGAGGGCGGTCGCGTGTAATTTCACCATAGCTTTTATGATGAACGAAAAATATTTCTCGCAGATGTGGCTCGCAGATTATTTCTACCGTGGAGCAGTTTAGATCCTGTTACGAAGACAGATCGCAGAAATTATAAAACGCGAGCGATGAAGTCACAAATGTAAAACTTTCCCAAATTATTTCTTTTTTCTCTTTGTAGACTTGTATATTTCTTGAAGCGAGAATAATTTAAAATAAGTTTCCCTACAAGTTTTGGCGACACGATAAAGGAAACTACATTGTATTAAGAAGTCATACTTTAACATGTTTTTACTTCATGTTTGAACAATTTAAATGATAGATTGCCAAGTGAATGAAAAAGGTAATTAGTTACTGAAAAAAGGGGAACTATTTCCAGTCATACTGACATATTTTCAAGAACGGCATGCAGCCTTAATGGACTTGTATGGAGAAATTCAATAAGTAGATTACAAGCGAAACTCTAAATTGAAATTTTACTCGTGTCGTAAGCGCATAGTATTGAATCCGTTTCCTTTATTGTCCTATGTTCCAAGCTGAATGAGAATCCGCGCTTTCAAAGTAGATCACGCGGGAGTTCCTTCTCAAGGTGAAAAAAAAATTGATTGAGGTCGAAGGACCTGACATGCATCCACGATGGGGTTTCCGGTGCGTCGCAGCGAACTTTCGCTCTTCGAGAGAAAACGCTTTCTGTGAGTCTCAGTCGGACGCCAATTTTGGTCCGACAGCCGTAAATCCTCGCCGAGATTAAGGACGGTTTACACGGCAGTAAATCAACTCATCGCGCCGCTCCGCTTCTTCCTTCCGTCCTCTTTTTCCTACTCTCGGCTCTGCCTCTCTTACGGCGCGGCGAGTAACTTTCAAAACGAGGAGCTACCGGAAGGATGCGTTTTCGCCACATCGATACTGGTCAAGCGTCTCTCCGCCTCGATCTTCCTGCCATCGACGAGTGAATCGACTTTTAGTCGGTTGATGATGACGTTGGAATCCAGTTACGCAAACTGAATTTCGTATTGAATAACTGTCGCTCGATATCCGCTGCAGGACTTCGGGGCTGCTTCGGCAATTTCTAGTTAACGCGGCGTCGAAAAGTGTTCGATGAGTAATGAGAGCAAGATGTCTCACAGAAGCACCATGTAATAACAATCGTAATATCTATTAATATAGACTAAATTAAGTAAAACATCAATGAGATATCGATTAATATATATCAAGAGAGCAGAATCAAAATACGCGTATCATTAAATAGGTCGATAATTAAATAGACACTATATTATTTATATATTTAAGAAGAATCGTCGCATATTAGAACATTGTAAGATATTTATTGAACGTTTCCAAGAATGATCGGTTATATTTTATAGAATAATCCTTAATAAAATATTAATGTTAATTCTTCAAATTAATTAATAGTCCTTAGTAATATACTTTTATACTAATTGCACTTTATACAATTTTTAATTTTAGTCAAAAACGAGGTTGGCCGTTTTTAGATTTCTGATAAAATTTTCAATATCATCTTTGTGATACACCAGATAATGGACGTCCAATATGTGTCTCGATATTGTACATTTCACACTCTCAAGTATCGTTGTCGTGCGCGACGATATGATCTTCATTGTCATAGAAGTTCGAAGCGACCGCATAGAACGTGTCTCTTCTTATGAAATGTTATCACATCGTCTACTATCGTTTCATCGCAATGACAACACAATGATAAGGATGATATTTCATAAATAGCATTCGTTAAGCGCCGCTGTCTGCCAATTACGTACGTCCGATAACTTCCTCAGAACGGTCCTGCAATGGACGTTTATGTCACAGTGGTTTATTGTGTACAATTCGAGTAACAGTTAAATGTGTAACAATTGGGTCGTATTAAAAAAAAAACATACAACATAGCATCTGAAATAAATTTTTCTAAGAAAACTGTGACATAAATAAAAAGGAGTGCAATGTTGAGAAATTGGAGTGAGATGTAGAGGGATATTTATCTCGTTGGATACGATCTCTCGTCGTGAGTGCGAAATTATGTTGTAACGTTAGAGCCCTTAATACTGGAGTGAAGGTGTAAACACGAAACCGCAGGTTATCGTTAAACCCACGCAATGCGGCGGTCGAAAGTGGACGCGCTGGAAAATGATGATTATGACTCGGCATTTCGCATCGAATTATCCACGGTTATCCACTTTGACGCGAGGCATAGCTGTGTGTTGAAATTCCAAGTCGCGTGTGTGTGAGAATATGTAATCGAATTATCCTGATCTACTTTTCCTCCCAAATTTTCGAGACAAAAGATACAAATGTGATACAAGTGAAATAAACACGACTAAAAATTCTACCGTTCATTTAAAATTATAAGTCGCATTAAATTAAAAATAGTCGTCGCTTATTGAACTTGTCACAATGTGAAACCGATCAAATAAAATATAGAAGACGCGTTCGGGATGAACTAAATAATCGAATCGTACCAGAAAATATTGTATCGCACTCGAAATTTCAATCAAATAACACGAATTATTTTCAATAAATCACATTGTGTTCAAAACTTTAGCTAAGATAAACAAATCGGATTATATTAAACAAGAACGAAATATGCTGGCGTGAAAACGGTATTTTAATTCGATACAAATATCGGGAGCGTATCAATAAACTGAAATACCGTGATCCGAGTTATATAAATTGAATGTTGACCTATAAAATTAGATCATCCTTTAAAAATTCAATTGAGCTGAGCGTACTATTAATTGAAAAAAAATGCGACTTTAATATAAATACTGTAATATAAAACTCGATACACTAAAGTATTCGATAAAAATAATATCATATCAGATCAGTATAATATTCAACAAGTTGTGCGACATGAGCAAAATCAATCGACGTCTTAGCTATGCTATAGTCAAAGGGCTTTTGGTAATGGCAACGGTGTTGTCAAGATGTTGGTTTAGGACGCAGCTTGTCTGAAGTGTACAGAATCTAATGCGGCGTCTCGCTGCTTATTCCGGCGCTATTATGGTCAACCGATATCCCAAGTTGGTCGACTTAGTGGCAAACTTTAGTTCAACATTTCAGGTTTAAGTCGGATTCGTCGCAAAGCCGCTTACACTTTTTTACCAAGGAAATATTATCAGGGATGTATATAAGTAAATCTTTCAATTTAAAATAAAATTTTATTTACGTTGAGCCAAAGATAATTGTAAGTAATTTAAAAAAATGCACGCGGCAAATCGCTTGAAAGATTTTCAGAAATACTCGGTGAATTTTGCGCCGCGACGCGATTGCAGGAATTTTTGTTCGCGCGCGGATCAATTTGCGCCGCATATTCTACAAACTCGGAAAGAAATATAGCCCGCGGCTAAAGTTTCGTCGGGATCGAGGTAAGACCGGTGGGAACCAACTTATTAGCTAGGCAAGAAACAATGCCGTTTCCACATTCAACTGGGTAATCCAAGGTGTTACCGCGGATTACTGATGTTTCCTACCCGTTTTGTTTCCTATCTTCCTCTCCTCTCGTTAGCGACGGAGTGCTTCCCGCGATCTCCCGAAGACACGATTCCGTTAGTAATGTTCTCGGTACTCGGTATTGTCTCGAGATAACAAATAGGCGTGTCTACTTTCTCGAGAAATTAAAACGGGTGAAAGTTGAATTCTATTGTTACCTTTCTATTTTTATGTGTCTATAAAGATTATATATACTTAAAATAAATTTTTATTATTTGTCCTGCAACTTTCTCTTGCTTTCAATGTGTCCTTAATTTTAAAACGAATAATGTGTAACAGAATACGGAAATAATATTTTTTTAGGTTTTACGAAGGGAATAAATATTATTTGTAGGAATAAAAATTATTTTAAAATATTTTTAATATATAAAATGTTTTCTACTTTTTTATATTTTAATTTTTTTAATGCACTAAACAGATGCATTAAAAGTAATATTTTTTATTGAAAGCATCAAAATATTAACAGTTATTCTTTTTTAAGTTGAAAAGCAGGGCATATATTAAATATATTTTACGGATTAACGAGAGTGAATCAGTATTCTTTGCGATGCAAACAGGCAGAATTGACGATCGGATTAGTAAAGGAGGGATTTTACATTGTCGATGAGAATATACTTGGGCACGATTTGAATTTCAAGCTGTTCGAGTACCTGGCATGAATGGAAAATAGGCGAATTAAAAGAGATTGGTAGGAATATATATTCTCGGGTAGAATTAAATTCCGAATTTTATCAAGGCAAGATTTTTTTTCAAATCTTTTCAAAGTTTCAGTCAAAGAAATTGTTTTCGCTGAAGTAATTAGTTTCAGAATCTTTCAACCTCTCCACGCTTAATCTTACGAGAAAGAAATTTTCGAAAAATTCTTGTAACCTCTCAGTGTATATATGCAGATCTTAATTGTAATTCCTAATAATAAATTAATAAAAATTTTTCAATCAACCCATTCATGTCCCCCCCATATTATCCTGTTAAAAAAAGCGAGTAATATTCTAGTTAGACTATATAGACGAATAAGTCATAATGTGATAATATAAAGTTTTATTTGGTTAATTACAAATTACATATATCTATGTATCTTTTCATTTGAAGTTCCCATATGTTGTCAGCACAGATTCTGAAGAAGTAAAACATAATCTATTTTTTCGTATACATATTATTACAAGGTTTTTCTTTTATATATAGTTGACCTAAATATAAGCACTTTTTTACACGGTAGATGCATACCGAGTGAAAAAGCTACATAAAAAAAGAATCAAATAACATTTTTTTACACGGTGTCTCGAAATAATGAGATTTTTCCAAATATAACGCGATTTCTTCTTATGTGGAACGTATCCACCGCGTAAAAAAAAAGTTGGGTGGGTATATAAGAAGGTATTATAAGATTTTGAAGCAAAGCTTCGATTTTAAAACTCAATCTCGCGGAATGAATCCTTGGTAATGCTTCTTTATTTCGTAAATCTTTTTTTAATAAAAAGTCTGTAACTGCACAAATAGGCGAACGCGAAATCTGCATAATGTATATGTAATGACGCATTCGTAGGTAACATGTATGTTTCGTTATACAGTTTGCGACGGGGCGAGAAAATTGCTAACAGGCTGACCTTCCGCACGGGAATGTAACACTAATTAGTGACTCTGCTCCGTGAAACGTAGGACACATAAAACGAATCGTCGAGTACCCTCGAAAATATCCACGAAAATCCGCATCGCGTTGCGCACCGACGAATGCACGTTTCTGCCGAGTAACGTTCATGAAATTAACGGAGAGACTATTTCCCTACCTTTTTATCTTTTCTTTCCCTTTTCGACAGATCACTGGAATTCTGTCACAATGAAAATGGTGATAATGCCGATTTTTAACACTTCTCTTTTCACCGAAGAACATTGTAGAGGAGAATATGAATCAAATGAAGAATGAATAATTTTCGCGCTAATGTAGTTTCAAAATGCTGTAACTTAAAGATAAAAGTAAAGTAAAAAGTTATAATAAAAAAAAAATGTAATATTAAACAGGTAAAAAGTAATTACTAATAATTTTTATTAGTAATTTCTATAATCATCGTATTACGCCCTTGTTTATAATCTTCAATATTATTTATTTCAATTTTCTAAAATTCACATAGTATCTATATATTTAAGCGATATAATATATATGCTACGTTAATTTATTAACATATTTGTTTCTGACTAAATAAACGTGATACCAATATAATAGAAAATTAAGTGAATTTCAGAGATCGATCCATTATTGTGGTTCTATCCTACGCGAGAATTTCTTCCCGAATTTAATAAAACGGAGGCGTTTCATTTCGTTTGGACGGTGTCAAAGGGATCAAAAGATATTAGTGTATGGTTGGTCGCGTCTTAGCTTTTGCGGAGGATTTCCTTCACGTCGGTTCATTCGTTCGTCACAGAAGCACATAACGTAAATTTGCGCCGGGTCATAAGTGGAAATCATCGAAAGTAGCGGGCAAAACGCGAAGAAAATAATATGTATTCGTTCACAGAAAGAAAAAAAATTTAGAGCGGTTTTTATGCTACACACATGCACATGTATTACCTTCTTCGTACTCATAATTCCTTTTGTAAAAATTTCATTTCATGTTTTTGTACATTCTATGCTTAACTCAAACATAACTGATAGCAAACACAGTAGGTACAAGTCAATCTCTATCTATTTATCTTTCACCACGCGAAAATTCGCAACTATTTGATTTCTTAATATTTCCAGAATCGACGTAATATCTTTCTTTACCTTTAATTAGGAATATGTTCTAAAAAAGAAATAAAAGCTCTTTTTTTTATCTACCTTTATCTTTTATCGAGTCATCATGTCGGAGAAATTGATAGAAATTACCTCACGATTGATCCAATCGCAACCCTTCGTTTACTCGCGAATTCACGACAATTGCCGATAGCGGGCGGATGTCGCGAGGCCATCGGGGGCGGCGCGAGGAAAGAATAGGATATAAAAGAACGAACGAACAAAAAACGGATCAGCGCTGCCGCGACATTGGTCGTCGTCGCTGCGAAAAGGACGAGACCTCAAAAATCACGACGTATGCCATTACTGCCGACTGCGGATCTCATTTGAACACGGCGCAGAGCCCTCGTAGTCTAGTCTCTCCTAATGAAGGCGGCTTTTTCTTCTTCCCGTTGTTCATCCCTCCACCTTTCATGCCCTACCCTAGTTCGCCCTTCTCGGGCCTATCATTTTTTTCTCTCTTTCCCTCCCTTCCTTTCTCTCTATCTCTCCTTTATTCCTTACTGCTCCTTTTGCCCTGCATCGCCCTATTTCAACTGCGTTCTTTAAACAAGACGGTGGTACTAAGAATATAGCACGAAATGAATGTTATCATTGCACCACCAGATGCAATGTAAAATGGCAACGAACCGATCAGCACTAGGCAGATTATCCGGCATAATTAAAACTTGTATTGCTCTGGCGTATATATTTTTGAAAATTATAGATATATATTTAGATATACAAAGAGAGTGTGGAACGGGCTAAGTATATAGATATATGTTTAGATATACAATATGCAAGAAAATATTAAATTAATTATTATTATTTAAATTATTAAAAAGAATTCTCCCGTTAAATTTTTATTCCATAATATATTTCCACATAAAATTTAATTCCTTAATTACCATTTAACATTTAGTAAGGTATATATAACGTTACGTGAGCTCACTGAGTAAAAAAAATTTCAAATGTTTGGAAAGTCCATAAGTAAATTGTATCGTAAAATGTAAAAAGCCCTCTCTGTGGTAACCACAGATGTTCGCGGAATTTATCAAAGAATAGCTGGGAGCGCAAATGATAACATGGCGCCGGTCACTCTGGTAAAGAGCACATACATCCGGAAAGAAAATTTAAAATTTAAAATTAATTTTAATATTGAAGAGTCTACAAAAATATTTCGCCAAAGTATGAATAATGGACGTGTTTGCTTTGATAGATCTGCATGAGTAAACCGAATTAAATCAATATCGCCAGCTATACATTAGCTACGAAGTCGACGCAACAAATGAAAAGTGCGGTCCAGTGTATCGCAAAATATTCACTTAAAGCGGATGCATTTCGATCCCAGCGGCACGTAACGCCCCAATTGAAACGGAACCCGACTTGGTAATAGTTTTATCGAATCGCGGCCGTATGTTTCAAGTAATTAACGCGTTTATCGCATGGGCGGGGTACGTTCGAGGGAAAACTCGATTAATTGCGTGCAAAGCGGCAATTTCGACATTTCAATCGCGATAAAGCCCATCGAGCCGCGAGAGTAAGCCGCGCCACGTCTCTGTTATAATTTTTAATTAACTTCGGAGAATTACTTACGTCCCCTCAAATGGAGTAAGGGAATTACTATGGCAATACAATTTCGCGCTCTTAATCCCTTGAGGAAATATTTGATGAGCTATTCACAATCTCATAAATACCTGATTTATATCAGGAATATTGTAATACCGTTGAAAATGTTGGTACTTTTAGTTTGCAAAATTATTTTCTATTATTCGCATCATTTCGAGAAATACAAAAAGTACAATGGTCGAATAAATTTCACGACGTCTTATACGTAAATCATTGATACAAATGTACATATTTATTTAATTCAAGAGTTCAGTTTTATCTAAAAGAAAATTAGTAAGTTAATTGCTTTTACTCTGAGATAATGGAAAGAGGAACGGCGCGGCGCGATGATATCTCGACGGTGCGTTAAAGAACAAATCATATCCCAGGAGACGCCTCGGCGAAAGCAACGCCAAACGGGGCGACGGCATACCCTCCAGCGCAATCTCAATAAAGCACGCCGGAGTTGCCGTTTATTTCAATTCTTCAGCGGTTAAGACACGTTAAAGTAAGGTCGGGCACCGCGCGCGCGCGCGTAAATACGGCGATTCGCAGTCGACTGATTATTTGCAGCCGGAATCCTCGGAAAGCTCGCCAAATTGTACACCCTCTCTCTCTCTCTCTCTCTTCTGTGTTTTCTTTGAACTTGACGAACGACGAGAGATAAAATTGCGAGGAACAAATTTTTCCGCAGTACATACGTACACGTATAACAATGATGTAGAGTACATATAAAATATACGCCACGCGATAAACGCTACGGTACGGAAAACGCTTTCGAACCGCGGCAAACTTTCGGGCGATGATGCGGGCGAGTTAACTCGTTTTCGCGTCAGGCACTATCTCTTCTTCACTCGCCATTAAACGGCACAAATAAGGCCAGAAAATATTCGGTTCGCCGCGGAGTTTTCCCCGCGTCGACGTGTTTCTCTGCTACTGTGGTTGACGTTATCGCGCACTTTTACTAATGATCCCTTCGCATAATCCCGCCTCTCTCGCCCCCTTGTTTGTTCCGCGAAACGTCATTAGCATCTGCTTGGCTTGGAAAGGGGAAGGAATGCTTTCTGATATCTTACATCTGGCGAACGCTCGGCTGCTGAACAGTGCCAAGATATTTTTCGCGCTCGTCTTCCGAATAAGTAATTAATCGATCAGATCCGCATTTTAATCCCATCTCATTATACGGTGAATTTCGAATTGACTTGATGAGAAAAGTCGTTTTACGTTAATAAATTTGAATATTTCTCGTCCTATGTCAGCAATAAGAATTACGAAAACTATCATTTGTGTAAATTACAAAAGGATAATTAACATATATAGTTTCACAATGACGGAAATGCTGATCGAACGGAAGCGATGACGCATTACTGCAGGATCGTTATCTATCACCGCATGCATGATATATTGAAAACATGTCGTGTACGCCATGAATGCGACACGGAACGTGCAGTTTAATTTAATTGCATTTTTGTACCGGTCCGGGGTCGACCGTAGGAACGCGCGCTCATTTTCCGCGTGGCACGCCCAGCGAGGGGTAAATTCGAGATATGAGTGTCGACGTACGCGCGCTGATAAATGTGTTTGCGGTAGAGGAGACATGCTCAGAATATAGGGCAAAAGATATACTATCAGCATAATAAATCGTTTCTCTCGCTTGGCACTCGCTTTGGCGTTTTGGGACCAATTTCGGCAGGTCACTTAAATGTAGGTTGCATATTTGGACATACTATGTGCGAGCATTACGGTTTACGCCTTGAATTTGAATATAATTTTAGCATCTTTTAATTAAAGATATAATATTAGTGGCATAAAGATATAATTGTAGTAATACTATACAGTCATTAACTTGTATTACTTATATATTTAGAACGTATAAGTAGTAACGATCTTTTATTAACCGCCATCAGCAGTCTCCTATTACTCCGACACGATTATTATAATTTAAGTTCTCAGATGTGATAATAACGTGTGATATTAAAATATACTCTGTAGTCGAAATTAGGTTGTTTTGCTCCGATCCGGTCAAATTCAGTTTACTAATAAGATTAAAACTTGTCCATTATACATACAGCTATTAAAATTACATATTTAGTCTATTTATCCAATTAAGTAATTTCGTACAAATCCGCGTGTGACTGTGCTATTTCAAGCCAATGATTTCGGTTTCTCGATTTGAAGAGTACAATATATAACGACTCTATCCGCGCTATCTAAAAATATACGGCATTCCAACATAAATCATTACGACAAGCCGGAATTTTTCCAGTGGAATTCAACGGAATTTCGTAGTCAGTTGCGTTTCGCAAGGACGTCGATTTGCACGCTCGTCCTGCTGATCCCGGAAAATCTGTATCTCGCGATGTTGACGAGTGTCCTTGCCTCCTTTCTTGTATTTCTCTTTCTCTCTCTCTCTCTCTCTCTCTCTCTCTCTCTCTCGCTCGTTCGTTCGCTCGAGATCGGATTGAAGCTTATTTCGATGCGAATCGAACACGGATTGAGGATATCAACGTCGGGCGTTCCCGAATGAAATTACCATAATAAAGCGTCGTTGGCGGAGCCGCGCTGCTCTCGCAGACGAGGAGGACGCGACGGTCGCTCCCAGCCCGGGGAAGTCAAATGAATTATCGCGTCGAACGTAGAAAATCACCTGCCAATTTCTCATTCGGGCGTCCCTCAATTTTTCATCGTGTCGCTTCCCTACTTACCCCGAGCCCACTCCCCGCGTTCTCCACGAAAACGCGCGATCGCGACGATAAATTATACTGTGTACTTTGGTATCAAACGCGCGAGTTTCGATCCGCGATGCTGGGTGTGACTTGGGGCCATAAAGTAATTCACCAATTCCCAATTCGGATCGCGGTCGAATGTTTGAATACGACTGCAATTTGAGGATTGGAATAATTTCAATGAATCGCATCCAAATGAAACGAATAATTAAATTAATGAAATGCTCAATTACGTTGAACCAGAAATTTCACATACGATCTATAAACTTATTTAATTAAATTATTTGAATAATACCACTATTCAAATATCTATATAGCCTTCCCAAAAATTCTTCACAATCCTGAGCGTTTCGTAATCTTATTACTCTTATAAAAAAATATTAATTCTAAAAGAATACATAATTTTCGTATGCTTTTTAGACGTGCTTATCACTACATAATTGCTATAATATACTAGTTGTCTAGACATTCTATTCATAAAATATCGTTTAATATTAATAATTTATCCAATAGTCGTGAGAAATACATTACACTAACGTAATGATTATGATAAACAAAATACAAAAAGTTTTTATTGTTATTTTTTTACAAATTAGTATTTATGATACACAAATGTTCTCCAAAGTTTCGCTCCGAAATTGCTAATTTCATCAAAGTATCCACGGCCGAGGAAAAAATCGGTTCTACGCGAAAAAAAGCCCTACGACACCCTGTACAGTTCGATGACCGCGACACGTGTAACCGAGACCATGCGTACGCTCGACTGCGAACAAAAGCCGAAAAGCCTTTTAGCCTTGAAAAGCTCCACGCTCGAGCAGTGTCAATGTTTTCGGACTTGACTCGCCGATGAAAAAAGTAAACCTGACGCGCGAAAGTTATACCGCGCGAGATATGCCAGTCCAGAAAAGGGTCAACCTCGCAGAAGGTACGTCGATAATCGGCCAAAGACCGGGGGAGGGAGCTTTTCACCACTCGTGAAACCGCTCGTCATGGATTCCAGCTAACGTGGGTGGGTATTAAATCGACGTCCCCTTCGCCGAGCGGTTTTTGCTGACGTTGTGCGGCTTCAGCGACGCTGCGCCGTCGCCGGTCGCCGTCGTCGTCGCCATTCAAAGCCGGTTCTTCACGCCTATGCGCCGAAACAATTGCAAGCTCCGAAGCTCGCTCGGGCGTGAGATAAACCCGGAACCTGTTGCAGGAACGAACATCCGGACGAGAAAAAGGGAAGAGCGGAGAGGTTTGATTTTTCGGTCGGTTCATCGAGTCGCAGCACGTGTAACCGTGGAATTCGAGTACGGTTCGAGGACTTTGGATTTCCAGAGCCCGAGTTCGATAAAGCGCGCGCTTATAATCAGGGCGCAAACCCTTCGCAAAAATATGACGTTGGGATAAATTGTATATAACTCGACGAGATTAAAGCTACTTTGAATCAGTGGTAAAAACGACGAAATATAAAATTTACGTAACTTTGCGAAAAGTTGTCGTAAAATTATTTTCAACGTTAAGCATTTCAATTTTATTTAGAGGAATTATGATATCGAAATCCTGATAAATCGTTTTGACTTATTTTTATATTAAAAATGAATATAAAATTGGAGCGGTTCAAAATACTCCAAACTTGCAAAATCAGCATCAAGATTAACCTGACGTTTCTTCCTGCTTTTATTACAGTTTCGTAGTTCTTATTACAATTTTCTTACAATTTTGCAGAAAATAATCGTAAAATCATCTTCAGTATTAAACATTTCAATTTTATGTAGAGGAATTACGATATCGGAATCCCGATAAACCGTGTTTAAATTTAAATCTTTTATATTAAAAATGAATATAAAATCGAAGTATTCAAAAATATTTTAAACTTATCAAACTAGCATCAAGATTAACTTGACATTTATTTTCATATTTATTACAGTTTCGTACTTCTTATTACAGTTTTGCGAAAAATAGTCGTAAAATCATTTTCGATAAAGCATTTTAATGTTGTTTAGAGAAAATACGATATCGAAATCCTGATAAGCCGTGTTCAAATTTAAACCTTTCATATTAAAAATTAATGTAAAAAATCGAAGCGTTCAAAAATATTTTAAACTTATCAAACCAGCATCAAGATTAACCTGAACGTTTCTTTTGATTTTAATTATAGTTTCATAGTTCTTATTAAAGTTTTCATCTCGCTACGTCTGGCATTAGCCACGTTATCGTACCTTCGTGCGTGTACCAAAGTGTCTACTATTTTACATAAGACAACATTTCGAATTCAGTTTGTCACGAAGACAGACGTAACGCTATTTGAAGCGACTCTGGCGCGTGTAATATCGGTGCGGGCAGACGGTGTCCCGCGCGTGAATGGAGTAGAAACAAACCGCTCACACCTCCGCAGCTGCAACACCGATCTTCCGCCGCGATAACGAACTGAACGAGGCACAACCGCTTCAGAGCGAGCTGCCGACATAATGTCGTACGCAGCTGCGTCGTGTACTAAACTCGTTCGCGTCTGTGGCGAGAATCTAAATTTGCACATTTGCCGCGCGCGATATCGTCCGTGTCTCACAGTCTCACGTACGAAGATATAATTAAATCGAAACGCGGCGATAATGTCACGTTGACATTCCGATAGATATCCCCGAAAAGAAGTATTTCGCGTTACGAACGAAATTCGTCTTTGATCCATTCATGATAATCGCCGGGAAAAAATCGACCTAAGTAAATTTGTTTCAAGGAAGCGACGTCGTGACAATCGTGTTATCGCGAGACGTAACTCCGCCGAACACGTCTAAGTGCAAAATACTGCGGAGCGAACCGAAGGATGTGCGTGAGCAAGTGCTCGACATGAAGAAGGATAATGTCGGGAACCTATCTCCTATCTGGGTTCATATGCGCGACGACGCGTTCTACGGCTGACGCGGACTCGCATACCGATCGGTGGCGTGATATAGTCAGACAGGAAAAGGCGAAAAGGCGATGCTTGCGCTTTGCATTAAATATCATGAAAATTATCGGAAGGATCGTTCATTTTCAAGCTTCGATTTTGATAACAATAATTTACGACGATAATTCACGATAATAATGACACGCGAATTATCTGCTGGCTTATGTTTAATAATTTATATTGAAAGATTGTTTAACAAGCAATCGAATGAGCAATAATTAATTGTGTATTTTCATGTTTACTACGACACTTTAAATGGTACATCTATATATATTTTTTTTGTTTGATACTTTCCATTATAATTATAACTCACGCAATTATTTACGCCATATTTCTTCTCCTAGAGTAATATTCTCGACTCACCTGTAACAAAGAAAATATATACACAATTAGATGCGATGATTAAAAACAAATGCATGTTATTTTGTAGTAAATATATCTATGCTAGATTGTTATTGACTCTTCTCCTTGATCTATATTCCTATAAACAAGTAGAAAAGTAAAAAGGTATTCGCAATTCTTATCAGCACAATCTTTGATATTTTAAAATCGATTTTTCAAGCTACCAGTATCGTTATTTGAAATATATAATATCATCGTATAATATATAATAAATACACTGTTCAACATGAAATTTAACGTAATAGCAGAAATGAAAAAAAGGAAGAAAATATATGACACATTTTTACAGACTAGGTATATAATATCAGTTAATTAAGGTTAAAATTAGCATCCAATTAAAATCCAATCTATAAAGACGTTTAGACAGTATAGAATATTTATATCTATAGATATTTATACACATTTTTAACGTAAATTAATCCACGGGCGGTACCTATCGTGTTTCGTGTATCGATGCATAGGTCAGCGTGGAGGCTATCGACTATCGGCTCGGTAGGATAGTCAACGGCGGAACGCGACCTCCGGATTGTCCCGTGGCGATGTATGTATCGACGTGCGGCAGATATATCGGCTTCCGCGCGAGCCGTCACGGTCCTTCGAACGATGCCATTACACGCGCCACGTGTTCAGAATTGGATCTTCGGACGTCGTGGGCTCGCATCCCGTAATTTATCAGGGAGTCGCGGTAATAGGGTCACTTGCCAACAAAGCGCCCGAGCCAATCGTTTCCGGCCGGCCCGATCGAGTCCGCGGGAGGATTTCGCGATTGATCGTTAAAAAGAAACGGGAGCTCCGGTCTATTCCTCCAGGTCGCGCGGGACAGCTTTTTACGGTGCGACCGTAGCGATTCTCTCGGCGCTAAATTATCGTTAATGCGAATCGTTAGTGCCTTTCTTACCGCCATCGCGTTTTTCGGACTCTGCATATCCTACGTCAATATGTCCCAAGTCAAGGGACAAGAATCTGGCTGTCTTTTATTCCCTTTTGTATTATAAGTAGCATATTAGGAAAATTTCTCATCTTCGACTTTGCTTCAAAAGGGTTTCAGAATCTTTTTGCTCCATTTAAGAAACTTGCGCAAATATAACTTTCCCTTTTTTCTGAAGAAACTCTTACAAGTGAATTACCTATGGATCCCTTACCGAAAAAAATATATATTGTAACGTTTAACTTGCACGAGCGATCGTGGCGTTGAAATTATTGCGCTCCGTGTGAACAATCACGTTTCGGGTTCGAGATACGTCAAACTCCGAGATAATCTGGCACGCGGACCCTCATTGGCAAGTCCTTATTGTGTTTGCGCATCGTGATGTTAGACTATTGTGGACTATTGCCCCAGGTGTTTGATGACCCGGGCGGTCTTTAGACGTCACTCGATCCATAGCCCAGTAATTCATCAAAGGTACTGTGCGTACGCTTTGACGTAAAGCTGATGGATTGACGTGTACTTTGTAGCAGAATGCTTCGACTACGTCAAAGCGAATGTGTTTAATGAAGGGGTAAAATCAACTTTAGTTTCGGCGATCAGATAGCATTAGAATTAATTTATCAACAGTGACCGATCCTTCATTAGAATCAATCAATGATTAAAAATTGAGGATTAGGAGCAATTAATTAATTGTATAATTAATAGCTTATTTATGAATAAAATAATTATAAATTAGATCTGCAATAATCGTATCATGAATAAACACTTATGATAATTAAACAATTAACAAACCTACTACGAACAAAATTCGGTAATTGTGTAGATGGAGGAGGTCACCTTGGATGACCTTGATTTTTAAGTATGTTGTCAAGGTCACCCTCCTAAGTGACCTTCAGAAGGTTTCAGCCCGCGCTCGTTGTTTATTGAAAAGTTGTTAAAAAAAAAAATTGAAAAATGTAGCAGTTATTTTGAGTATTAAAAGGCACAAATGACTAATTTGAGATCTCGGAATATTTTACTTTAATCTGCGCTAATTTTGGGCGTTAATACTTTCGCGAATTCAAAATTTGGTTCGGCGCAAAGCCGCGATAATTAGTTTCGGAACATATCGCGAAGCAATTTCCAAATGTGGAATATGCTTGCGCCAGACTTGTTTGCGACTAACGGGAAATGTGCGTGCAACGTATACACGGGATAAATTACACTTTGAGCATCGCACTATGACACACCATGCTGCGTGCTCTGGGTATGTAGCGTTGCATTATTACATTTATATGATTTGAGCAATCAGGTAATTACCGAGCTACCACAATTCCTATGCCAGCTTTACTCAATTATACGTTTAATAAATTAAATTGGATATATATGTACCTGTAAAAAGTATTTTTTTTTAACCTTCCGCTTTTTTTATCGCTATCTCTCCTTCTCTACTCTTTTATCTCTTGTATTCAATTTCACTCACTGTGACGTGCACACTACGCATATTTGATTCTATATTATAAAGATTTTAATTAATTCCATTTAGATTTAATATTATTGACGTTTCATAATTAAACAGTACAAATTTTACAAATAATAAAATTTTACATAAAACTTCTCCATCTGGTTCTCTTTCATAATAATGTTTCATTCATCAAATTATAAAATTCATTAACCAAATTAAATGTCACAGGACACTTTAATCCATCTCGAGAACGATACGAGATTTATTTACGCAAAAGAGAAAAAGAGAGGGAGGGATGAGGGAGGAAAGAGTAAATATCGATCCACGATTCTCAGGATATCCTGTCGCGTAACTTCGCTTTTCTGCAATAAAGTCGGTCGACGTTACGGAGAGAGAGAAGTCGTATAATTCTCTCGTATAATCCATATATCCGCCGCCTATCTATTCTCGGACTGTTATTCCCGGACTTCAAGAACCGGGAGTACTAAAATCGGTAGAGAGATATTGCGCCTTGTAAATTGACTATGTCCTGCCGGATGGATTATGCGCGTACTCAAGGAGCTTAAGCGCCGAGTTAATAATTCAAGTTATAAATCACGCCGCCGAATGAGACGGTCCTATCGCGTCACTTCTAATCGCCTCCTTATTATTTGCTCCGTTACAAGTTTAATTACCGAATCGCGAACACGTTGATACGGACATCAACGTGCAACTCACTCGCTCTGTAACAGTTGTGTGATACGTTATTACGAACATCGGGTCGCATTTAAATAATTCCGCATTTTACAATTCAGTAAGCTATTAATGTATGCGCATTTAGTAAACGCAACTTTGTTGTAATATATTCCCTTATTATATACCTATATATCGTATATATTATCATGTATATCATGTCAGCGTGCACATGATGTATATTATCAACGTTAATTAATGCGTTAACTATTGACACGTTGCGCTCCATTTTGCAGCGCGCCATTACGATAACGAAACGTGGCCTTAAATCATAATCCTTATTTCTTATTAGAAATTTATTTGAACAACAATATTCTGTAAACAAATTTTACTATGTAGAGAGACGTAAAGAATTATTATTATCATTATTATGAGAATTATACTATACATATAATTATTAATATTAAAAATATTAATTCAATCTCAATACAATATTCTAAATAAATTTATTATCATGTATAGAAAGACGTAAGGGAGGAATTACTTCGATTGCTAAGCTGCGGCGCCTCTCTCTTCTCGCTCTAAACTCTCGCGGGTACTTAGATAAGTTCGCTAAAGTGCAAATATCGTACAGCCAAAAGGAATATCGTATTAGCTCGGAAAGTTTTCGTCTCGCGGCCGACATAAAGCAAAGCGGATTCACTGCTTAAGACCGATCTCAGCTGAATACAATTATCCGCGACGCGAGGATGGAGAACAGTAAATGAGATTCTTTGTCGGGGGGAATTAATGGCGAAACCTATCATCTTGCTAACGGGTGTTCGAGCCCCGTAGGAAAGTTGAGCCGAGGTAGTGTTTCGCTTTCGAATAAACTGCTGGCGCACGCGGTCGCGTATCGCGACTTAAACATCGAGTATCGGTATTCTCCCTCGGACGTGTATCACAATTTTTGCGCTGCCACAGTGCAGCGCCGCGCCGCCCGCGCGCCGGTGAAAGCGAGCGGTAAATCATTTGGACAGCCATACAATACGTCATAATGATGGAGTTTCAGAAAATTTATAAATTCGTAAATCTCCACGGACACCTCGCGCAATTCGTCCAAATTTCCACGCACGTGTTATCTCGTATTTAAATTTTATTTTAGTGAAATTCATCTAGAGAGAGAGTGCCCGAAATAAAATTTTCACTTTTTGTTTTATCTGTGTAAATAAAAATAAAAGTAGCTTAATTATCATGAAACGAGAGTAGAATTTAATTCCTTTTTGCTGACTGTTAAAATTAGCGAGCACCCTGGCGTGCCGGATATGGGGAAATTGTTCTGCAGTTCCGATTCGTTTTTAAACGGTTTTACCCTGGACAACCATCATCGATTGATATACCTCATCTTATCAGAGGGCCCTCAACCGCCCGTCGGTTTAAGCTTTCATGATAGACTGGCAGATTGAATGGCTCCAATTTTCGACTAATTGCGCGAACGCGGAACCGCGTAACGCTTTTACGCGGAATATTTCCATATACGTCGTCTCAGTAATGCGTCGCAATAACGTTACCGCAAAACGGCGCACAGACCGACCGGTGAATATTGCGCCCGTGGCGCGCCGAGGCGTCCCAGGATACGGAATAACAATGATGACGAAGTTTCGTCCGATTAAATATTACGCGTTACAACGCGCCCGAGTCTGGCGTCACAGCCGCGTTACAACTCGATTCGCCCGCATCGTCGCGCATTCCATTTTTGCCCGGCGTAATAACGTCGGCGTCGTTCGCGGGCGAATCATTTTTCCGCTGTTCCAGGCGTTACCTTGTGCCGATGTTTTCCAGCCGAAGAAATTGCCCGCGGGAATAAATTCCCCGCGCGAGCTTGATCCGAACCCGGAGCGCGCGCTCTTTCTTTCAGGAAGTTCGCCGACGGAAAAATAACATCAGGCTCCGATCAATCGCGCGCGAGCACGCGAAACCGCGTCTCGCGAGCGCGAGGATGCGACGGCACCGGAATCGATGCTGCGATTTAGGACGAGCCTCGGCGTACATATCTGCCACGGCTCGCTACTTTTTCCGAGCTCTCTCATAATCCGCTCGTTTATTTCATTCGCATACAGCGCGTTTGACATCGAGCGATCGCGCATCTGCGGCGGATCGTCCCGGAACTGACGGAACATGCAGCGAAATTCTTTGTGGAATTTGAAATCGACGGAATTGATAGATGTGTAGATATACGTCAAAGATGTAGTCAGAACACAAAAAAATAAAATAAACTAACGATGCGTAAAATCTACTTTAGACGCAACTTTATATTTAAACCCTTGAGTACCACACAATTTTTCTCGAGTGATCCTAAAATGCCAAAAACAAAAGATTCCAGAAAATTAATGAAAGTTGACATACAGGGTGCATTTCGTTTCATTGCATTATGCGCATCATGCGTGAAATGGAATGTACCCACAGAAATATTTTTGATAGCGCTGATAACGAATTTCGAGCTAAATTAAAAAAAAATTTTTGGTCAAAACTGTTTAAACATTTTTTTCGAATACTTCAAAATCTTGTTCAGCACACTCAAAACTTCTAAAACGTATTTATATACTAAAAATCTTAATCATTATAATAACCTGATGACGAGAATATTCGAAAATTTTTATCTTTCTGACAGTCATATCTTTTTTCCGGAGGTAACATTTTGTAAATCGGACTAAAAAATCGTGTTTAGCACACCTAAAAACTCCTAGTTACACTTTGCTTTAAAAAAAAATTACTTAGCGGCTCTAATATAACAAAATATTTCATGACGAGAAAATGCATTTTCGCGATACTGAACGCAAAGTTCGAAATAACTAGAATTCTCGTCATCGGCACTCAAAGGGTTAAAATAGTTCCTACAAATTGTGGAGCGTATACAGTTCATTTTTGCATCGCTCTCTTCACAGATCTCGCATAAATAATTCGATCCGCAAAACGATACGCGTATACGATACGCGCTGGGTTTACTTCAAACTTTTATAATTATCAAAATCGCATATCGTGTCCATTGCACGAGCACTGGGAGTCACGTGATTAAGTTGATATTTCGGAGAGACGCAGTTTGGCGAATCCGATTTGCATTTAATATTAGTCGCAAATCCGCGATATGCCGTTGATTACCTGAAACTTTTACCATATACCGGCGTCCAGCTGGCGTCAACTGAGCCAATTACGTGTTCCGGCCAAGTTTACGCGATCGCGTCCGTCGCGACCCCGGCACACATCCCGGAAAGTGATAAAGTTTATTTGTCCGTTTCGCGATAGTATGTTGGAGGGGGGGGGGGGGAGAAGATTTGAGTCGCGTAAACTTATGTAACTTGTGTTGTCGCGGTGTAATAGACAACGTAAAACCGATAAGATTCATATCGCCAAATAGGGACGGTTGCCAACGCACAGACGTAGGTAAGAAGAGAGATACACGCTATATGCCACGACAATACAGCGCTTCCTCGTGATAACCTCTCTCGCTCCCCTCGCCTTTCCCCTCGAGTTTCGGCAATTTCCCACGGAGAAGTTTCGCTAAAGCACGAGCGATTATCCGAGCTGTACCCTCCGATTGTGGCAACCATACGGAGACATGAATGTACGAGCATGTCCCGTCATGCACCTATAAACTAAGTTATAGGTATCTGGTAGAGGGATGAGAGGTACGCGACGCGCAGCGGGGAGGGGGATGCGGAAGAGTGGTAGACATTAAGCTCGGATTACGTAGTTTAGCGCGTTTGATAACCGCGCGGGCTATCCGCGTGGAATACGCCGCGGACGAACTTTGACGTGACGATATCTATATGCGGCGGGGAATGAAGAAACGCGGAATGAAGAATCCCAGCCCCAGCCGCACACTTAAATCTTTCCACTCGAAAGTTAGAGAAACGCGTGGAACCCTTAAAATATATTTCCACTTCAAAGTTAACTTTATAAACGTTCCTTAAACGTCACCCGGAGACATTTTACGTACTTTTGTACGGGGGAAAAAGAAGGAGCGCGCGGTTATAGCCGCGCGCTCGGGAATAGTTGGACCGCTGATAACCGACGATTACGCGAGTGTGTGTGGCTCTCTAAGGGGGTCAATTTGAGTCTTGGGTCGTTTCAACCCCCCCCCTCTCCCCCCGCGCGGGGACGGCATTAATATTAAGTTCGCGAAAGAATTAGCGTGTCCCCGAAGATTTTTAACGTCGCGCCGGATTTCGCGCAGCGCGTATTTCAGTCGTAACGGCGCGGCGAATGGGACGGGGCGGTAAAAAAAAAAAAAATTTTACTGGCGCGCGAGCGCGAAATTTGCATGCAAATCGTGCATATTGTAGTTTGTCACATGCGGGATATGGCATCAGGCGCTCGCCGGGGCAGGGCGAGGGAGAGTGAGGAGGAGAAGGGGGAGGGGCATTAAGTTTATGCTCCGTGCGGAATTACGTAGTTTAACACGTTGGATAACCCCGCGGAGTCTGCTCCGCTGCTTTAACCGTAAAATGTGGACCGTACCGCGGCCCTTATTCCGACCCCGTCGCGCACTCGCCGATCGGCGATGACTGCATTCCACGTGCACACACGCGCACATTTAATTCGATCTAATATGGGATTTCGCTCGACAGGATTATGCGGTCAATTCCCGAAGCTATATCTTTTACCTAAGTCCAAATATTAGGCTTACCATTCATAAACTCGATGTATTTTTTGTCCGATCGAGATAGAAAGAAAGCATAAATTTTTTCCGCTATCTATTCGCGTTCTCTGATATCTGTTATTAATTGGATTTCCTGATTCGCGGATCAATAATCTTCGCTTTCTATTTACGTTACCGCTAGAAACGAGAAGGAGTAATAGAGAAGGAATCGAAAAGAAAAGGAAATAATTAATCAGGATTATAATTATAGTGTCGATACCAGATATCGTTTCCGCCACGTTCTAATTTCATGTTCGCGAATCGTTAATAGATCAGCGTGCTGATGTTAATTAGAATAATTAGATGTACTTGGCGCGAGACACTAACGTGTCTCTTGATACCTCAGCGGAGTATTTCGATGAAACGGGGTTTCTCTGGCGGCGTTCGATTTTCGCGGACAACACGAATATATTTTAGCCGCGAGCTAACGAATCGTTTCTCCTCGCGATATTAAATTTATCATCGCCTTTCATCATCCTCTTGCTCGCGCGCGGTTCCGCGTAAGTAGCCCGCGTATATAATCGATGATTACCGGCCGCGCGATATATACACGCCGATAGATCGTTTCGCCGAGTAACGAAATCCCGGCAGATTGCACGTGGAGGCGCATGTATATATTCCGCGGCATAAATTGGGAGCGGTGCGAGAGAAGCCGAGTGCCGTATATCGGCCGCGCATGCAGCAACGGCCACGTTGCGTACTTTGCACTTCGTATCCCGAGGGAAATTTTCATGGCGGTCAGTGTAAACTATATACTCCACGAGAGAGACTACTCCCGGTCATCGGGGATACCTCTCTCTCGTTGATATCGGTTTTGATATTTGTACGTCGCATCCGTCAGCAATTTTCATCGCTGGCGTCGAACGTCAAACTAATTCCATCGAATTGCCCGATTACTTATATTATTCCTGCTGGCGCATAATCTCCGTGCGCGCGTTCGGGAAACATGCGATGGTAATTGGTTATTCGGTAGATCTGGGTTCCCTGTTTAATCCTAGGATTTGCGATATTTTAATAAAAATACGTAGGTGTAAATTGGAATAAAAAGGAAAAATAATAAAAAGAGAGATATATACAATATTAAAGGATTAAAGATTGTTAAAAGAATTAGAGATTTATTTTAAAAAACTTATTAATATAAGGATAAATACTGTAGAATGCTTTTCTAATATTCCAAGATTAATTGTCATAAATTCTGTAAAAATCTAAAAGAATGTAGACGTTCTATTGTCAAATGGTTCCATTATTTTTCGCAGATGCGCACATTTCTCAATTTTCCATCAGGCGAACGCGAGTTATCTCTGATCGGGTTCCTACGGGTTTGCGCGACAGTCAGATAATCCGATAGACCAACACTTCCGGGCCACTCTCTTCATCTCCCTTCATGCCCCGACATACCAGTACGAAAGACCGTTGACCTATATCTATTCAGTCATAATAAATTGGGGCGGGGAACAAGTCACCGGTTTTCTATGGCCTGATCGAAATCGATCAATACCATACCGAGTTGCGCATTTAAAGTCCATAAATTATGAGGAATCTCGACGTACCTGGTTAAATCAATTTCCATACCTGAAAAATAACTAGCTCGCACGGTGCTCATCCTGGAGTATTCGCGCGCGAATAAAACTTTAGCATTTTTGAGAGAAGTTTTACAGAGTAACTTCTTTCACACGCTCGTGATATTATCGGATGGAAAATCCGCTGGGAAAGCAAAGTGCGACAGCAAGAGCAAAATAGAGATTTCCACTGTTAATAACTTTGTCAAAATTATTTACCGTAATACCGTAAACGAGCAAAACAATTTTATTTTTTAATTAGTTTTGACTGGGATTCGCAAATTAATTCGCAGATTAATTATTCAGATGTCCAATTTCTGAAAACTGAAAATCCTTAAAAGAATAATGGAGTTCTGCGAATTGCGCCTGTGGTGCAGAGGACATCCTGATATATCTTTGAAACAGTTTGGTACACACATACACAAAGAAGATGGATAGATTTTATTATAATACAGAGTCTCTGTTTGCAGTCATGTTCGTTGAAGTACTTACGCCACAGAACTCGGGATTTCGCTTTGCCGCGGCGTAAAATAGAAAGAAAATGTGAAAAGTAAGCAGAAATGGCCGCCATATACAATGTTTAGCGGAGGAAGAAAATTCGGACGGGTGAGATTGCCTCGCGCAAGCGTTTCCGCCAAATAGGACCTTTGTTCCCCGTTATTTGAAGCTTTGCGATATAATCTCGCGGAGATATTTTGCCGGGCACGACGAAAGATCGATCTACATATACGCGAAAGCGTTTATTCGCTTTCGCGATTGTCCGTATACCTTGAAACGAAAATATTTTGAACTTTTTATACGCAATAAAAGAACCGTAGATAAAATCAAATATTGCTCATAATTTATTATTATTCTTCTTTAATAACCATTTTCCTTTATTTTGTGATATTAATGCAAATATTATCGCATTATTTATCCAAAGACTTTAAACATCAATGTTAAACATTCTTTTGACAGACACGCCTCTAATTAGAATTTCTTTAAAACTGGATACAAAGAACCTCCTCGAAGCTAACTAAAAACTAGAATTTTATCAACAGGCTTTTGAAGCTTTAAATCTCTTGAAACCCGTCGCGTTCCATCACTGGTGTTAAATAACTTTCTAATTAAACATTGATCGTTCTCCGAAAGTTCTGAAAAAAAGTACGTTGCCGCTATTGATCGCCGCGCATTTTGTCCATATTCTATGTTCATCTCGCATATTTTGCGCGAAAATTTCTTTATCAGCCTCGTCGCCGACGATGTTTACAACTTCCGCGTGATTGCGACGACAAACGAGCTCCACTCACTTATCGGGGTGCAGCTCGCGCGCATTCTCCCGGAGCGGGAAAATTCTCCGGAAGATCTACTCGATCGCGCAGGCAATCTTTTTCCTATCGTAACTGTTCCCGGCAACGAAATTCGCGCCGCCGATACGCGCGCGCAAGGAAAACCCCGGATAGCGATCGTCTGCGGCTTAAAGGATCGTTAGCATCGTTGTTCGCGATGTACCGGAGAGTCCCCGACTGTCGCTACTGCCATAACTTTGCCATTATCCGACTTGGCAACTCTCGACTCTCGGTCGCTCAGTTTTCCCTGTGACTCCCGCTCTCTATCTGCCTTGTCTCTCACTTCTTCCTTTTCTCTCTCTTTCTCTTTCTCTCTTTCTCGTCAAGCTGCGCGTTAAACGAAGTGGGTTATAAAGGGGACGTTCTGATCTCCCAAACTGATAATATATAGGCGTTCGACCGTTATTATGAAAGTTATCCGAAGAACTCCGTTTAGATAGATATAGAGTTGTTTATTTCCGCGAGGAGACATTAAGTCGTCATTATCGGATCACAATTACTTTTCTCTTTCGCAAAGCCGTAATCCGTGCAACATCCAGATATTCAAAACGTGAAACGCAACTGGGAGTAATTTAAAAGTTTAGAAAAGATAAATACTTTCGTGTCAATTTCCTGCATAATACGATTAGCATTTCAGTTCGAAAGCCACGCTTCGGCGTTCTAAGAATAATAATGAATGCCTTAACATTCGACGTCTTGGCGGTAAGTGCGCTGACTCGACGCCGCACGCGGAGATAGGATCCCTAATCCGATTTTCTTTTCTCACTATCTCTCTCTCTCTCTCTCTCTCTCTGGTCTTTGTTCCGGTCTTCAACCTCTTGGGCACAACGCATCCTTCAACCCACGGGTCCCTCCATCCTTCAAACACCGCTCTCCATTTCCCCAGCCCCTTGGCTCCTTCTATTTGCTCACCTCTCGTTCTCTGTTTGCGCGACCTTAATATTTCCGTAATACTTCCACGGCGCCGCCTCGTTTAATAGTACGCCTAGCTTTATGTTACATTCAACGATAAACTCGGGAAATGATACGTCAACAAATGTTAACGTTGCCGATGCAACCTCTTTACCCGTGTTCATCAAGAAACATTCTTGCGTACACATTTTTGTAATCAGCCTGTTCGAAAATGCAAGCTAAAACTTTCGTATTTTACCTTGATTATTATGTTATTAAAATGCACACAAAAAAAAAACAGTTAGTTCAACAAAATAATTTAATTTCGTACCATGGAATTAAAATGGTGAATTAAAATTTACACAAAATCTTGCAAATTGATCCGAAATGTTATTTGGCTAATTTTTAATTATTTCAGAGTGCAAATTTAATTTTTGCAGGATTCAATTATAAATTAATTAAATTATATGTAAATATATAAGTATATTGTATTTAATATGTAAAAGTAAAAAACTATGAGCAAAGTTAATTAGATTTTTAACATGCTAAGGTGGAGAACAGACTTTCCACGAGTATGAAAATTTTTACAACACATGTTTTTTACAGAGCCGTAAAGTTATAATGTTTAATAAAAAAAATAATAATAAGTTACAACGTACATTTCATTAATACATTGTTCTTGCTTATTTCTCTGTATAATATAAAGATAGCGCCAATATTTTATCGTATCTCTTATCCACATTTATTATTTTTCAGCCCTTCGTAGAGATCGTAGATCTCTTTCATCGCGATATTTTTACTACTTATCGCATTAAAGCGTTAAAAGCATTTCCCTTTCAAGAAAAAAGGAGACTTCAAAAAAAAAATTAAATAATGCAGGCACAAAGTTGCGAAAGTTTTAATGCAATATCCTTTATTTTAACTTCTCGTTACAACCGAATAAAATCTGATTGACATGTAAAGCTTCTCTCCAGCGTTAGAGTAAACGATTATATTAATATCTGTCACTCACATTTGTTTTGGTTCCAACATGTCAGGCAATATCGATATATTACATGTGCAATATACGACACATGTAAACAGTAAATCGTAAGGAAAGAAGAAAAAACGTGAGAAAGGATATACATATCTCCTTTCTTACGTTTTTCTCTTTTATGTTTTATACTCTCATGTGTCTTTTAGCGTCACTACTATCATCGCTTCCCTTTCTTTCTTTTCCAGACATAACTTTCGGCGTCATTACCACCGCGGAAATTTTCGCCCTTAACGCGTCGGTTCCTTTCGCGACGAACAACCGCAAGTCCCCCGATAAGAGACGAACTTTCGTTGTGACGTCCTGTACGATAGCACAAGCTCGCGACAACATTTTCTCGCGCAATTCTTATCGCCGACTCTACTCATCGTCTTCCTTTTCCTCGCGCGTTTTTCGGCGAACCGTCGTAAACGAAGCAACTGAAATTACTGTCGATTATAGGGATCTAATGAATTGATCCCCGTCGACGATTAAGGCTCATCAAAGGATGGATACGATAAAACTGGATAGGATGTCGCATCTCATTCGTACGACTTAGTGAACAGCTATCCTAACTTACTATCCTCATGTGATGACTACAGTATACATTCGTTTCATTCGTGGATATCTGTGACAAAGTTATTTTTTTCTTACTTAAATATATATAAATACAAGCACTCATAATTTCTTCCATCTTTCCGTTTATGTCGAAGAACTTCAATTAAAAATCGTTTCCTGTAGATCCATGAAATTGTAATTCGCTATGTTAAAGAGGAGCGTATGTTTCACATTGTCGTTCCTTTTATAAAATTTCCTTGAGCTCTTTAATAAAATTCAAGAATTATTCATTACAAAAATCATAACAAATGCTGCTGTATCAAATATACAGTCTGTGACTACGAAATACACTATTAAGCATAGATCTTTTATTTAAATCGAAGAGACGAAGAAAAAAATACATGAAAACCATCATTTATTAGCGCCAATCAATTTTTAACAGTAAATGTTAGTAATTAAACTTGCAATTATTCTGGAAATAAATAATCTTGATACCACACAAATAATAAAATTATTAACGTATGATAGAACGTTAAATTTTAATAGCTTGTAACTCGGAGGCTGTTGCAAAAATTAATTTGCAATTAATAAACTGCTCAATGTGAACAACGCTCTTCCTGTTACACAAGCTCGCTCTTCGGCTTCGAGCAGAGTGTCACGGCTGATAATAAATGATGCTCGAGATCTTACTCCCTCCGCGTCTTTAAGAGATGTTTTTCGGCAATTTCGCTATCGATCTCTATAGATCTTCCGTCGCTCAGCGTCAATTATCCGTGACGTTATACGCCGCTATCTGGCATCTAGCAGGCCTCTTCCCTCGGGGAGCGGAGCAGCGGAGTAAGCCGCGTGTTGAAAAACACATCGAGCGTTTTATGATATTTGTCCGGGTAGGAACGTACGCGGAACGAGAACGGTCGAAGATATTGTCCGCCGACGAGCGTCGCCGACTCGCAAGTTCGCCAACTAGATTTCCACGTGTAATCTGATTTTTACCGTCGTCGGTGCCGCTCAAACTTGAACATTATTGCCGTATTCGCTTCGATGCGACAACGCGTTTATTCCGAACCGCCGCATCGACCAAAAACGCCGTCCTCACGGTTCTACGAATCCTGAAAAGCGTCCGTTCTTTCAACGCGTCGCGCACGAATTTATATCCAAAGGTTGCTACGTTCTTTCTCTCTCTCTTTCTTTCTTTTTCTCTCTACCTCTCTTTTTTCCCTCTTTTTGTGGTTAAACTTCGACAAGAATGCGAAAAATTGCACGAGACGGTCCAAACGTTCGATTCGTGAACCGATATAAAGACGACTGTTCCTTTATCGCGCGCCTTCTTTGAAACGCCGTGAAACGATCATCGCCGATAGCAGGACTTGCAGCGTTTCTATATCGATCGACAAATTGTTCGTAAATTTGGCGTATAGTTTCGCTTCGGTTCGACACATAATACCAGCGACGTAAAATATCGAAAAAGAAATATCGTAGTAAGTAAGATTAAATGTCCGTACATGTAACGATTTAGCAGATTTTTCGTGTTCATAAAGAATCTGATAGATTTCCAAAATAATATTTCCTCTTATAAAAACTCATCGCGGTGCTACAAATTTTTAATTTCTTGGCATCTTTATTGCATTATACCCAAAAATAATCAACGAGATACGTAATAAATAAATTAAGAGACAAATAAATAAAATTATCATTAATATAAAACGAGAAAGTTCAACTTCCAACGCATAAAATTTGTAACATTACTATAAATAATCCTTTCGATAATCCCCAGTGGAATTATTAAAGGTCTTATCACAGCGCTATTTTAGCGAAAGCTATATCGATTACTTTTATCGTCAGCCGTGCCACATATTTTTGTACGGATTGAATAATCCATAGCCCGTCTATCAACAGGAGAACCTCGCCGTGATAGCCTATCAACTCTAAGGAGGATACGTCAGATGCTTCCTGGCTTTATTCGGGCCACCCTTTACTCCTGAATGGGTAAGGACGTCAACCCGAAGAGCTTCTTCTGCCATAAACTTCGGCTCACGTAGCCGAGCCCATGCCGTACCATCTGTATAAGCCGTGCGCTCGTCTATCGTCGTTCGCGATCCTTTCTAGCCGTGTGTGATATACTATATACGTCCGAAAATTTCAAATAGAGAACGGGCACTCCTCTCAATGCACGCAAGATAATAAAATAACGTCCGTGTAGTTTTACATTGAGACTGGGAGTCGCTAAAATAAACAGTGCTACATATGGCAGATATCGTTCTAATTGTAAATATTAGAATAATTCGTTTGTTTTAGAAATATATTGTACTTCCGTTAAATGTATGAATAAACGAGGTTTATGTATATAAGTAAGGTAATAATGATGCGGTTAGAATAATGATGTTATATTTTATTGTATATATATGATGTCCGTAATGAAATAATTGTACGCTACTGTTGCGAATATAGTACGCTGTATATTTGTATTATACTATAATGTTCTCACTCTCAGTGTATTTTATTAGTGATATAATGCTTCTTTTGTTTCGCAATACGCAATTGCAAAATTCAAAAGTCAGAAATAAAATCGGAAAACGTAAATATGCAGATTTAACAGGCAAATTTATATGAAATAAATGAAAATTTAATGCGTGACTTTTTGTATTATTGCCTTTCCATATAAATAAGTTTTAATTCGTAAAAAGCAATTGCACTTAATTATATTAAAACAATACCTTTGATTATTTAATACATTACAAAATATTGCTCGGCTGTATTTAATGAAGCATTTAATCAAACAATGAATCAGAATTAAAAGTATTTTAATTCTAAAATGTTAATTTAAACTCTTGATTATTGATGCGTAGAAAATATAAGATAATTGATAAAGCGAAGATAGCTAAATAAATATTTCCGATTATGCAAATGCGTTCACTGATTACGGGAAATCAAAGTACGGATTGTGGCATTAGTACTAGTCAATTCACGATCGGCTATCCGAACAAATGGCACTAACGCGTGATTGAGGTTTCGCGGAGAACGTGGTGCCCCACGAACACGTGCGGCGAATAAATGTTGCCCGGAAATTGCTGGAAAATGAATCTCGCGCGCGCGCCGCGCACGAAAATATAATGCGATTTCGGGTATCCGGCCGCGGAGAGAGATAAATACATCGTGCTAATAATTCTGATCAATTTCCAATTCGCGTTTCATTCACTTCCCATCAAAAATTTCACTTCTCGCAACGCGAAAATGCCACTACCGGCTCGCGAATTCTCTCGCGTGAATTTTTCAGGTATACTTATACCTACGCCGCGCCGCCAGTCGCAAATATATCAGCTTAACATCGATACGTTTCGCGCGAGGTGACTCAAATGGCTTCCGGCGGCGAGGTTAAATCTTTGATCGCCCGCCCGGTATCGCGTCGCTTTTATTTTCTCAAACGTGGATTTGTGTGCCTACGCGGCTGCACAGCCGTTGTTTCTGGAAACAAATCTCCGTCCCGCGGGAACACGTGATTCGTTTTACGGTGAGGTGATGCTCTGATGCTATACGGAGGGGAAGCAGGAGTACGCAAACCGCGCGAGTAAATTGTAGTGGAGAGAGGACGATGAAAGACAATGATGATAAAAAAAACAACATATCTTTTCGCGTCGGCTCTACCGCAACCGAACCAAAATAATCGCGATGGACAACACGGGGGAGAAGCGAGGTTTATCTTTGTCGCGCGTTGGCGCCCGGAACTTCCGGAATTTTCGCCAAAATACCGCCCCCCTCGAGAGCCCGAAAGTGGCCGTTTCCTGTGGCGACAACGATAACGGCTCTCGGCGCATCCTCTCGGAAAGCAAACAAACGGTCTCTTTACAGTCGCGCAATATTGCATTCTGCCAGTGCGTGAGCTGAAGAGCTCTGCTCGCCCCGCGTAAAAATGCGCGTCCGGCACGCAACGAGAAATTCAATATGAGGACCATTCATTTTATGAGAGCACCGATGTCTATTACGGCCGGCTACGATTCGCAAATTGGATTTCTCTATCTGGTCCCGTGACCGTGGACTATTATTTGAGAGATAATTAAATGGGATTGTGTTTTACGCGTATATCTTATGTGAACTCCATTTTCTTATTAGGTCCAATGGACGTATAATTCGCAAAGAAATATATTACTCGTTAATTAGTCATTAAAATTTAGCAGATAGACATGACTACGGAAATTAATATTACCGTTAATGGTATTATATATTATTATCTTGTTAATTATTTTAAATAAGTGTTTAATAACATTACTGATATTAAATATTATCGATAATTCTATTATAGCGAAATATTATTATTGTTATTACTAACTATCGAGTTTCTGCTGAACGTTCTAAGTCTTTAATTTCCGATATCTCACAAAAGTGGCTTAACAGGGCTGCATAGGAGATCAATATCCGGTAGCCCACGACGAATGCGGCGCGTTGCAGCCTGCAGGCAGGCTCATCAGCTGTCGCTGCATAAGTGCCAGTGAACCGCGATTATCGGTATAGAATGCGCATTTTGGCATGCTACGCGATCGAACAAGTGATTTATACGGACGCGCGCACATCCATGGAAAATTCATTTGTCGGGAACAAACAATATTATTATACCTAAATAGAGCGATTTGCATTATCCTCCCTTCGTCCGAATTTTACGTGGTAACGTTGTAAAACCGCGCACCGCGGCTTGCATACATATATCCAATCGCGAATTGAGGTGGATGTTTGTTAACGAATGGAGATAAACGTGAAAACCGAGGAAATTAAATGTTATCGGTACGTTTATCGTGATAATGGCCATAACAAATTTATCTCCTTAATGCCGTGACGTTTGTCACAAGGCGCGGAAGATTAAATGGCAGAGTTATTGTTGGAAATTATCGAATCTGTTAATTATTAATGACAAACAAAATGTACAATTGCTCGTTCGAATATGGCAAACGTACCAACTTCTTGTCATTATTAATATGCAGATAATATATATTTGTAGCTCATTTATTCCTAAACTTTTTTGAATTATAATGGACTATTTTTTTATTAAGTCTCCGCAAAAAATTGCGCCTGAAAAGATCAAGAATTTAGAATTTACTCGCAAAGTCCTCAATTCAGAGGAAGAATGAAATAAACTGCCAAATTACAATTTTGAGTTAGAATTTAAAATAAATGTTATATATAGACTTACTACATTTTCACTAACAATAAGAATCTTTCAAGGATATGCGAAAATATTATATCAAGGCTATCTCTGAACGAGTAAAAAGCCTTCGGGAAATAGAAGCCCATGACACATGTTCCCAAAGGGTTATCGGAGCGACGCAGATTTATTGCGCGGAAACGAGGATCTCGCGCACATTTTCGGCATTTTCACCAACCGGTGACCGCAGAGTCCGACGACGCGGATGGGGTCTCTTGAAAAACCATCGACGGTTATCCGGAGCTATCGTCGGGGCTCGTCGTCGCGCGAGTGCGCTTGGAAAATTGGGAGAGCCGCCGCGCCCGCCGATAGGGGCTGATACGTGCCGGGCGCGGCGCAGATCCATCGGCTCGGCGACGCGTTCTCGTAACGGCGCGGCGCGGGGCCATCGATACACGAAGTGTCAAGAGAAAAACGGCTTGATCTGAATTACAACCGGGCCACGAACGACCGGGACGCAGCGCACTCGTACGCCGCAATCATTTCGCGGCGTATATGCGGGGAAACGCAATCGCGCGATGGGTTTAATTAACGATCCCGGAACACCGCGCGTATTACAGAAACGCGTATATAATCGGAGAGGGAACACCCACGAATTACAATATTGCTCTCTGAACACTCGACGCGTATTCGCTGTAAGGTTTCCCCGTCCGTTAAATTGTAATTGCTAGATCGCGCTATGACGTCCAAAGCGAGAAATCATGGATAATTTCCTCTTGCGGCTTATATCGAGATAAATGAGGCTTTTTTCCAGTTATGCCAGATTATTCACATTTGAGGAATAAATTTGTAAAACTGGCGTATCCTATGACAAAAAGGAAACGTTATAATGACTACATGAGAAGGACGTTTTTAATTAACGTACATGTATCAATGTTATCTTGATAGTAATTTAATAATATTAATACAATTAATATTTTGTAAAATTTTACTTAATAAAACGACAAAAAATAAATTGCTAAAATGGAGGGAAACGGGGAACGGGATTATGAAAATTATCAAGATGGTTTAAAGCTGTACGATTCACGCAAATCTAATCATCGTAGCAGGAAATGCTGAAATACATATTAATTTCACGCTACATGTATGCGAGTGTCTATTATACGCTGTAACAGTATATCTACTACAGCGTAATAGACAATTGCATATGTATGTATATGTAGCGCGAGATTAATATATACTTGCTATTTCGCGGAGTGAGCCTTGAAAAATTATGAGGGTCGTGTGATACATCGCGGGTCGAAATTGGGAAAACTGCGGGCGGCATTCCACGCTCCATAGATGTAAATCCGTCAACTCTCGTTACGTAAATTGCGTGAAAATCGCGGATATTGGGCTGACAGATAACGCGAATGCGTTCTACTCGTTTCTATATAACATGATAATGAGTCGATTCAATATGCTTTCAACAATACTGACGATAAACAATATATTTAGAGACGAATAGAATTTAGAGTGAGTTAATTATAATTAAATCTAGTGGCACTTCCTTAAGGGAACGGCCGTATTTTTCATCTGCCGATACTTCAAAACGGAACAGAAGAAAGACGGAATTTGGCCTGGAAATGAAAGCGGACAGAACATGCTACGATAATATTCCGAACGTTCTTAATATACATATATATATAGTCTCTTTATTACGTGTGCCACATTCGATGGTTCGATGCCGACTAACTTTCGAAAGGCCGTTGTCCATTATGACAGTAAACATTTCGCAGATGTCACCGCTATAATGATCTGGGCGCGTGATTTAATGTTTAGTTAATTTCTCTAAAGCCGAAAATAATATATGTGTATCCCAGGTTGTCTATTAGATTTCTCGTAAATCGCGTTGGCTACGCGAAAAATTCTGTTAACTTTAAAATATAATAAACAATAGTAAATATTTAAGGAAAAATTTTAGCACATATAATTCTTTCTGGATATAATCATATGTACATTTCCTCGTTAGTAGTATTTGGATATCGCGCGGTAAACGTGGATATACACACACAATTCTCAGATAATTTACATGTGCATCATGTTGTCACTTCATTTATTCAATCTGACGTGACACGATTTGGATCGACTGCCGCAAGAGTGTATATATTTTTAAGTACACGAAAGAGTTGGCACGAGAGCGAATTTTTGGTCGATGGCAGAGAAAATTAACGATTCGGGGGGAAACTCGTTCGGATAATGGAGTTACGTCGAAATAGCGTTGGGGTTAAATCCTCCGGGAGCGATAAAACCTCCTTTTTTTCTCTCCCTCCTTTTTACACGCCAAACGATTTTAGCCATTAACTATGCGGCGCACGGCTTATGAACTCTAATTTCACCTCGTCGGTGAATTAATCTCATTGTAGCAACGGTGAATTAAAAATTGATATTACAACGATTACTAGTGATCGAGTTTTGCCGGAACATAAAAACTCGGACGTTAATTTTTATTCTCCGGAGGATTTGTTACGATATTGCGACACGTCAGGTGATAATTTCATGAGAAATACAAACATTTGAATTAAAAGTCCGGAATATCACGATATGTGTTAACACTAATATGCCTTGATTAAATACAAATTATTAAATTGTAAATTAAAGATATTACATTTATGCACATAGATATGAACATTTATTTTGCTTTATACGTACTCCATTCATGACTAAACCGATGAAGAATGTTTAAATAAAATACATGGCCATATATTCGCGAGAGCAGTCGAACAAATTTAAACGTATCGAGTGTAACATACATTTATGATCAATTCGCAAATAGATAAAGTCTGAAAGCAAGCAACGCAAACTCTGACACAAATTAATATTAATCTCATGCGCTAACAAAATAATTTCTTCATATTTCAAAATATCAATAATCGGTGTCGCAATTTATTTCGTAATGTCGGAATGAATCGCGTATACCTATTTCCCCTCTATACACCTGCACGTTATTAATATATCTAATTGAAATATACTGTATCCTGGTAATAGCGTCGTAAAGGAAGCCCTTTAAAAAATTGTTAAAAAAATATAAACTCCACGCACCGTCTTCCAAGCTCTCATCTCATCAGCTATAACCACGGCGTATTTGCGCTCGGTAATTCCAGGTGTACGCCCTAAATCCGCGAGTAAAAGCCGCGAGCGTCGCAATGCTCGCTCGTTTCTCCTGGCGCCACTTCTTCATTTTTCCAGCCCCGCCCCGCGCGCGCCACTCGTCTCACCTGGAGGCTGTGCAGAAATATGGATGCGTTGCTCCCTTCCCTCCCCCTTCTTCCTGCTCCTATCTCCTTCACGACCCGAATGAGAAGTAGGCTCGGGAGAGAACACATATGGCCGGGCCCGCGGAGCGTTTTCATGCCGGCCACGCAGCCGCAACCCAGAGACTTCGCAAGCGCGGCAGGATGTAGTTTGTTACGGGCGTATTGTGGATTTTCCGGCCTTTCCTCATTCCGCCTTTCCTTATTCCGCAGACGGGACGCGGCCGGCGCCGTTCGTATTCTTCCTTGGATAGCCATAAATCGGAGCGCAGTAATGGCCGGCACATACGTTCGCGATTCCTCAGCAGTAATTCGTCGCGCTTCCCCGAAGGAAGCTCCTTGAAAAAGCCGATACGAGATACGCGCGATTGCCTCCGCTCTGTTTTCTCGAAGGTCAATCAAGAAACACTTTGTCCTCTTTGTTATGATTTTTCTGTCGTAGTAAGTGAAACCGCGATCAAATTTATCTACCGTAATAAAATTTATCTGTGCCAGATGCAATTTAATTGTCGTAAAAGTGACGTACTCCATATTGATATCGGTTGTTATAAAATTCGTCTAAGAACCTCTTTGGCGAACATTATGTTTGCCATGATGTCGCTTTTACGAGGAATTCAGTTTTAAAGTGATTTCCGAAGCATTTTTACATCTTCTTGCGACTGTGGCGTAATTTTATGTTTATGAACTACACACATCGCACGATGGATGACATAAACCGCTTAACAACAGCAATAAGGATAGGCGACGCTTCCTAGGCGCGGGTTGCTAAGTGTCGTTCCCGCAAAATTAATAGTGCGTGAAGCTCGAGACACTTACGCACGCGATCTACGTAGTCATAAAGCGAATCTCTCCATAAAGCGTGTCGCGAAATATGCACGAGAAGATGCACAATCGGGATTGTCGTCTTTGTAACGTGATTTTCCTAATTTCACGGGTGCTGTTAGTCGCGACTTACGACTTATTGTTAGATCCATTTTGCAGGCTCGTCCCGCGCGCTTTATTTGCGAAATAAGCTGCGATAACAAACTATTCGTGTTTGAGATTGAAAATAAAAGATCACACATACTTCTCAAATACTTACAAAGTGTGCAAAATAAAGAAGCCTTGGTCAATATTGGTTTTGAAATTATCTCTTACGATAATATATTAGATAAAATAAACATTTAAAAGATACATTTCTCAGTCTTGATATTTTTGTACAGATTTAGAATGTTTGATACGTTACTGAAAGAAATGCAAAATTATCTATCTGGGATGATGAACATCCGGATAATTATAAATTGTATTCGCATTATCAATTACATATATTATCAAATTATATTATGCATTGACGAGGACTTTTCAACTGAACCATCGCGGAAGCCGAGATGGACGAGGAACCGCGCTGTCCAATGACAGCGACAGCATTCCTGTTGCCAATTTTCGGGCTTTAACGACGGGAGCGATCTCTCGCTCGGTTACATTCACTAGTATATCCCGTATACATCTGCACGCGAGTAACACGGACGAAACGTAGGCGCGCAAATGGCGAGCCATGAAGTAGCCTGGCTCGGCAATTTGTCCGAGTTAAGACTTGACGAGATTCCGTAATGAATACAAAGTTGAAGGTGAAACCTACTGCCTGCCGCTGGTATTTCACGGCGCGTCTTCCGCCGCGGGAGACTGAGGACGGGACGCGACGCGCGGCGCAACTAGGAGAGATAATTGGAAGAAAGAAATATTTACTTCCCGAAATTGGTGTGCTTGAGAAAAGGGTCCCGCCTAGCGGTCGGTGTCTTTCTCGCGAAGATAACAGTTGCTTTCCATTTACATCAAAACTCAGATATTTAATTCTCACTTGTGACGTCATAACTCAGTTTAAATACACGTTCTTTTTGCATGCTGGCAAGTGAGATTCAACTGAGTTTTTATCCACAATCGAGACCATGTGCTTTAATAAATCTAATAAACTCACATTAAAAGTGAGGCTATGGACCTGCATTATTATGCGACAGCTTTGTCACCAAAATAAGCAGGTAAATACAAAATGACATATCTTACCTGAGTATAAAATACTCACATAACTGAGTGACTCAGATCACTTGAGTGTAAATGGAAAGCAACTAATATACCTCAAGAACGCATTAACTAGGATTTGTTTCGACCTTCCTCCTCTTATTAGACGTTCCGACTAAATCGGCCACGTAAGAAAACGATTTTTTTCGCGAGAGATGCACCGTTTTTCCGTTGTCTCATTAAAAAAAGGCTCGACATTTGGATGTCCACTGAATTATAATCGTTGAATGATCATTAAACAATTATCTCGACGAAAAAGTAGAATAAAATTTTTTAGAATAGAAAACGATGCCTTATACATAAATTATATCACAGACAATTGCATCTGTTACAGTTATATAATACTCGAATATAAAAAGACTTCTTAGCAAAAGATTATTATTTTTTATTCCTACAAAAGAAAATCATTTTTGCGCATCCTCTCAATTAATATCATTCATAAAAAGCTTCAAACTGACCTTATAATTTATTCGCAATATTAATTTCTGTTATCTCTGTAAATTTTATGCAAGCGGGCGTCTTTATTGTCAATAAAATCGCGTTAAGAAATAATGCGAAAAAGTCGAGGGAGAAGATTGAAAGAATAATGCTTGGTATGTCGATGCTTAATGTCGCGTCCTATGAAAATTCACAAGGAAGAAGGAACGCAATTGTCCTCCGACAATAGTCTCGATATGGGCGTCAGATTAAATAAAAAATTCTTTTGTCCCACGAAAATGTCTCGTTAAGCTCGTAATGGTCTTTAGCGAGACGTTTTATTCACGCAGAAGGTTATTTTAGCTCGTCCCCTTGTACTTTGCATTGTTCTAATTTTAACGACTATTGCTCTGCAATTGTATCGCTACAATAGATTGTTAAATAATTGAAAGTATAACATTCTTTCGAAAAAGTTGCGAAGGAGAAGAATATATTGATCTGTCTTAATTAAACTAACTATAGTCTTCCTGATCACTCAGATTCATGTAGGTTTCCGATCTTTTAGATTTTCAATTCTTGATGCATATTTATGACAACTAAATAAATATTAACTTAGCATTAATTGCTAAAAAGAATTACACGTTAATCATATGATGTCACATGTCTCTTCACAACAATATGTTATTTTAATATAGGTATAAATATATGTAGATATATTTATTCTTTATTATAGGTATGTTACACGTACAATTGCGTTCTTCTTTCCTTGTTGAATTTTTTGCTCACACAGATAAAGATGAAATGTAAAGAGTAATATTTGGAACAAGTAAACACGACTTCGATATCTCAGTTTTAATAAAAATATCTCGGTAAAAGAGCAAAATATCTGGAAATATATCTATTCTAATTTTACGTCTCGCTAAGAGTTTCCTTTGAAGCTTTCTTGAGGCCATCGATCGGCACTATTTCCTTTTCATTTTCCCGTTACTTCGTTTCGTCGTCACCTGATACCATTTAATTGCATTCGATCGTCTAACGAACATCCACTGACATCAGAAGTCTACTTCAATTTATTTTTCTCATTAAAATAAGAATACTTTCTTCGTCACTACTTGAAAAATAAACACAACTAAAGATGCCAATTCAGATATCGCAATTTATTCCGAAGTTCGAGTACTTTTATTCGTCCTTTTAGGACTTCTATAGCACTTCGTAATAAATTTGTATATTTATTTTCTGAAATTGATTCCAATGGTAATTAACATTTAATTTGTATCCTGTCTCTCTGCAATAAAACATTTCAAAACATTTGTGTACGGAAAGAAGAGATTAATGTAACAGCGGTAATGCCCACGAAATTTTGCACAATCCATCAGTTTAATGTATCAGATAACTATCGAAAGATTAAATTAGTTTATCTCCATAAGTACCTTCAATTAATAAATCATACCATGAATAATAAATAACATATTACGCGATAAGCGATGAAGTTATGAAATAGATTATAATTAATATAATAAATAATAGATATTATAAAATATTAATGGCTACTATATATAGCTGCGCGATAAAGAGGAGCCGGTCCACAAGTCTGGATGCGCGTATATCGCGCTATCGGCGGAAGGCAATTTTCAGGACAGGCAGTACGGTCGCGCCGTAAGAAATCGTGCCGTTATAAGAGCCCGAAGTAGACATTGAAATAAACCCGCCTAGGCTCCGGCTTCCACTTTCTGCTACCCAACAGCGTGGAAGCAACCCCCTTAGAATACTTCCGACGCGAGCAGTAAATTCCATCCGCGGCTCCGCCATGTTTCCGCTTCTCCTCCCTCTCTTCCATTTCTTCTATTTTCCTCCCGGCCTCTTTTTTTTCTTCAGGACGTCCCCTTACTTTTCTCAGCAAAGCGAGCGGACGCGAACCGAAGTATCATTAATGCTTCGTCCCTTTAATGATCGCTGTCTCACCTTTCATCTTTCTTATTCCGAATGTTCCCGAAAACGACTCTAATTTCGCGGAGATTTCACGCGCCGAGTAATACGAGATATTTATTTAAAAATTGACGTGGCTCGTGGAACAATTTCAAACGAAGTGCGGAATTAATATTTTCCAAGATTTTAATTACGACAGAATAAGCAACTTAATATTTTGTCACAAGACTTTTAAGATTTTATATGACTTCGTCTAACACAAGGAAAGTTTTAGAATGAGCAGTTTAACATTTTGCTTCACGATTGTAACGTTAATTATCGCTCAAAGAGAGAGCGCGGAGCACGACTGTTATATTCCTGTTGCAGAGATGAAGAAAGCCCCTTTGACGTCTATTAATCTACGAGTTTATAAATCATGAGTGCTCGGCGAGCAAATTAATGGATTTAATTATAATATTAATTTACTCATTTCCCATTCATGAAAGATTGGAAAAGACAAACGTCGGGAATCGTCGCATAGACGAATCCCCCATTCCATTGCGCTGCGCGAAAGGGCCGCTCGATTATCGCAGTAATTTTCAAGTCACGGGAGAAAGTCGAGGTCAGTGTTTTTTTTGTCCGTTACATGTCGCGGCGGTATTCAGTAATGAGCTAATAGCGTCACGTCGTGAATTAGTGGCGTAAAACGTGCGAACGGGTAATATCCTATATACGCTGGTATTTATTGTGCGCGATCGATGGAAACGGGCGCCTGGCTAACCAGCGATATTGCCAATTCATTCTAGACAATTATCGAGAAAGAATGACGTATCTGTCGTTTACGACGTTACGTTAATCATCCATTCCCTGCGATCGCCACGAACAATTATTTGTACGCGCAGACATTCGTAACATTCGTTTGTGCCAATAAAAAAGCCTTCTTATCACGAGCGATTTATGTCATGTATCTGATGCGAGTTCTTTTTGCTTCATTAAATTTGCTGTTATTTCACTCATTTTTATCTCATATTTATTATTATGTATAATTATAAATAATATATTATATATATAAAAGCGAACACATATTTTTTATTGAAAAACACTAAACCAAAATTTATTAACTTAATTGACTCGATTTTATAAGATCAAATGATTTAAATAATAATAATCAAACAACGTTTTTCACTCTTTCACCAAATTTTATTGTGCATAAAATATCAGCGCTTATAAAAAAAAAGAACGACTGTTTTCTGGTATTACCAATAAAGGCGCATCAAGTTTATTTTATAATTATATGAACTTTAAGTTTATTTTATTAAATAAGAAATTATATCGCCTCCGGGCGATATAATTGATATATATCGCTTTATTAACAATAGTAATATAGAATATTAGATTATCAATGGCGCGTGCGTGTGATAGCAAAAAAATGCAGTATTACAAAAAAATTCTAAATCCTCTTTATAATAAATTTTATGTAATATATTTTTAAATAATTTTAGTTATAATAGTAATAACCGATAGCGCCGCAGGCGAGATAAAGACTGTGTTTCGATATATTCTCTGCCAGTACTGAAAATCTATATAGTTTACGTCACATGCACTATAGATTGTCAGTACTGGCAGTGAATATCGAAACGCAGCCATAATAAATTAAAAACATACAAAAATTACGATATTGTTTTATTCGAGATTAATTGGAACTTTGGATATTTTCATGCGTACATTTGACATACGATTTTCGGTTTTAATTCTATCTTTATAATCGCCGCAATTTCGAAATTTAATTAAAACGATGTAGCGGCAATCTGCTATATTAATGGGGTTACATTTAACGCCAGTAATGAGAAAGAGATTGCTCGACGACACGAGGGGTATTAAATAGAGAGAAAAGGAAGGGAGAGGAGTGGGGAGCAGGAGCAGGAGAAAGAGAGAGTAACGCAACATTGAAATTATTTCGCGACATTCCGCCGGATTTCGGGTGGAGATTGCGCGCTTACCAATTTGCGATCTCTTGTCTACCGAGGGCAGGGCACGCTTTCGTGCAGACAAGAAGCAGAATCCGGGGTTCTCGTGCGAACTTACACGAGACGTAGCGCGCGCGCTGGCGCTCTCGAGACCTCGACGACTCGGCGACTAGAGAAAGCCCCGTGTTACGTACGTCTGTATCACACCTGTCGTCGGGAGAAAAACAGAAGCGCGGGGGGGGGGGGGCGGGGGAAATTCATCGTCTTGACTCGACACCTCGAATTAATTACGAGTCGAGCGAGCGTGTGCGTGACTGGTAGGTACAAGATACGTCACGATATTCGTATATGTGAGAACGGCGCGGATTCGCGAACGGATGAAGGAGTTTATGCTGAGAGACGTACGAAGAACTTCGTATTTAATTTTAAATAGAAAACAGTAGAAGTACAATGTATTATTCGCGACATGACAATTTATATATTTTTTTAAATTTATTTGTTATTAAGGTATTCATGTAAATGTAATCTCACTGGACAGTGTTGAGTTGAGAAATGCACATATACATGTTCTATGGTCTTTTATTTCCTCATACAATCGCCATTATTCTTTCTTTCAACTTTTATCTGATATTCCGGTGCATGGAATATAAATGCTGAGTCTGGAAATGAATGTTATCACCACGCGCGTTCAAACGAAGCCACTTCTCCCTATTATTGTATTCAGCGGTGCTTCTAGAAAAGAGATACTATAGTTTCAAGTATGGGCAAGAAAATACCCGTTTTTATACGGGCAGCAATATATCTGCAGGATGAATCGTAGATAACTGAGAGATTGTAGGTCATGATTATTAAGTCGCCAAGGGCTTTCCCTCTCTGATGGGAGTGTATGATTTATTTTCGTAATATTTTGTTAGAGCTTTTGTATAAAGAAAACATTGTCATCCCTAAAAGATTCACGAGACCGGACATGTGTTAACCATATTTCCTCGACAATTTCGCTCGCGGATATAATTCTTTTATGGACAATGGAAAAAGCAAGCTTTCAGAACGTATTTTTTTAAATAACGTCCATTATGGGACGCGCGCAAATATTTCCCTCCGTGTTCTACATACGTCAGATTATGCGTACGCGCGTTTTGCAATTCGAGCTGTAATACCGTGCTAAAAGAATAATTTCGGATTGGGCACGATTTAGCACGAATCGTGGCTTTTCGAGCGCGAGGAATTAAGAGATTATTTTAAATTGCTTACCAAATGCTCTCTCCCCGTTTAGTAGGGAAAAAAAGAATTTATTTGACTTTTCTCGCGTGGTTCGCGCGCCAAAAGCTGTATAGTACCGCGTACGAAAGCATTTTAATGGCGGAAAAAACGCGCTTCTTGTTTCCTCACCGGTATAAAGTTAGCTCTCGACGAACTTTTTGAGCTGCGATTTGAGTTTCCGCTTCGTGCTTCCGCGCGTTTCAGGCGCGCGCGCGGAGGAAGTAAAAATGTATCTTTAAATACGGTACGAGGCTCGAAGAGTTTTCTTGATCAAATGCATCCCCCCGACCGGGATGTCAAAGAAATCGGTCTCTGCAGCTCTCTCGACTCAATCTCTTCCACGCGCGAGATATCTTTCAAAGGGAAGCGACGATGCGATGTAGTTACCGCGCGATCATCGTGGAGGATCCAACAAAATAAAAAAAAAGAGAAAAACGGCAGACGTTTATACAGAGCCGCGTGTAATTAAACTTCCGCTCGTTATCATGACGTATAAAGATGTACTGTATATAGGAAACGGACTTTCTCACCACCGTTTATAAAACTTTTAAAACGAGGTTTTGGAATGAAAGTGTAATAGACGAAATGTTAGAGACATAAAAACAATTATATCTTGTAAATACGATATAGAAAATATAGCTTAAATATATAATGTTTCTCAAAAAATGAAGGTGAAATAAGACTAACCGGAAAGAAGAAACTTTACCGATTAATATATCCTCGTCAAATCTTCAATAGCAGTTATATATAACTAAAATTAAAGAGAGCGCAAAAATGAGACAACCGAATTATTTTCTCTTTCCTTCTCTTTCTATATGGAAGATGTGTTTAATCTCAAAATTCAACGGATATAAATTTTTATTGTATAAATAATATTCCATTCTTTTACGCTGACGTGATACATTTTCTCGATATAAATTTTCTTGATTAAATCAATCAGCACGGATTAAATAATAATTAAATAATAAAAACGTCAAATAAAGATTATAAATTATGATAATCAAAATGAACCAAATAAACTTTCGTAATAACGGATTATAAATAAAGCTCTACATGCGAAGAAAGACATAATTATAAAATCGTACTCGTCACGACGGTATGAAGTCTCGATTAGCTTGCAGCGAGTAAGAGAGTACTTTGTTAGGGCAACGTCGCTGCCGTTATTACAAGGATGTACAGAAATAATTAATAATCATCCGCCCCTTTGTAGGGCTGCATCTCGTTTGCATGCGGTTTTCCTTGTACAACGATTCTTTATTGAACGATCCGCCGTAATTAAATTTCGTGTAATACCTTCCTTAATTACTATCGCACGTCGGAGACGAGTAATTATTAAGGCTTCAATTTATGAGAGTCTCCCCGAGATTTTTTTACAGAGAATTTCTTTATAAATAAGAACACTGACAATGATAAATTATATTAATCATCGCCGTTCATAAACAAGATGCACAACAGCGTTCGTTATGATAAAACAAACGCTTTCCTTGTATTTATATATAAAATTAAAGAGAGAAGAGAGAGAGAGAGAGAGAGAGAGAGAGAGAGAGAGAGAGAGAGAGAGACATAAAAACAGTTTTAAACAAACTAGATAAAGTTTCGGTTTTAGAACCTAGTGTAATGAAATAAAGCGCACTGCTTTTGTGTTTACGAAGGAAAGAGCTTTGAAAAACCTTTCAGCAAAAAGAAAAGCTTTTATTTGCTGAAAACATTTTTGCTTCGATCTTATTTACATGGATATGTCGATATGTATATATGCTTCTCTCTTCTCACATTTAATGATTATTAAATAAAATTTCTCTTGATATTAGTACACGGTTAATTGGTTCGAAGAAACCTTATCCGATTCTGAAGTTACGTTTATTCCGAGTCTCGGAAAGTTTCGCGAACAAGCCGCCATTCTCATCGTCGACGGCGGCGGCGGCGGCGGCGGCCGACTCCCGTCGAAGCAACACGCTGACACAAACGCGCCGCAAACTCTAACGAGCGATAATGAAATGAATTGCGTTTCCACGTCGGACTTTCCGTCTCGCGTTTAGGTTTACGTCGGTCATCCGGAAATTCGGTGGCTTAATAAGCGTTCGCGTAATTCGCAAGACGTGCGATATACCGCTAATGGACGGCCGGAAGGCGCGTCTAAGCTAAGCTGTCTCCTAATGTATTCTCGTAGGTACTAATGAGCGCCGTTTGCATCCGGGTAACGTTTTGCCCTTTGAGTTCAGCGTGTCGTTACGTACACGTGCACTGGCACGAGTACGCAAACAGAAGGATGCGGCGTGCGCGTGAAACACGTGTCAGCGCAATGTGTGCTTCGAAGCGCGATTTCCTGACGGAATTTGTTTCTCCGATTATACGGTAACAACATAAATCTACGGAACGCGTTTTGTACATTAATAACATTGCTTATGTTCTCGAAAATTGAGCGTTTTCTTCATCATTGAGCGCGAATAGATCAATGGTGATTGTTTCAATCATAATCACAAAGATGACATCTATAGTTCCTCAAGTCGTACAATATCGAACTTTTAAGAAAGGAGTGGCAAATTAGACATCATATAGAATGCTTTTGTTTCTTAGTTAATTTGAAGTAAACTTTATCTCAAAATCTTTTGTAATAATATTATTATTATTTATACTTCTCTCCCATTCGCGAAAATTATATTTACGGACGCGAATAGACTATCATAATCGTTTAAATAGAACAACAATGGTAATGTTACGTTATATTGTTCTAAAAAGCTTGATGTAAACGTATTCATTACCTTATATACATATATATAATGCATTTAAATGTTATTCTAGTGCGATGCTAATTATGGGAAATAAATGACTTATTCTATCGCGCAGGTAGAGCTGCATTAAATGCGGCATTTGAACGTTTCAATTAACTATGGCGATCTGTTAAATTCTTATATTAATTTTCTAATTATATATTGTCGGTAATTAGTGTCTATTGTAGACGCACTGACAATCGACGTGAATAGCAGAATAATGGCCGTAAACGGGTACAATCGGCAAAATTTAATCAATGCGTGATGGAGAATTAATCAATGGGATAACAAGACCATTTCGACGAGAGGGCTTGGTCATCATCGTTCATTTAGTCGGGTCGTTCTCATTAAGCGTTGCCTTATTAAAATTTAAGCCTGTATATTTGCATATACGAATACGTTACCAATATTATTATAATATATTATGTTACGCATAAGTAACTCGCATAATTCTCAAAAATAAAATAAAAATTTAGCCTTTATTATACTTTTATCTGTAATAATAATGTCATCCTCTTCTACAATTTTTAGATTTTTGATCTTGAACATCTTGTGACCAAGTCTAAAATTTGTTAAGATTTCCTAAATAAAAATTTCTTGAAATTAACTAAGAAGTAAAATTTCCTTATCTATGTGCGAAGCTTAGCAAAAGCTTTAATTTGCGACGTAAATTGTAAAGATCGTTAATTATGTTTCAGTTCAAATAATTACGAGGAACAGTCGACTTATAAAACTTGAATTTATCGAAGAACATTTTTAAAATACTTAATGTATGTTTCGCGAAACAGCGTATGTATGTAAAGTAGAAAGTACTTAGGTAAAATATTATTGTAATACTATTTAATATATAATGTAGAAACTCCAATTTATATATTCTTATTATAAGAATTTAGTTATTACATAAAAATAATGTAAATTTTCAAGCAACGCGGTTCCAAAAGCCCTTTTTAATCTATATCATAATTAATTCTTCATGTAAATCCAATAGTAAAAGTGTTACGTCCTTCCAACCTTCAAAACAAAATTAAAAACGTCCCCCGAGCTTTGTAAAACGTACGAGGATCAACGACTAATTAACGACATAACGAGGGCCGCTCGCTAAACGGCTCCGGGTCCGCGAAATTGCACGTTTACGCTGATCCCGTTAATTAAACGGCTCGCAGAGCTCCTCTTCTTCGTACCATTCTATTCGTCGGCGTTACTCCCTCGCCGCCGATTAAGAATTTATAGCAGAAACATACTTCCTGGCTACGTTGGCATCTATATGCGTTAAATAGAACCCCCGTCGAAATCGTACAAACAGGCCGGAAATAGTAACAGGGCGCGGATTATTGGGCTGCGTCTCGGTAGCTAGTTCCTATCTCTCGAGTAACTAGTTTCCAAATTGCGCGGCTAAAGTACCGATGTCAGCCGCGTGTCGACGACCTGAATTTTAATTGCCCAATACGTCGGATGGTGCCGATATCGGTCGTTTGCGCGACGCGTAGGTCTTCACGCAGACCGATTACAATATTACATTAACAAACTTCATAAGCTCCTTTACGAGCTTTTTAAGAAGCAATTTTGTTTCAATGAAAATCTCGATTTTTTTCAATAACTAACTAAAGGCAAAAGTTTCTTCTAGAAAGACTTCGACTCTTTTTAGACAATGCAATATTTTATATATGTTAATTAATTGATATCGAAGATAAAGGTTTTTTTCGCAACATAAACTTCGGAACAAGTTCAGGCAAACTAAGTGAAGAATAATTTATTATTCATTTATATAATAATTCGAAACTGGAAAATTACTTAATAACTTCACTCAACTGAACTTACTTAAAAATTTTAACGCCGCGCTTACTTAACAAACTACTTCGTGATTTCGTGTAGAAATTAAACGAGAGTGAAACAAAATATTTACTCAATAAATCTTTACTAATTGAAGTTTTCAATACTCCCTTCGCAATAACACAAACCCTTCGCAATAACAAATCAGATTATTATAATTTCTGTTGCAAGGCGAAGATCATCACTTTATACGTATCATGCGTGATATAGTTCATACGTGATTCAATCATACGGTCGTTTTTTACGACCAATACTCGTGGTCGCGACGTGAATAACGGAAAGGCTAACTGAAATAGTTGATCGAGTCGTCGGGATTCGCGTAAAGTGCCCGAACGAGCGATAGAAGTTCGCCAACTGCGACGTAAAACTTCATAGCGGCCGGTTCGCGGAGAGTAGGAACAAATCGCTCTAAAATTTTATGAGCGGTAACGTTTACCAGCCAGTCGAACCTTTGCCTCTATCTATCGCCTTCGAAAACGTTCTCTTAAGGTCGTTAAGGTACGGGGAAGGATATACACTCTTTTACTCTTTCTCCGCGCGCTCGCTGTTACGCTAAAGTTCTCACTTATTCCGCCATCGTTTCGATCGCGAAACCAACCTGGGTAGATTGCTGTGTGGCTACGCGAACACGACTTTCTCGTACGATTCGTTACACGAATTTAATAAATTTAAACCTCGAAGAACACGGGGGCGACAATCTTGTGATCCGCGAACAAATAGAAATATCGGTGAAAGACATAATTTTTGCTCTTAATTTTAATTAAATTTAGATTTAAGATGCAAGTCGGTCTTTTTTGTATATTTTTATATCATTTCTTTATTTTCTTATTGTTACATATATTATACTTTTAATAAAATTCTTTTTTTCTTTCTCTCTCTCTCTCTCTCTCTCTCTCTCTTTCAAAATTATTTTATTGACTTTTTAATGAAGGATTTTTAACCCTAGGATTAAGAAACTACAATTTCTATTTTGTCCTTAAAAATGTTCTACCTTTTCTTATTCTTTTAGGTAAATTCACTAAACGACGAATTTTAATTTAACAAAAATGTTTACTTTTATATCCGTCATTACATAATCAATTCCTCGTCTACATTCTATTATACTTTTGGTTCAATGCGACGTTCGAGGACACGTCGTTATTCTTACTAAGAAGCGTCAGAGAAGAGATCTTCCTTTCGCGCGCCTTTGCATCTCCGTCGCGTGTTTGCTCACGATCGATCGTTATCAGCTTAAAAGAATAAAAAAAACCCCCAGCGTCGTAACTTCATCACCGCGACCTCCGCTTCCGCATTTCACGATCGTTTGCCTAGTCGCTCTAGAGACGAAGAGTAGAACGCGCCGAGGAGAAACGGTCTTTAACTAAGGCTTCTGTTCTCTTCTAGTTGACCTATCTCAACCTTTCCTCCCTAAAAGCCGCCCTCCATCTCCTCGTCCCGGCATAAAAGAATGCAAGCGAGCACGTCGACGAGGTGGAGTAAGGTGCGCTGTCGGTGGGGAAAAAGGAACGGAGATACCGGCGAAGGTAACTCGATTTACCCCCGTTGAACTCTACTTCCCTTTATTACCGTCACCAAAGCGATCTTATCGCACGGGAGGGTGGAGTTCGCCGGCGACGTGGAGAAGCAAGAGACGCTCCTTCCGTCTTTACTCCTTTTCTTCACGGAACGAAATACGTTTCAAAGGGGAAGAGAGGCGCAACCGAGAGGCAAGAGTCACCACCTCGTGAGACGTTCGGATACGAGCGAATCATGCTTATCCCAACCAATCCGAATAAACTATCTTAGCTCGTTTTAATCTATCCTGTTGACTATATTCTTGCCTACCTGGAACACCTTGGAATCTTTAAATTTGCGTACACAAGGTTACAGTCGGTTACAGCGTGCATGTGCGCGTCACTATATTCTTTATCCGTTAAACTTCAACTTCTGTTCTCTCAAAAAGCTTACTTGAGATCGCGAACGACTTGAACTCTTTTTAAAAGCTTCTTATAAATTCTATTCGGTATTCTTAAGGGCACTTCACGATAAAGTCAAGTGTGACTAACAGAATTTTATTTCACGGCTATTCGTGTTATTATCAGATTCCTATGAAAGCTCTAAATTAATTAATCGATGAATAATTGCCCATGATATAACTGCATTAATAATTTAATATCAGATGTCTACTTCGTGTACGAATAATTGTAACCTGCATATAAATAATCTATTTGCGATATCAAGTGTCATATTACAATTGTGAATTTAAGAATCCGCAATATTTTAAAGCATTGTAATATAATAATGTACTTTGTCATTTTCACAGCTATAGCGTGCGTTAATTTTAAACTTGCGCATATTTTATGATTACTAAATAAAACGCTGAAACGTGGAATTGCATTAACGCGGTACGTAATACATTAATCCCAGGATCCATGCGGCAAAAGCCCGTGTAAACTGTGGTGAATCTTCATTATTTCTTTAACTTATCTTAATTTCAGTATCTTAAATTCAGTACATACAAGCGTTGTTAGTAAATCTTTTTTAATAAATCAAAAAATTTCCGTTATCCAGCAATTATTCTTTTCTACGAGTAAAAATAAATAAAATAAAAATTCTCTTATTATTTTTGCGCGAAGCACTCAGATTGTTATATGTATATGTGTAACACAATCGATAGCATTCGCGTTAAATTTGGATTTGATCCGCATGCAATTTTTATCCTATTTCCGTTTACCGGCGACAAACTCCGCGCGCTACCGGCGGAGGTTTATCGTTGGCAGAGGCCGTGATGTCTCCATAGAAATCGCTCATGCAGTTACACGAGATTCGATTCTAAGCGCTCCGCCATAAATTATGCGAATAATATCGTTTGTGATAATGGACGATAATCAAGTTCTAGCGTGCGGAGCGACTATTGAATTACGATGCGACGTTGCACGGAATATAATGGCCCGCTTTGCAAAATCCTACAACTTTGCCAGCTACTAAGCGCCACATATTGAAAGCAACCGCACTGTCACGCGTAACGCTCGCGCGCGTAGCACCGCGCCTATTTCCAGTAAACAAGAATGCTAGAGACTGCTAAGAATACCGCCGCTACCTATGATGCCTGTGCCGAAGTATGACGCGTAAGTACTTGCTGCGAAAATATTTTTCCCTAAAAAAAGCAATAGATTAAAATATATGCTTAAAAATGGCACACCAACTGTGTGAGACAAATAATTGGAAAATTCGCATGTGATTGAAAAATTCCGTGCACACACAGCAGTAATCTAATCTAATAATCCACTTCTTAAAACTTTTTGAGAAAGAGTTCCTTATCTAGATTAAATTAACTAAATCTAAATTCAACTTTCGTAATTACAAAGTTAATTTGGCGAAATATTAGAATCTCGATTTCTCTCTCTGTGGATTTTTCAATTTCTTTTTATTTCATAATATTTTATACGTCGAATAATAAATCGTGCGGAAATAATAGATATCATTTGATTGACATTGCTGACGTGACATATATTAATAAATTTCATGCAATAAATTCTAAAATTTTACTTTTAATCTAAATTGGATTTTTATACAAAAGAAGTTACGGAAAAATTAGCATTAATATCTGATAATATTATGCTAATAGAAGATGATTTTGCCGATACAAAAATATCTTGAAAAGTAAGTAACATCACAAAAATGGAACAAAAAAAGTTTGATAAAATCGCGCAAAAATTGTAACTAGGACGAGAAAATGCCGGGCTTTCCTCACACTTGTTCCGTATAGAATTCCATTCTCGATCTTGTGAACTTTAAAAGCTGACAGAAGTGCCGGTCTACAAAAGTCAATGACATTTCGAGCTCTCGAGTTTATGGTGGAGCGTGAGGTATTTCGCACAATGAGATTTTGCTGGAGTAAAGAAAAAAAAACAGAAAATAACGAACTGATATCTTGGTGCTCCGTCACGTAGAATTGCTCGTAAAGCTACGCAAACCGTCGTGCTCCACAAATATACCTGCGTCTCATGAATACTCTAGATGCATCTCTGTAGAATTTTAAAGTTCAAGAGTTTCTTGCAAGCAAGTTATAACCACCTACACAATTTCAAATCGTTTTATAAGATATACTTTTTACAGAAGATTTTTTAAATAATCCATCGAATTTACGAAAATTGATTTATTCCATTTAAAAAACCGTGAGATTTATTTTATTCCCGTTGGCAAGAGACGCGGGATTAATTTAAAATTAATTTCGCTAATCAATCGCTAATCAATGAGAGATAAAGAGGAATTTGTAGCCTCCCGCAAGTGCTTTGCGGTGAAAAACACGTACTCCGCAATTTACGTTTAAGTCGATGAGCGCTCGTTAACGACTTTGAGAGGAGCAAACACGTTCGTCTCTGGGAATTGCCAATTTCCACTTGAAATCTTCTCTTCTTTGGTCGTGCGATCATCTCGGAAGAGCCCGCACGATGCCCGAGGAAAAAAAAATCAATAATCGCGAGCCATCCTAATTTCCCAAGTGTACGTCGACCGTGCTAGTGCGACGCCATCCATATATCTATATACGCGGATAAAAACGCAATTTAGCCGGGAAACGGCGAGAAATGACAGTAAGTATAACGATTGAAACGGCTGAAGGGATTGTCATCCCGTGAGAAGGTGACGAGAGGAGAAAGAGGGTTTCTTCCTCGATAATTTTAGCGACGGAGTTAGGCTCAACCTCGTCGATTTCAACACGGCAATGTGAGCCCTCGGTCTTATCTCTTGCCCTCAACTGTCTTTACCTTTTCCCCGCGAAACGATTTTTCCAATATACGAGTCAGATTGAGATTACTTCGACATATATTCAAGCAAAGAATAGGTACTTTTATTTCTGAATAAAATATAGCAATTTACAATAAAACAATAATTTTCTATCGAAGATATATTTTAAAATGTGTATTGAGTTATTGATTCCATTGGAAAATAATTTTATTCTCCTCACAAACGTACAATAGTTTCTTTTGTGCAGCCTTCTCGCGTGCACAGAACGTGCAAAAGATGAAATAATGTTCCGATAAATAGAATAATAAGAGCGTCTGACAACGATCTATATACCGTCGGAATGTTCAAAGTTGCCCGTTATTTATTTATTGCGGAGCATTGTCGGTTTACCGTGCCGCCGTGCCGCCGTAAATAACCAATTTTCAACTTCCACTTTCCTTTCAGCGCGTTTGGGGGTGTCGCCGTATAAATACAGATACCGATAAAGGAAAGCAACAAAGGGAACTAAGAGCGGAACGAAGTCGGACAAGTATAGAACGGGGAACAGCGAGGGGACGGGACGGTGGGACGGCGAAAGAGTGGAAAGAGGGAACACACCGTGGGCTTCGCGAAGGCGAGTTTCAATGATGGAACTTCGGGATTAACTTGGCTACTTCCCGTGTGTCCTGCCGGCTCTCCGGCAGCCGAGAAAGGGAAGCACCAGAAATTCCGCGCTTCTCTTCTTTTCCCCCGTGGGAAGAAGCGACTCTATCAATGGCCGTCTAAAGACACGAATTTATTAGACCCGACGGTCGGCGACCATCGCAACTGCGCGCCCGCGCCACCCCGATCGCAGATCGAGAACTTCGGAAATCCTCCATGCTCTAAGCTCCACTACTTTCGAACCGTAGACCGTACGGCGGTCAATAGTTGTGATTCCAACCAGACCCGGCAGCCAGAACCTGAAATGGATCTCACGGAATCCGCGGAGTCACATTGGTTGAGGCGAGACCGTCGAGTTTCAATAGACAAGTTCTGAACTCTGAGAAGCCGGATAGATAACAACAAATGCAATTGACGTTGTAACAGCAAAAAAAAGATAGAAATAATTCGGGCAGAGAGTAAAAATCGTTGTTCGAATATACGACATTATTACTTATTTATTATCGCCTAAAATAAAGTGTAAACGCGATAATGCACAACTTTTTCAATAATAAAATTTAATGAAAACTATATAAAATTATTATAGAAAACGGTATTTGTGTATTTGTGACGGGAATTATCTATTACAATTTTAATAAAGTTAATTACAATTATTGTATTTCTTGCATAATTTAAAATTTAAAAGCTTTCTTTACTCGTATAGAAAGTGTTTCGCGATTACGATATTTTTTTTATAAAATAAATTCTATTGTTACTTAAGAAACGCGACAACGGGTCAGGTGGTGCCGCCGAACGAAATGCTGGATAGCGAATCGTTGATCGTATTTCTTTCGCGAAGTCCCCCGGATGCGGACATCGAAATGGCAAGTTTGCGAGGTCAACAGTTTACAAAGCAAGAGAGAAAAAGCGAAGGGACAGTGTGGAGAGACAACGGGAAACCAGGAGGTGTGTGCTCTACCGGAGAGAACGAAGAGGGATAAAGTCAATTCCGTAGCGCATCTCGCAGTTTGCCATCAAACCTGGCAACGCGCCAGTGCAACGTAAAAACTTGGTAGACCCGCTTGTATTGTCCCTTGCTATCTCCGTTGAGATTGGCTAGGCGACGAGGCAAAAAATCAGCCGCAAATGTATGTATGGTTAATATATTTGAAACGAATATATTTGAGTCACACAGATATTATCGCGAGAAAGTGTTAATTTCTAAAGTCAAGCGACTGTTCGACGACGTTTCTGCACAGAAAAAAATAAATGTATATACGCAAGAATATATAATCTTCTTATAAGAATTTCAACTTTTTTTTTTTCATTGAATCATATAAAACTTCGTTTAACTGTATAAATGACTTCATTCAAGCAAGTTTCCTTCGTTTAACGCAATATAATCTCATTTCAAGATATATTCTTGTGTACACAAGTACACGAGTATACAAGTATATTAGTGTTGATTTGACACTTCGTTCTTTTCTCACGTATTAGAGTTACACAGAGCTGTAATCTCACGAAATTGATCAAAATACACGTGATATAAACCGATTCGACGCGAGTCGCAATAAGCTCGTTTCAATCGAGGGTGACGTTTAATCTACCGGTAGCCGTCTTGCGATCGATTTTCTTCGCAAAACAACGGACGCCGATGTCTTTTTACGTGCGAAATACGCGGCGTACGCCACGGGCGTATTTCCGACACGCCGTCGTCTCGTCTAATTTGGGTTCGAGTGGGGACACTTTAATTTGGACCAGGTAGCTCTCGCCGTTACTAGCGAACTTCGTCTGTAATTTACGGCCAACGCCGGAAGTGTTGGCCGTGCCCAAGGCGTAATATGTACCGGAGGTATACGTCGAGATGTGCCTGATGAAAGGCAAACGAAGTGTGTCACTGCATTAAGAAAATTGATATGGGACGAAGTAAGTGCACTCCTTGCTTAAAATAATACACCTGTTAATTATCTGTGCCTGAATAATTATTGGCGTGTCAAGTCTGTTAAAAAATAAAATCTAATCTAAGATTGACTGAAAAATATAAGAGGTATTGTTATTTAATATTCCTAAAAGCCTATCACACACACACACACACAAATGATCCTACCCCCATCGCTTCACAAATGTCTTGATGTTTTTGCTAAGAAAAATTATTATTATTATATCATATTACATATATATATGTATACAGGATAGGTATGTAATAATATTCCGATGACGACATGCTCTTTCAATGTAAATGGAATTACTGCATTAATAAACGGATTACAACGCATAAGGGTTATTATTTTGTCGCAGCGCACGCTACATTTCCGCCACGGGAGATTTCTGGATCAAGCGAATGTATCGCATAATTCACGTGAAGATTCACGAGTAACGATAGCTTTAGGCATCGAGCTGACCGCGGTGACTAATTAAACTTTGCGCGGGACATACGGGAGTTAATTAGTACGTGAGTAGTGAAGGCCATCGGCTATCGAAACAAGCAGTTAATTAATAATGCCATGCGCACGCGTTTCACGTGCACGGGCGACACATATGGATTTGTCGAAGTTTCCGATTCCGCGAATTTTGCAGAAAAAAAATTGTGTAATTGCTAATCAGGTGTTGCTGACACTAAAATGTGCCTGGTTCGGAACGAATTTGGCTCGCGATTAAATCAGCGTACTTCCCAATCGTTTATATCTATACCGAATAGTGTTATTATAGTAAATTTAATTTAAATAAATGTACATTGCTAATCGTACCACGTTACGAAATTGCTGACAAAATTGCACACAATACCTACCGTTGGGCTGACGTATCTCTCTGTATTAATTCAAACAATTATCAATGTATTACATATATACATAACACGAGTATAGAGTATAGATAGAGTCGTAAAAAGTACAATATTTATGTCGTTAAATATAATATGATACTTTTCATATGTATATAATATACATATACTATATATTTGTACGGCATGACTTATCATATTCATTTTATCGTGTTTATTGTGCCTCGCAAAATGCCAATCATAGCATTTTTGAAAAAATAAGATGTTTCTGAATTATTCAACAAAACACGAGATGATTATCGCACAAAAGCAACAGATACATTTCAAACTTAGCTATATAATGAAGGTATCGTTATCCATTCGATGCAGCTTTCGGCGAACGCGCAGCCGTACGCGCAATTCTTCCAAATACAGCACGTTTTGCGCCAGGCACGCGTATACGGCGGAAAGTGGCGATTGCGGAAACGGGAAAGGGCTTTTTTTTGTCGGCAGCACTCAGCGCAAAAACAAAAAGAGAAGTGGCGCAATTCAATTCGCATTTCGACACTCGTGGCTCGCCGAAACGCCAGCTGGAAAAAACGCGGCCGCGCGAAACAGAAGGGGACCAAAGGGATGGGAGCAAGGCATTCTATGAGGTGAAGCTCGCGCACTGGATCGCAATAAAATATTTATATCACTATTTGCATTTTGAAAGCGCGCTGGCTCGCGCCTGTTTCGGCCTCCTCGCGCGTTATCGTCAGCCATCAGCGACGCGCATATCCGGATTTTTCGTCGATTATAAATCCCTTTTCCCTCTTATCGCTCTTCCGCGCGCGCACGCGGCCGGGCAATCTTCGCGGTCGGATTGAAAAAAATACGCGAATATTTATGATTTCGCGAGTTTACGAGTGAAATTGATGCGGGCGATTTCAGTCCATCATCTGCCCAGAAGTTATTTTGATGGTTATTCGCGTATTTTTCGGATTAAAATACACCGCATGTATATTTTGACATTTATAACATATAAAATTATAGAATTTGGAATATTTCAAAAGATTATTTTTACCATAAAATTGTATTATAAAATTTTTATTGTAAAAAAATATAATGCATAAAATTTTAGTTTATAATATATAACGACATAGGTATAATGAGAACGGACAAAAAGATGCAGGACTCGTGGAAACAGGATGCGTTTAATATTTTGGGAGTAATTCAAGATTTCCATAGACTGTTCAATTCCGCGCAAGTTTTAATTGCTCTTCCAATGAGCTTCGTTAAACGTTAAGTAAGACGATGTATCTGATATTTCAGTCATATAACACGCGCGGCAGTACACTGAGTACTTATCTACGAGAACTCATCGGCTACACGAACTTGCTGGATTTCGACAAATGTTGAAGCAGTTAAAACAGCATTTGAGGTAACAATTTAATACGACAATTTCGAACAATTATATATTTCGAGTGAGCGAGGGAACCCGTGGCAACAGACACTAAATTAAGTTGGCGCTAAGTTAATTTAGGGGATTAAGCTTTCGTTATTGAAGTCGCTCTTTGAGACTAAAATTCGTTCTACTGACATTTCGTTTTGTTTTATACCATTCGTGTATAATTTTATTACAAATATCGATCGAATGTTCGAGTGAATTTATTTCGTCAAAAGGTCTGTTACATCATTCTAAATTTTTTTATTTATTTTAATATTAAACGAAAGTTTATTGTAATTTGACAAATATTTCGACAATCGGTACGCTACTCGGAGCTCGCATTTTTCTCGAAGCTCGATAAAGTTAGCGGCCTATTCTTTGATCAGCGACAGTGAAAGAAAGGTGACCGCATTGCTCGCCGTTCTCATCATTCTATTTCAGCAACTATCAAACTGGTGAGTGCTACAATTACGGGGAAGGTTGAAGCGGCCGCCGAAGTTTGCTTTGCTTTCGAGTTTAACGCTTCAGCACAAGGTATTAAAAGTTCCACGTCACGCGAACCCGCCGGCGAATCATAATTCACGATAATTTTCGACATTTACACGAATGCAAGTAATCCCGTTTCTCTCTTTTTTTCAAATTAGACACGTCGGGTTTTGAAGAGCGGCCTCGAGAGGAAAAGCTTTTAAAGAGCATTATATTTTCAGCGAGATTACGTCGATTACAGGGTTCGGCGCGATTAAGGCGCGCACGTTAAAGTACGAAATACGTGGAAATCGGTGTGCGCATATATACAGAGGCAATCGTTATCATCGGCCACGGTTAGCCGACTTATTTGATCACGCGAGAATATATGCCCGTAATGCTTTATAAGCGGGGTGGAAGCTACGTGTTCCCACTGACGAAACCGGTCTTTTCATCCCTTCGGATTTAAAATGACCGATATGGCGTTGAGCGCATAATCGCGATAATCCCGTCACGATTCCGGACGAGAGCAGCCCGGCGCGGCGCGGCGGTATTGCGGAATCATATACGTGCGGCTTCTCGGGGCTGCCGCGCTCGTATTTGAACAGGACGTGAATAATTAATAGCGCGGCGTTTGGCCCGCTTTTTTTTCCCCCCCACGCGTGTACACCCGCAGGCCCCGGCGCTTTTACGTCAAGACGACACGTGTGAGCCGCCGGCGATATATCCGCCTATTTTTTTTAACCGCCTCATATAAAAGGGAAATCTAACAGACGGCTTTTCCCTGTCGCGTCTCCTTCCCTCTCGCCGTTAATCTTCCTCCGTACCCTCCGCCGCACAATTTGCTCCCGCTCTTTTGCGCATGTATTTCTAATGCCAGCAAAATACAGCGTCGCATTGCATCTGTCACTTTTCCCGACGCCGACGGTCAGGTGCATCGATATTAGCGCGACACGCGCGTGGATTATTTATGGGGGAGTAAATAATTTCTCGAAGAGAAGCAGCGTGAAGCTTATACTGAGAAAAGTGACATTATCACCGACCACTCGAATTTCTCTTTACATCTCATTTACGCATAGTATTATTCATAGCAAAGTTTATTATTGCGTTTTGTACGAAAAATGTATAATAATTTTATTTCATCGCGATCACTCGAAGAACGATGCACGTTGCATTACGTTTTTATGAATAACGCAACGTGGTTTGCGTCATATTTTATCGTTCTCATAAAAAAAATACCTTCGTGGCAGAATCGCGCGGTTTGAATTATTCCCCAGTCAGGGGAAAGATGAGCAGCGAATGTGGTGGAAAAGGCAATTTGTAAAAGTGACGCGGTAGAGATCCGAAAGGTATCATAAAGAGATAATAACGGCGTTAACATTTATAAATCATTCATTTTACAACAGCCGAGAATGCTTCTTTCGCAGGTTGATACGACGTCGAAAATGGAACGAACATTGAATTAAATCAAATTTTTAACAGCTTTTCACTTCTCACACATATGTACTCTGGAATATTTCATTATATAACAATGACAGTCATAAATTTGAAAAAAGCTTCTCCACGATATTATTCAACGGCGTGTTCAAAGGCCGCAGGTACATTTAATCAATTCTTTAAACATCGATCTCAATTTGTAAGAAGGAGACAATGCTTTCATACTCGACAAAAAAGATGTTCATTTTTAAGTAATATATCACCGTAATTTTCTTATGTAACTCCCTCTGTGTTTGCATTGCGTCTCTCGCGTAATGTTATCTTTTGCTTCGCCAGTCAGTTCAGATATCGATCTGTAAACGCGACAGCTTGCAACATAGAAGTTTTACAACTGGCTGCAAAATACGCTCACCGATACATAGCGGTACCTCGCTGCAGTATTACATTGCACCTTATAGTTACACAAAGCCGTAGAGATCAATAAAGATTTGCGAAAACTTTTCGACATTTAATCTATAATATATTGTCCAGATGTCCATTCAATTCTGGGTATGGAAAGAAGAAAGTTAAAAGTTCCGGACAACAAACACGTTAAGTTATATATATAAGACAAATTTGGCGAACGAGTAAATAAATCGATCACAAGTGAAGATATGCGACGCATGACTTTTCCAGCTTAAATAAAGTTATTTAAATCACATGTATGTACATATTTAACTTGAAATGTAAGGACACTGATAAATCATGTTAATAATTTCCATTTACATTTGCGATATATTTACATGAATAAATCATATCGATAATCTATACACGGTTGCTTATCAAATCGATTTCAATCTTCGTTCATTCAGCAGAATGGTTCAGCTGTTGTCTTATTTGTATATATATTCGTCATTAATATTTCATACGTGCTCGAAAATGTAAATCTCTCTCTGCAAGTCCGACGTGATTTTTAAAATTCAATATTCAGCGCCGTAAAACAATTACACGTTATCGCACCGTCAATTTTGCTGCGACGAGGGACGAGAGAAGGTCGGAGAGGAGAGAGCAGGAAAGAGCGCCGGAGCCACTAACATCAAAGAACGCGGCGCATAAATTTGTAATAAAGCGCATTAACGGTCGCATAATGGCATACAATGCTACGAGCGCCGGAACGTACAAGGCACGACGGTAATTTGAAAATTGAGTGACTAATTCAGAATCGAGTAGACGCTCTGAATGTCTCACCTATATACACACTCCAGGATCTCCATTAAAATTTCCATAAAGCTCCTGCCGAGCAGCAAAGGCAGAGTCGCGCGACTGATACGCTGAGATTGCATGTTTAAAAAAAAGGGGACCGTCTTGCTTTTTCCGTTTGGTCGCAGCGCGACGGCCAGTTGTTTCGAGTTCTGACAAAGTAAGTAGGTATACGCCGCGGAAAATTGCTGTCGTGCACCTTACGGCATTCGCGCGCAAAATTAGCTCGAGGCAATTTTCCCCTTGCGCGAGATTTCAGAAAATATTACGTTATTATTAATATTGCGTTAGTCAACGCATTCGACGTCATTTGGCGCACTCCCTGCAGTGTTAAGAGAATGTAGTAATTTACAATATGAAATTGCCCCAACGAGATTAATTTTTACCGAAGGAAGAAAGCAAAACATTTATGACCGTCTGGTGTGTAATCCATGAGTTTTAGTTTTAATGCCTTCGAAATTTCCTTGCCTGTTGATTAGTTTCTCGAACGTTGGCAAGCTCTGAAAACTTTCTTCACCGCAGTCCCAAGTTAATTATCTTACAGCAATCTCGTTGCGACTTAGATGCTAGGTAGAACGGATGATTTTCAAAAGTTATCGCAACATTATCAGATTTATAACTTCATATCGGACTGCGTCGTGTAACATCATCGTTCAAATATTCACGCACAATGTTGTTATTCGATATCTTCGCGCGCGTATCATTTCCGCATATTTAAAATAGTTATAATTAATTTCTTTTGACAATATTATGATATCGTAATGTTAAAAAAGAATGTTTATTAATTAAACTTCTCTCTTTCAATTGTACGATTCCCCTTTGATAAATTTGTTTTAATTGGATAATTTCGCCGGCGCATTTTTACGTATGCGACGTTATCGTTTGCATTTTCATATAAACTTATTTCGTTTTTATAATATATATTTTATATTTCCAACGCGTATGCGCCGACGAGCGTACGCAAAAATATGATAGCAATTTTATATAGTTGTAGGCTATACGTGATAGCAATCGCAGGCTGTCGATGCTCTCGCAAACGTTCATTAACGTTTTCACCAACGAATTTGCAACGCCACTTTTTTTCTACTATAACGAATGTCCCGCCAATCATAAGCAATTGACATATCCGCGATAATTCGCACACGCATCGTTGAAACGTGAACCGTTGCGAATGCAGTCAATGAGATTATCCTTTGAACTAGAAAAAAAGAATTTCAGCTATATCAAAATAATTTCGCTTGCAGTTGCGCTTTTAGGAAAATAAACACGTAACGCATACGATAGCAGCAGAATAGCAATCATATTTTGTTCGTTGAATTTTTGTATTTTATACCAAGGATTTAATATAATCGGAAAGACGGAATTGCCTCAACGCAATGTTATCAATGCCGCTTTATAAATAAGGATTGGTTTGTAATCTTGTGTTATTGATGGTTTATTCTTTTATATATTATGTAGCGAAAACTGAGTAATGCAAAATACACTCTAGGATTAGGAGTGGAAGTCGTCGATGGAAATCGTCTCAACGAAGAAATGTTACATGTGGCAAAAAGAATAGAATGGATCTTAGCATAAAAGTATATTGACGCCATTCTTCGTTTCATCGTAAAAAGGGCTTCGAGAAGGATCATGCTACGCGAAATGCGATTTCTTCGCGCGCGCTTCTCCTATCCATTTTTCCTTTACTCAGCGCGCAACACGGAAGATCGGAAAAGTGGAATGAGGGAGAGAAAGAGAGAGAGAGAGAGAGAGACTTCGCGCAAAGAGAAGGGGCAAAAGGTATCCTTGATCCGTGGCTTTTAACTTTCCGGAAATCACTTTCCTCCATTATTTCCCGTGGCTCCCGCTTCCCAGACGTTGCTGGCAACTTGCTTCAGACATGAAGCTATATATACGGTGTTTGTGCCCGTGTGTGTACGCAAACTCGCAAAGTTGGCCGTGTATTTATACGACGTTCGCGTATAATACAAAGCCACCTATAATATGACACGTGCAAGACATGCCTGTATGCGGGCAAGTAACTGCATGGCGAGACGCTCTTCGCAGATTTCGCAGGGTTTTCTAAATTTTGTATGAATCTCCAGGACGCATTCGCAAATATACAATATTTCACAAAAAAAAAAGCAAAATAATTAATAATGCTAATTTCGTCTTATATAACATAAAAATTGTTGCAAATTCCCCTGCGGCGCACACGCGTTTATATTAAGACATACACAAGTATATTTTGTAATTTATTTAATTTTAAATTTTAATTAGTTATTTAGTTTTACCGTTAAACTTTACAAAATCGCAGACGCAATAAATGTGCAAATATCTTGATTTAAAATTTAATGCCGATAGTTACATCGTCAAAATTTCGTTTAATTGCAAGTTGAAGTAGACAATATATGTTCTATAGTTTACTATTCTCAAGGGAATTTCTCAAACTCGGTCTCATCCTGATGCTTATAAAGTCAACGAAGTATGTGCGACTCCTGACCCGTTTCTCTTTTGACCTAAACAAGTAACTCGGCTCCCGGTTCTTTGATCCGACAAGTTAGGCGAGATTCATTGAACAGTATCAGGATACTGCTCGATACTCTCGCTATGGTATGCCACGTACACATCAAAGGGCGTACCAGGTTCATCAGAATTCTCTCGTAGAAACGGTCCACTTATTTTCTGGCACGACACTCCTTTCGGACAGAAAGTTCGGCCAATGCTCGGCCAATGTCGAAATTCTGCTTCCCGCAGCGAAGAAATCAGTTCGATCAAAGGACTGCGCCAAACTTTTTACTTTATACATGCATGTACGCTGGACGTTCGGGAAAAATTTTCCCCGATTGATAAGTGGATCACTCGCATCGCGTAATTATTGCGTTATACAATTAATCATATACGTGTATACGTACATATGTATGTAATGTATATATTATATAAATTGAAACTTCAGGAATCGGTTTCTAATATCTAAGAAAAGAAATCTCAAGTCAAAGCATGACTAGTATCGTAATTGAGCTGATAAGTATAAGTCATGAATCTCACAAGGCTCTTTCAACATACTATTGTCCGAGCTATTGTCTTTAACTTTCGATCCTTCCGAAAAGAAAACCCTTTGGGCATAGGAAACTTTTATAACCTCAATGTGATCATAAAAAGGTGATGCTCGTTGTAATTAATCTACTAAAAACTTATTTTCTTAGATATTACAAATTGATAGACTAATGGCGTCTTTCAATGCGGAATAGTTTTGTAATGGATAAAAAAATGTTTAAAAATTACAAATACATAACTATAGATAAATGATTGTAAATTCATTCCAGTTTGCGACATATCTTGAACTTGATGGATAAGAAACATGGCAGGAATAACTTCGCAGGTGATTATATTTGTGTAATTCTAAAAATATTTTAATTCAACGAAGTATTGCATTATTTCTATATATTATAAGAAATCTGGTGCCTTTATTAAATGGAATTTATCACCGTGCATAAATGATTAAGTGCAGCACCAGCCGAGATCGCCGGTTGTCCGAGCTGCATTTTCTTTCACGGCGGGATTGCATGCAAAAATTTACAATTGCCACAAAATTCGGCCGAACGCAAATGGCGCGGAATGAAAAATGTATGCACGTGGCAGACGCGTGTACGCGCGTATGTACCGATGCGCAATAAATTTGCTCACCACCCCCGCCTTACGGTCCAGCGCCTGCCGACCACCGTGCCGACCGCAAAACGGAATCAAATATGACGCGCAGGCGGCATTATCGAAACACAATACGCGATTCAGCCGGGACGAGGGGCCCGCCAATTTGTACCAAAATCCGCGCGCGCGGTATCGTCGCGTCCAATCACGGTGTTGCGAATTTGGTGTTGTGCGAAATTATATCCGTAGCTATAAAAATTAATATTCACATCCGAATATCCGTGCCCTTGTATTTATTGTTTCCTATGCAGCTGTTGTGTCCGGAATAAAAATCGTTACTGAATAAAAACCAACGCATTATTTAAATAAGCGTGCATTAGTTTTCATGGCTAGGTATACGTGAGAGAATTGTCAAAAGAATAACAATTCAAAGTTTTTATCTATTAAAGTAATTGACCCTGTATACAAATATTTTTTTAAGATGTTTTTTTTCAAGTATATAAAATAAATATGATATTGGACTGATAATAATAAAATTGAATAATTAAGCATTAAATATAATATTTACGGTAATGTATTATTTACAATTTTTCGCGAAGCTGAACGCAGCATTAAAATAGATGCGATTTCTAGCGCTTGAGTCGGGTAACAAGAAAAATGATTTGTTGGCGATGTCGCAGCAGGCAAGAAGAAAACTCGCTCGATTTTTTCGTTTTATTCTCACTGTCTTGGCAAGAACGATAATAATGTACACGGGAGACATATGCACGGACAGATTCTTTCAGCTTTTCGTTGCGAAACGGGGTCTAGTTTATGGCTGCATTTAAGAGTCAAGCCTGCATAAACGCACGGTCTCAGGTGGACTTCCGTAAGAACGGCCAATGAATTCCTCCGAGGAAATTGCACAGGGCGCGTAAAGCCTCGCGGACACCTTCTTCACCGCGTGTGCCGGGCGTAAGAATCGATTCTCGTCCTGGACTTAACATCGGGTTTGCGAAAATGTTGCTTAGGACTTAGGAGTCGCGAAGGGACGGTATGGGCCTGCAATAAATTTCACCTCTGTTGCTTAAAAACCGCTGAACACGTATAAATATCTTCTTGAATTCAGAAAGCGGTTGAGATGTTATTTTATAAAATATTTCGGTCCCTCGATATTTTTCCTTGTACCCTTATGCGAATTTCTACCTCTTCAATTATGAGTTCCCTACGTGCGTATAGTGTTTGCGTGGGAACAATCTTTTTCTCGACAAAAATGCAAAGATATTGGTCACATATTTTTTCAATATGATATATTATTTTGCCAATTTAATTATAGTTATATTTTAGATTATTATTAGAGTGATTAGCAACAAATTAATTGACAATGTCTTTAAACACATGATTTTTCATATTTATATCCCATCGATATCTGTATCTGATACGGATATATAACTTAAAGACGTCAGCGCAAAACAATTTACAGGAAGGAGCGGAGATAAGCTTTCGATAAGCGCGGTTGAGAGTAGCGATGTCGCTTCGAAAGTCGAAGAATCATGGTTCTAGAACATAGCGTGCCATTCTAAGGGATTATCCGGCGAATTGGACCGGCCATCCGGTCGGTCGCGACTGAATTTTATCCTGGCGAGACAAAATTCGAAGTTTCGAAGGGCGAAAACGTCCCGCGGTATTTAAGCGCTTCACTGAGCTCGCGAAATCGATGGAGAAGAGCTTGTGACACTCTCTCTCTTTCTTCCTTCCCGCGCCACTTCTGAAACTGCGACATCGATTATCGGCTACCGATAGACATTAATGGAAAAATACAATTCACGGAAAGTCCACGAACTTTTATCGGCTGTGGCACACGGAGTAATCTCGATTGTGTACAGTAGTAGCATAATATTTATTTGAATTGCGGTAACTTTAGAATTACATAAAGGTAATAAGGTTTTATCTCTCTGTCTCATTATATCAATAGAATTTTTTACACAGTTTATAGTTTACACAGTTTTGAAGTGATGTATAAGTATCTTGCTTTTCTCTTCTATTTTACAAATTGCAGCAATGTAACTTGAAATTAAATTTAATATTTATTCGTTATTCATTTGTAATTAAAATTACAATTCAACCAAATTTGATCTTTGATGTCATTTACTGGTGTAAATTCCGCCACTTGAAGTAACTATATATTGTCTCTCTTTATGCATAATTTTAATAATATTAATATCATTAAAATTATACATAAAGAGAGATAATGTAGTTACTTCAATATTATTCAATATTATTTAATAATATTAATAATATTAATAATATTAATCTATGTTTTAACTTACGCTGCTTTATTTATGTTATCGTTATTTATATGGACACTTGTTACGACACCGACAAATCACATCTTGCTACCACCGCGAGGATTTGCGAACGAATTATTGCGCTGAAATTAGAAATATTACATAAAGCATAACTCGCGGGGCGTAAAACAGCGCACGGGTTACGGCGGTATTCGTGTTACAAAATACTTCAACTCCCCGGAATTTGTTCCATCGCGAGGTACTCGAGAGCTAAGCTACTAAACAAAAGAATGAAGCGTTGATATGATTGATGGTGCATCTCGTCAGGGAATCAGCAGCTGCGGCTCGCGAGAGACTTCGCTGAGTAATTCATCGCGTACACGTTTACCTGCTCGACGAGAGAACACGAAGTAAACGAGGACGAGAAAAAGAGAGACGAGAGAGAGAAGAGAAACGAGGGAGATGAGCATCGATGGGAAAACACAAGAATGCTAATTGTTCGCTCGACCGACGTCATCCTTTTTCTCTTTTATTTAAAAAAAAAAGAGAGAGAAAGATATACTGTTTGCTCAAAACGCCAAAGAACTGCAGTGAACGCGTGTCCAGAGCAGATCGATGTAAAAAAAAGAAAAAATCATCGCACACGTTGCAAAGTTGCCACCTCAACGCTGCCACCGCATTCACGTTTCACACGCCAGTCAAATTCAGTCAGAGTGCAATCAACGTGCTCGCCTCCTGAATACCCCGCTTATTTGTTCATTAATTAGTTAAGTCGATTGATAAACTTGGAACAATGGAGAAGCATAAAGCGAAAATGCGAATAAATTCGGTTTTAGTGAGCAAGGAATAAAATTAATTTCACCAGCAACTAATGGACGTGATAAATTGCCCTGTTTAAAAAATATACATATGTTTGCGATGATAATGTGGATGTTCGCGAGCTTGCGTCAGGCGCAGAAATGGATAATGAGAGCGGCAGACGGATTCATCAAGTTTAGAGTTCGCATAAAACGCACAATATGTTCATAATTAGAGGTTAACTTTTGAAATAGACTTTATACAATTTAGCGTTCCGCGAACAAAGAATTGGCACACGAAGCAACCGAAGATAGATATGCGTGACGGAACTAATGACTTATTAGACAATTGACTTGGAGGACGCGAGGTTCCGACTTTTAACGATTCAGCATCATTTGATCATAAGATAGTTGAACAACTTAATATTTTTAGTGGGCCTATGCGTTGCGCAGATATTATAACAATTTAATATTAACTAAATTTAGTACTATATATATAATTTAAAAAAAGCTGTGTAACGACAATATAACGATAACGAAACTGTCGTCAAGAGTTACAGAATAGGCCCCGCAGATATACGTTCGCGATTCACTCAGTTCGCATTGGCTAAGTGACAAACAATCGCTGCGCGGTTTATCAACCTGTCTACTTGGTAATTTGAAGGCATCGTAGTCACCGTTTCCGTTATGTCCTGAAATCCCTCCGGGCTGAAACGGGACTTTTTGCTCGCCGGACGGCCGGAGACAAGCAACGAGACTTCTCTCGCAGAATCATTAATTCCGATGACGGTGGATTGGCGGAACGTAGGACGTGTCCCGACCGAGCTGTCGGCCAGCCGAAAGGAAGAAGCGGGATAGAGGAGGATTCGCTTCTCGCGGGGGAAAGGGACGAGGCTGTCATTGATAGTTGTGATTAATGTGCGATGCGTCGCCAAGATAACTTGATTATGCGGGTGGACGGCGGCGCCCTCCCAGGCCCCATATCTCATGCTCCTTCGCCTTCTCCTCTCGCTACTTCGATGAACATTTTAATCTCTTTATCGCGCGCCTTCGTGCTCCTCGATTCGAATATAACCGCCGTCCGTTTCTCGAACTTATTTAGTCAAACGGGGTAAAAATGTCAGCATTTTCGAAGAGCATTTGCATTTCTTCCGTATTAATATCTTACCGACTTCGGTGGAGATATATTTAAAGGAAAATGCCTCACAATTTTAACATAAGACAAATATATAAATACGAAAATCAATCCTCCCTATAATAGAGACTTGGCAACAATGCAAATCTCAAACTTCGTTTAAAATTGTTTTAAAAATTCATCTCACAACACAGAAATAATTTAACACGAGAAATGTAGTTATCGCCGGTATTCATAGTCGGATCTTATTTCAAGACTGTTTTAAGTAATGTCTTAAAATGCTAATACAGCTCTGTGGTTGGTAACATAACATTTTAAGATCAAACTTAAGACGGTCTTAAATATAAGAACCGACTATGAATACCGTCCTATATGTAATATGTAACGCGTTAATATATATATATATATATATATATATATATATATATATATAAAGCAAATTCACGAATTTATCTGCATTTTTGAGAAATTCTGAAACGTAGCAAATAAAATGTAATTAATAAATTGTATTTCAACTACAATACTTTTTTATTATAATTAACCCGCTACATAATTTGTTAGCTTTTGCATTCCAAGCGTATTAGTAATTATAAATAAGAGTGAATTCGTGTGCTATAATCTGATAGCCGGTGTCTGAAAGCTCGAACTTAATTTGAGCAAACTTTAATGAGAGGTCGCGCTTTTCACAATAGCGCTTTTCGACGGTATCCAGCAGGTAATTCACGTGCCGCTGATGGAATCCGATAAAGTGTAAACTATCTGAAGGCATCGACGGCCGATTCGCAGCCCACGCAACTCGGCAGAATTCAGCCGAGCAATCTAGTATGAACAATTTGAGAAGTTCTTGATCAATTCTCCCCTTCTCTTCTCCCCCCTCTCTCCCCCGAGCGTAAATAAATTACGCAGCCAGCAGCGAGTAAGTATAGCGATTTCTACAATTCGCCATGGATAGTCAAATAGCCATTAAGTCGCAGATTATCCCGGATTATATAGCGGGCGTCCATTATCATCAGGCCCGTATTCTGGTCTAAGTCGTAAACCTCTGATCAGGAGCCGCGACACATCTGACAATGACGCCTGTCCTACTTTCCGAAGCCGGATCGGCCATGTCAACGCCCTATACGCCCGCCTCTTTGACCGATCTTCGTCTTCATCGCGGGTAATAAGGAATATCAAGGTTTGCACAGCTGCCGCTGCAGATAGGCGGCCTGGTGTTTAACTTGCAAGTTGCAGCGCAGTATTGTCCATTGTAATTGAGGAGACGAGTGGATGAAAGGCCCTTGATTATTTCTATTACATATGGCGGTATTGGAGTCGAGCGTTAATATCGAGAGAATTAACGTAGATGTACCGGCGCGGCGCGGGCGTCCCGGCAAAGATCAATACAGAACCGAGAAGGTACTCGGAGCGCAATTAATTTACGCGTGAAGGCTTTGTGCCTAAGGTGAAACTAACGTTCGCGCCTATTATACAGTTAGTGCCTGTTATATTAATGTCTATTCTGCAGCACTGTAGACTCGCCCCGATAGAGACGAGAGTTTGGCGAAAAGCATGATTTTCGAAGGAAGGCAAGCGGAATCATGAGCTCGTACATCGAATTGATCTTTATTATCGTTTACGTAAATTGCTGAGTCACTTCGACGTACAGATGTTACCCTGACAGACTGACAGTCACGAACTTCCAAATCAGTGGATGTAGCGGGAAAGTTTCGGGCGGCGGCGGCGGCGGCGGCTGTTTCCGGACTATATATGAGACGTCGCCCGTCGACCAAAGTTGACCGAGGAATTTGAGTTTTATACTGGCTGTGTTATACCGGAATTCGAAGTTTCCACCGTGTCTTATTTGATCCGCTTTGCTCGCAAACGTCACGTCGCGAGAGATGGAACTGCTGCTTTAAAAGAACCGACAGTGCCTATATAGTTGATACTTTCTCGTTCGTTGAGAGGAAAAATCTTTAGAAAGTTATGTACAGATTTTATGAATAATCTAAAACGCTGTAAACATAGAATATAAGATATAGATAAAGAAAAAAAGAAACCATATGATTGATTTAGTAAGAATAAGTTAATTCTTTTAAGAAATCTTGAATTCTTTTCCGATAACTTCGATCTATTTAATTCATCGAGTCGATTATTTAATCTTGGAATATCGCTAGGTTTTTTTAAACGAGAAAATATTAATCCAAGTAGCAAGTTCAACGATACTGACGGCGAGAGAACGAGTCGAGAAATGTGCGCGCTTAATGCGCACAGTAACAGGTGCCATAAAATAAGGGACAAATTAAATATTCCGCAATGGGGCGTGCGACGTTTTAAAATAATCCCATTATCGGACACGCTTAACGCGAGAGCGTAACAAACTGCGATCGATTCGTATTATATACAGACGCGCCTCGGTATGATTACGCGATAATTACATATCTCGCGCGATAATTAGACGTCACGTGCCCCGTCGTCTAGACCGATAGCGTAATTGCCGAGTCTGTTCGGGATTTAAAGTCTCGAACTGTTTCGCCGGATCGTTTCGACACGATGATTACCGTACGTCCATGCGGCATAACATCGAGATTACCACCGAGTCTAATAAAGCAATTTAATCGCTCCGCGAATGAGAACGCGATTCGCAATTGCGTTTCCGTATTACCGCCCGCGGTGCGAAAACCATCGTGGTATAATGATGTCGGAGTTGTCGGACTATTTCACAAATAGCTGATAAAAATACCTCTTTAAGAAGTGAGAAAATAAATGTCTATAGCGCCACAAGTGAGGCTACGAGGTAATTAAGTTCGCGCCAATTACCGTTACCTCCAGGAATTGCCTCCCCCCCCTCGTGCGTATAGTTATTTGAACCCGGAGACGCATCAGGCGGCGACGAAGACGCAAAACGCGTGTCTCGGCACGCTTACGGAAAACGAAACGATGGCTAAAGATAGGTTCCGAAAGAAGGGTGGATATGTCGTTAAAAGCAGAAAGAGTTCGCGGAAGGCAAAAGATAATTAGAATGCGCTCGTGGGGTGGTCGAGGCGGAAACCATATTCCTGGCGGTACTCATTAAAACAACCGTTACGTGCTGATAGCGACTATTAAGAGAACTTTCGACTCTACGTTTCAATTACTTCGCGTGTTTTAATTGCATCCGTCTATCCGCGGATCAAGCCGCCTCTCCGCTCGAAGTCGATGATACTGAAGGGCGTCTACCACTGTTGAAACGTAAAAAAAAAAGTCAGATCATATCGCTTGGCGTTGCCATTCGTATCGAGATTTGTTCATGATCAATTCGTCTCAAAAACAAGTAATCATCAGCAATAATTAAGGGTAAAATTAACTTTCGGTGACTGCCTGTGTCAACGACACCGTTTGTCTTCTAGCAAACGGTTCCATAATTAGGTCACTTAATTGAGCAATTTGCCACGGGGAGTACTTGCTTTACGAGAGAAAACATGCGCAGTTGGTCGGCTTTGACCATTTCGCTTTAATTCGTTGAGAAACGCGTCACTTTTTTTTCGCTGACGATCGCAAGTCTTTCATTTTCTCTTTTTTTCGTTGTTTCGTCTCATTGTTTTCTTTCATTTTCTTTCCCCTTTCCTTCTGTCTCTCGACTCTCTTTTCCCCAACTAGAACAGCTTTGACCAATAGTCCCGTAATGAGGGCAATTTATTATATCAAAGGTCACCGGGACAAGAACGAGAGAGTTTTCATTCTTCTCTCCGGTACATTCTTTTCCCCGGCGGGTTTAAACGGAAGAGAGAGAGTTTCCCATAATGGAGAGAAATTAAATCGTCTTCGCGAAAGTGAGGCGAAGCCGCCTCGTTCGATAATACGAAGATACCTCATCTGGTGATCGGAATAGCTTCAAGTTATCGCTTCATAAATCGGTGAATCGAGATGAGATCCGGCCAGCTGTGGTTGATAATGATCCGCCGGATGCCTGATGGGACGGTAAACTCGATGAGCACGGGCCCGCGGCGAATCAGTCAAATCGGAAAGTAATTATAGATTTTAATTGAGATTATTAAACGCGATACAGTATGCGCACCATCGCGTTTATCCGCGAGCGAAACCTATAATTCAGCACGGCTGACTTGCAGCGTTTCGTACTCCAGTAATAATTGCAGCGATTGCATCTTCCATTTAGATAAATGTAATATCGAAAATATCGTATATCAGAAGTAAATATCTTTCTATGAGCGCCTAGAGGCTGTCTAATCCATAATTTCTAATATTTTATTATAAATGTTTAAATTTTGAAAAATTTTAATTAATTATTTAGAAACATGATATGTAACAATAGTAATTTAACAATCGGAAAACAAAAGGTAGAAGAAATTGGCTATACTACTGAACAATTAGTTTCATTTCATTCGCCTTTTTCTCATATGGAAATGTTAGATGATTATCGCGCTTTTTCGTGTCTTAAGTTAGATATAATTGAAACGAGATTTGATATTAAAATCGAAATAGAATCGAAATCGAAGTACGACCGCAGCTTCGATCGTTCTCTAATTATAATAAAAATGACAAACGTGTGATTAAATTAACATTGTTACTGCATATGCAATGTTTGCTGTCGTTCTTCCGATTCCGCTTCCACGTCTGTCGTTCTCCGCGTTTAATCGTTTTCTGAAACAATAACCATCGCCTTCCGCGTATCCTCTTCTACGTTTGCCTAGCAATTAAGTTCCGTTCTCCGCGCACGTTTATATCTTCGTGGCATTTAGACACGTTGACACAACGTCCGTTTACTTATAATTGATTTTCAATTATATTCGAGTTTGTGGAAAAATATGCAGAAACCAAGTTAAATAATCGGAAAGTTTAAAAAGGATTATTAGATTAAATCATTTCTTGTCATTTCAAATAACAAGTGTGAAAGAGAAAGAGAAAGAGAGAGAGAGAGAGAGAGAGAGAGAGAGAGAGAGAAACGCTAATATTAAAGATATAAATAGTAAATATATGCGTTTATAATTTAACTTTAGAAAATTTGAAAATTTACAATTAAATGCTAACATTAAACAGCCATTAGGCAGTTTAATATTATATTGTTTAAACTATGTTGTGCAAATTAATAAACGTTTAGCAAATTGCTGTTATTTTAACTTTCATTGTTTCGTGTTAAATAGTAATAAACGCTGAGTGAAAAAATTAGTAATAAACTGTAGAATTGTTAACTTGTTAATTAATCAACTTTAAAATGATATAAAAAGTCTGCAGTAAAACGATAAGAAAACAATTTAAGAGTAGTTATAAAACCCGTGCAGTATTTCGCGATCGCTCTTTTTAATATAATTGAGAACACATTTTGTGACTGACACATTTAATTACCGAAGGTAAATGTTAGCCAAGCAAAATAAAAAATTAGCAACAAGAAGATATCCAAGGCTCTATTGGATCCCAGCTAAACTCAACAACCGTCGTTCCTTAGCCACTGTATGCGGATGATCTAATTAGTTAGATCAACATGTAAATCTCAAGGATAAACGGAACCATCACGAGGATGGCGCCCTGCGGCAGAGGTAGTTAATAAAACGGTCTTGCGATCTCCGAAATCCCACGACGTAACGATCGTCCGTGTTTTGCGTTCGTGGGATTCGTTGGCGAAAGACCAAAAATCATGTTATTCCCGCTACTCATTTCACTAACCCCGAAAACGGAAGATATACTCGGCGGAGTCAGCCACTTCGTCGTTTATTTATTTTTTTTCTTTTAGATTACGTGGTGATTAATTAAGAAAACGTAGTAATTAATATTAAGACCATCCACAGAGTTATTCATCCGTTTCGAAAGTTTCTTATCCCGTCCGCCCGACTCCTTGTAACCTACCCAGCTCTCCGTCGAGTTATTTTATTCGCGCGCTCCTTATTTCATTAAGTCCTCGCGGCGGCATTCGAGCGGGAAAACTTAATAACCAGACAGCGCCGGCGTTCGAACTTCGAGTTGATGCAATTAATATCTCGCCGCGCACGAAAATGATATACCTTCGAATTTAATCCTTCTCTTGTTACGTTAAAACGTGTAATTGAATTGACGACCCCGAAAGAAATTCTATAAAGACTGATCAAGACGTTACTTTATACCATAAGTAGAAGACGGTTAACTAAATATGGAGGGGTAAAAACCATAGTGGTGTAAGTCAAATTTTTAAAAATATTTTCTCGTGTGCATAGATGCAATTTATATATTGTACAGATTGCATCTATGCACACTAGAAAATATTTTTAAAAATTTGACTTGCACCACTATGGTTTTTACCCCTCCATATGTAATTTAAGATGCACTAACACTTTTTAAAATGTCATCTTTTAAAATATCAGTCTTACAATAAAAAAAATAATAGCGATATAAAAATTTTTTTTTTCCAGAATCATAACGAATGTTCGTCGAGTGCTATCTCACGCAGATGTGTGAGAATAAGAAACGAGATCCCTACCATTTTAAGTTGGCGATTAATCTTCCTCGCTACGGTCGATCGATTATTTCCCATCAATTCAACGTTGAAGTTCTGTAATTTCGCTGATGAGATTGGGAGATCGAATCGTCGCGGCGCGCGGCGGAAAGGGCCCGGGACAAAAAGGGGCTACGATTGCTTTATTTCACTGGCGCTTGTCGAAGATCATTATTTTATCGGCGCGGCGGTACGGATATCTCTGATTCCGTGAGCCGGAGGAGGGGGGCGGGGGTTGACCGGTCGAAACCGGCCAAGTGCCGGAGGGAGGGTTGGATTGCAGGTGTACGCTGCGGTGTGTGGTCAGCATTACTCGCCCTGAGCACTGTCAGCATCCCCACTAATCGCCGTTTTTGTCGCCGCACCTACCATTTCTCTTCCGTCCTCTTACACAAGCCCGACTCTTCGCTATCTCGACGCGTCTCCCGCTCCACGCCGCTGCCTCGATGCTTATGCTCACGTTGTTTATGCTCACGCTGTTTATGCCCGCGACCGTCTCATTGTCAGCACCGTGTCTCTTTCCACGCTTTATTTATTACGTCGTCCACGCCCCAATCCATTGTTAACTATTTCCCGCAAACGCTTTCTCTTACGGATAATTCGTTTAATTAGAAAAAAAGAAACGACTCTAAAGCGCCCAGCTGGCGAATATATGGAGAAACTGCGTAACTCCGAAAGTGCTTTTTTCCGATACGAGCATGAAGAAAATCTTTAATCGTCGCAATGAAATTCTCGGCATGTCTCCCTGATAAATGTATTACAATCTAGCGTTGATTGCAAACTCTAATTCCTTCCACTAATAATTATTATGCAATATTAAATAAAAGTGGCGGATGTTGATTAAGAAAGTTAAATGAGAATAGAATTAAATTAAGAGAAGCTATCATTTCTCTCTCGAAATGGCAGGTGTAGTCCAATGAATAATTACAAAATTACCTCTACGCAGTTACAACGCAATTATATAGATTATTTATTTATTAACTCACGCGAATCTTTTGGAAATTCGAAAAGGGAATATACGGTAGACGAACGAGCGTCTAGGGGACGTAGCCAGCTGCGTCGATCTGCGTGATCCCAAGGGCCATCTTTCTGCCCCGCGAATGGGGAACGGAGAACGGCTTACCTGAAACAGAGAGGATGACGAAATATTAATGACGCTCGTAAAGGTTACTGGCGGTATCGTGTCGTGCCACTTGACCTTATAAATCTTCCGCTCCTTGAGGCACACACAATACAAGAGTTAACGTTGACGCAACTTGCCACCCGGTGAAATATTAAAATGGGACGTCGCGGTGGCGTCGTCGCAATTTTGGCGATTATTCCTTACCGTATATAATACCTAACACACATATGCTTGATATACTTGAGCCCTCCAAACATACGAAGATATGTTTGCCGATAGAATCCCAGGTATAACGGTAAGTCACAATAAAGTCAAAAAACGTTACAATGATAGTAAAATGATGGTAAAATAAAAAAAATCGTCATTTTGATATCAATTTTATTGATTTTATTGTGACTTGCTGTTCTACCTGAGATCTTACATCGTACGATCAGGAGAAAGGCAGATAGCCTAGGATTAAAGTTATCTTAATAATTAATAAATCCAACGCAATAAATTTTTCTTTTCGTCGATATTAAAATAATATTATATCTTATATGATTTATGGTAAGAGAAAAAATATTGCGCGAATTTGCACTCGCTATTTCCAGTCCGCGTCATGCTATTCGGCTTAATAATTGCAGTAACTTGATAACAGTCCTGAGATCGCGTCACTCGAATAGAGCACTCTGATAATTCGAAACAATTTATGAAGTGTAATACTAGTTAAAGTAGCAATTAAATAATTACGCAATTAAACAACAACTGACGACTCCATTGCGATGCTGTACCGACAACAAATTGTTATCTTCATTCGTTGGTATGTTGACATCAACCAATGATATTGGTTTTGCGTGAAAAGCTTACGCTTTAGTAATTTTCCGCTTCGTATATCAAAGGTATTTGCAATGTGTAATTGGTACAGATAATTAATGTGAAATGCAATAAATAATGGATGCGCGTTCCATCGATACCCTGGAAATCAAAACCAAACATTGCAACTAGGTAATTTCAGTGTTCATAATGGCAAAAACAGCAAATGACGACTAACGTTACGTTTTAGCTGTAATCATCGGCTAATATCTCATTTTTAAAACATTCTTCTGATTACGCCAGACTGCGAGACAAATTAACGAAAAAATTAATGAAATAGTCTACCGTTGCTCGATTATTGTGGCCCTTCTTCTTTCAATTTTCAATTTAATAAAATAGATCAAACCTATCTATTTTTATCAAGTAATTCAATAAGCGATTGCTAATAATTAACGATTGTGTTTGCAAATAACACGCGGATCATTAACATGAGGTAGCTTAAATTACGCGAATATGTCTCTTCATCAGCACGGTCGGAATCGGGATGTCCGAATTGCATTCGAGAATTAGGAACAAGGGTCAGGAAAGCGACGCTGGCAGCCCCGAGAGTTGCGATGCAAATCTTACGCAAAGATCCAGCCAACTTCGCGAAATTGAAGCGACCCTCCGGCGATCTCTCCGCCGCGCCGTATCGTCTACGAGAATTGCAAATTCGCGTTCGCGCGAGAAGGAATTCGTTGGGCCCGTCGTCGACGGCTGCTGGATATTTTGAAAGATTTCGGCTGAGGTCGACGCGTTGGAATAAAATCTCGCAGGGCAAATATAATTTGTCAGCTTCTGACGCGCCAATTTTTGGCAAAAATATATGCAATCGTGCAATTGAAAAAAAGCATTTCGTCGCTGTATGTAAAGAAATAATAGAGTATTATATTATTCTTCAAGTGCTTTCACGTAAACTTCCACAGAACTTCAATTCAAGCATTAATCGTAAAAAATACTCTACCTCTAAAATTAAAAAAATTATTATTACGCGAAGTAACAAGCTCTTTCAATTTTCCCGCTGTGGAAAAAGGTACGACTTCAGGTACGTCAAAAAATCTGCCATTAAATCCGGATCGATCCGGTAGAGGCGAGACATTCTGTAGATTTGCCAACTAAGGGAAAGTACTATGTTACGGTGAGCAAACACGGAAAAGGACCCGGCGCACTCGTACCAATACTTTCCGCCTCGTTATTAACGCAGCACGCCTTTAGTTTTTCAGCGCGGTGAAAAGCCCTCTTGGGTTTCCACTCTCGCCGCCCGCGCCGTTTCGAGAGCCGAGCGAGCGAGCACCGGGCATTTTCGACTCTTGAAAGGCGAACGGGTGGCGACCGGCGGTGGTGGTGGTGGTGGTGTGCCGTCATCGGGGTTGTGGTTCGTGGGGTCGTAGAGAGACGCAGACGAGAGGGGATGTAGCGCCGAGATCCACTTGAACCATTTCCACGTCGGTCGGGTGGCTCTACTTCGCTGCCAGGCAGAATGCCAGTTGCGAAAGAACGAGAAAAGTCGGAAAACGGGAGCGCAGGCAAAGGGAAAAAGGTGTGCGGGAACGAGGGCGACGAGACGCACGACTGATGAAGATAGCGATTTCATAATTTCGAGAGTTTCTGGTTTATGACATTAATAATGACGTACGGATAAAATATAGATTTAAGTCAAACCGAAACCAAGCTTTTTCTCCTCAATTTCGAGTCAAATTAGAATATTGATGTGTTCTGTTGGATATCATAATCTAATAATTTTAATTATTACTATCATTATTATATTTATTCATTTATGTTAATTATTTATTCATTACTCTTAATCATTATCAATATTATCATTCATTAATAATTCTGTAACGAGTATCCTTCTTGGAATTTCCATCTGCTGCTACACGTCTGACTACATGCTGGTTTTTCTACTGAAAATGTCAAAAAAGAAAAAGAAGTCTTTTGCCTCGACAAGATTTTTGCAGACACATATTTATATATAAGTTTTTTTTCGTCGTTCCAATGAAAGAACTAAGAAAAAGAAAAACCTGAAAAATCTGCGGTAATATCCATATAGTTTTGACCTCTGTATCTCGTATTTCCATCGGGATGTACGACGCGAAATTGCGTCGTACATCAAAGAGTCCGAGAGGGAGATTCACGTTCCTAGTAATCCGAGGATCAAGGCGGCTCGAACGAAATTACACGAGCCCATAAATCTCGGCGCATAATGCGACGAAATAATAATGACAATGGAAACTTTCAACAATAAGGCGGCCCGGAGGACAATCGTATTGAAAACAGTGGAGGCAGCCGCCGTACAATAGACGGCCGTCTTACGTGCAATACCGGGCGGATAATTATTGGCCGCGTTAACTGCGCACCCGCGGCCGATGATCGGCCACTCGGCACGGTCAATAATTCCGCGACGTTGTTGTTTAGTGCTTTATTTCGTGGTTGAACGCGCGATGTCAAAGGGGACCACCGTTTATGTGCTCGCAAAACTTTCGGTGGCGGTCTGCTTTTTAACGAGGCGTTTGTAACGCTACCGTGAAGAAATATTGCCATTTTAATCAACCAGCGCGAGTTATAACACTTAAAAGAACGAGCGGAGGTTCGCTCGCCGCGAAGTTGAACTGGCATTTTCGGTCGTTTGTGGCGTTTATTATGAACCTTTACTAAAATCCGACTGACAATGAAAATATATCTATGCCTTTCATTCATATATCATCTTCATGCAACTTTATTGCGTGGTCAATTCACTAATGTTACTATATATGGGGATAATTATAATGTACTTAATATTTTATAATGTAATTTATTTATTACCAAAAAATCTCTAGAATACCGAAATAAAAACTAAAGCAAAAAATCTTTAAAACTATATTAATGTAGCAATATTTGTCAATATTTTAAAGCTACTTTAAATAACGAGATATTATTCAAATCATTATTTCAATACTTTTATCAAGGAAAAACTGATTCCACAAATTAATAAATAAAAACTAATTTGCTATTTCAGAAATCCCATATATGAAAAAACATAATTCGCTTCGGATATTTCAATGAATATCGTCTAACTTTATCTATAAATTTAAGAACGCGCTAGTCGTTATGGCGATAATGATTTCCTTTTGTTGCACCAGATATATAATGATCCATCGTATGCATCTACAGTCTCTGACACAAAAGAATGAATTTTTTCGCCCTATAATGGCCGCTTCGATGTGCGCGCTCTGACTTCTTTTCTATGATCCAATTAATATTTACTTTAACTACCAGTTATATTCGCTTCATGCGCGTTGGAATGAGCAAAAAAATTCAATGAACGTATTATTCAAGACTCGCGTGCGCACAATGAAAGAATATCAATTCTTTCGTTTGTCCACTGCACTGGATTTCTCGCTCTGTCTTCAACAATACTATAGACGAGGAGCAATTCAATGCAGATTCGGGCGAATTGCTTCCGGAGCAGTCCATCGAAATGGGATATTTCTGCGAGAGTTCCTTCGTCAGCTAGCGGATTTATTCGAAAATCGTGGGACTATCGCTGAAACTTCTTTCGAGCGATTTAAAGAGAAAGATAGAAAAATCTCATTCTAGTGATGGTGTGGTTTAAATTTGCATAGTAATAAAACCTAATAATCTAAAAAATTTCATAAGAATTTCCGTTTCTTTGGAAAAAGAAAATTGTTGGAATATTTCAATTGATTAGAAAATATATAATCAAAATTAAAAATAAAATATGGCACATGTTTCGCCATTCGATTATTTAAAGCATCATTAAAATGAGAAAAGAGATTTGTTCTGAGAGATTTGAAATGCACATGTGTGAGAGATTTATTAGATTTCGGCATATCCTCGTTAACTTAAATAAATGGAAGTGATAGACGCACATACACAAGCTTATCTTCTTTTTCTTCATTTTGCTTCTGTGCAATTTTTAATTCTCGCTTAATCTCTCTACATTGCCGCAAACATTTTTCACGTTTTACCTCATTTTGCATGATTGACATCTAGATATCTCGACTGTACTCGGTTGCACTTGTTGCTCGTTTCAATCTGAACTTCTCCCGATTCACGTTTATATTGCTCACGTTATTGTAGAATTCAGAAACAGTTATGATGATCATGATTGAAATGTATCGAAATTTCTTAGCGCGATTCATGTAGGTATATCTAATTATATTGTTGCTATTACATATCGCAGCGCAATGTCATGGATGATACAAATAAAAATAAAGCAAATACTAATAATTTATACTATGGCATTAATAAAAAAAAAAAAATAAAAACATTATTTTAAGATAATTATAAATACCTATACAAAACGTTCTGTACAAATAAACTTTGTTTCTATGAAAAATTTGCATTAAGTACTAATGCACATGTCTATACATCTTATACCATAAGCAGAATAAATATAATATGTAATAATAAATTATACGAATATACATATTTCATTCACAAACATACATACAATATTAGTATCATAATGTAATCTTATAATCGTTATTTTATTTATATTTTTCTTCTTCTTCTTCAATGACACTAATACAGCTCAAGATCGAACCATGACCTTTTGAAGTTTAGCCTTCATCAAATCCGAGGTCTCTTTTTTGGCTTTTTAACAATAATTTCTTTTTAATGGGGCACGTTGTTAGTTTAGCGCCCAACTCTCAATCTGGAAGATCAGTCCTCAAATATAAAGAGATACTTGTGGCGAGAAATACTTTCGGTGTGTTGCCATTACCTTTCGAGAGGTGGTGATAAAAAAAACCTGATGATTTTTGGTCGGATTTAAACTTGGATCTTCAGCTCGTTAGAGCGCAGATCTTCTTGCGCCATAATCGTCTCACATTTTATATATTTTTATTTCATATATATATATTTTTTTTCAGCAGTTTCTATAACCTCTCATTATGGAAATTTTAACTTTAAAAACGATATCTAACATCTTATCTTTCTAATATATTTCTTGACGCATTTATGTCAATAAATAAGAACATAAACATTTTTGCGCCGTTTTATCCATATATGTAGTTTTCATAATATTCTTCGAAATTTTTCTTGCAACAAATAGAAGCAAGAACAGTCCACGTTATTCTATTTATATAACGTGTCTTTAATGACACGTTTACAAATAGCTGTTAAAAGAAAAGACAGACACTTTGCATTACGCCCTCCAATATAATATTATATAATTTTATCAAGTATATTATTCGGTCTATTACTCTATGCAATATAAGTATATGTGTGTGCACATCGTCTCCAACATCCTTTCCTAAAAGTTACCCCACTTTTCATCGCTTTTTATTACCTATCTCGAATTCGACATGCTCGTTCCCCTATCTAGCTCGAACGGATACGTCGTTTTTCACGCGCCCCGGTGTATTCCCAGGGTACTGTAAAAAAAAAAAACTATATCGCGGTCGTGTCCCGCCCGAACTTTTCTCCTCCATTTCCTGTCTTTCTGCATCCGTCGCCGGGACCGCCGGCTTCTTCTCGCGCGGTGGTGAAGTTTCCGCGGCGGGGAGAGGAGCAACGAATAACGTCAGCTATGAATTCCGAGAGGCGACGAGGGTAGGATGCTTTGCGAGGATCGAGCCTTTGCTATATTGGCAGACGTTTTCCAACTTTACGCCAATATGGCCAGGTGCCGCCAGTCATTTTGCGCTTATTTGCACCCCGTCGCGTCGCGGCGTTATACGTTAGGTAACATACATATGCCCACCGTCAAGTCGCCTGACGGAATATCGCGATAGAACCCGGTGCTGAGGTGCAAAAAGCGACCGCGAGGTATTCCGGTCGTTGCGCTCGATTTTCGCGCCCGTCCGCCCCCGGCAAAGCGATCTCCCGTGATTGCGATATATTTCGAGACTGCTGTGTTAATTCGTCGCTCTCTGATCGCAAGCGCGTACGGAATTTCAGATTTAAACCAACATTGCACGATTCCCGCGAACGTAGCGTTTCTCTCGAAAAGATATAACTATAGTTATAACCGTTAAAAATCGTTTACTTTTTTTCCCCGGAGAAGTATTAGACCGAAATTGAAAATGTATAGCGACAGGAATAGCCAGAAAATGAGATACCTATTCCGCCGATTTATAAGGAGGGAATCTTTTCAAATAGATAAGATTAAAGAGAATTCGAAAATCTGAATCCCCAATTTGAATACTGATTTACGGGATTTCTTTTATCGCGTAGAACTGCAACCGCCGAGAGGGCATACTCCATAAATTCAGGGATTCATATGTATAATATGTATAATTAGCATTCTCTGTTCGTGAATTAATTTGATAAAACCAACGTTCGCGCGCGCGGCTCGAACGGTCCTCTTTAACGCTAAAGCTGGCATTACCATCGATTTGCGAGTTAAGGAAGAAAGAAGACGAGCTCTCCCGAGCTCGCAGTAACGCAGCCAATCGACCCGCTTGACGCTGATACCATATCGAAAATCGAATCAACAACGTCGACGGTAACGTAAGGACAACAAAGGGATAGAGAGCGGAATTGGCGGAACGGCATTGGCGGAATGGGCGTTGATAACGCGCGTGGCAACGATATAAAAAAAAAAAAGAAAAATACGAAGCCTGACGCTTGTTTACCGGCGAACCTGCATTGGTATCGCTGGTAACGAGAAAAAGGAGGACAAGCACATACTTTCTGGAGGACGCCGGGGGAGGAAAGCAGAACGGCGGAAAAGTAGGCGGTGTGGTCTGTTGCCGATTGTGTGTGGAAGGATGGGAGGACCAGCTTGCGAGACGGGAACGCGCGCGCGAAAGGGGTGTGCACGGCCACGCGGTGGAAAATTGAAAGTGTGAGACCCGCGGAGGAAGTTTCATTAACCGCAGAGGGTATCGCAAGCCAGTGCGCGATGCTTGCCAACTTTTAAATTACGTTTCGGCGGGAAAGTAGCGGCGTTAAGACCGCGCGCGAGGCTGGCGTCGTTTGCGCGACCTTCCTTCCTTCTCTCTTTTCTCTTCCACTTCCACCCCCCGAGTCCCAGTCGCCCCTTCGTCCGATTTCTCGCGCCACCTTCGTCCTCGCTTCTTGTCCGGAATCGTTATTTCGTCTCGAGCAACAAAATCAGATGGGGAAGAGGGCGAGGGGGATCGTTCGAGCATCGATTTCGATTTTCAACTTGAATGCGATTCACTGCAAAGTGCTATGTCCGAAGCCTCGACGGTCATTACATTTAAGCAATTCTATTATCTTAAATTTTTACAGACTAATATATGTAGATGTCTCTTTCGCTTTCCCCAGTCATATCGCCCCATCGACATTTTAATTATATCTACTTATGCGCCATGACGACGTACTTCTTGCCGCGTTCTGGGTATAGATTTCCTATGAAGCAGTACACGAGCGGCAAACTCAATTATTGCTCTGAATTTAATGGCGATCGAGTTGCTTCGCTCGCTCGCTCGCTCACTGACGCAAAGGGGCAGTATCGGTTACGCTTTTATTAGAGTTCATAAGCTAATTACCTAACGAACGCATCGCAAAGGTCAATTCGAAAATGATTTATAGCAATGCTATGCCCAAAAAGTACTGTGAGAGTAAGAATTCTCTGTTATAATTTATGTGATTTAAATTTTACGCGATATTTGCTTAGATTATTATCAAGAATTAATTTAAAGAAATTGATAAACATAGTCGATATTAATTTACCTGTTATACAGCACGGAAATATTATTTTAATTAACGCAATTATTATATGTAATACATATTTTATTATCTCCGACATATTTTGTTATGTTGGAGATGCATATATTTAAGTCGTTTAAATGTGGCAAATATATTTAATGTGAATTTCTGTCAATGCAGATCAACATTAATCGCGGTTTAACTTACTTTTTATTTTTTTCTAAGAATTTAAAGAATTAGAGAAAGATAAAGTAGTATAGAGTTAAATCAAGATTAAAATTAATCTACATTCGTAGAAATGAACATAAGTCGCTTAAATGTAACTCTTTCACTTTTCACTCAAATAAACTTAAAGTTTCTTTATAGAAATAGAAAAATTTTGTACTTATTCTCGTGACATGCTCGGTACACTCGAAACAGCAGATAGGAACAGTCAAAGTAGCTTGACTAGTATATCGCTCACAATTCGTCACGCACTGGGTCGTGAGAAATCGAAGGTTACGCCCATCGCAGTGGAATCACCCTTTTACCTTTGTTACCGGCGTCGTCACGGTGGACTTCTCGCGCCGTAAGTAATGCACTTGCAGCTGTCAACGGTCGCCATGGCTTTCTATACGGAATCAAGCGTCGTTAAAGATAATAATCTTAAATACGATCGCCAAGCCCGAGACCGGAACGACGTGCCCGAAAAGCCGGGCCTCTATGTCATCCGGAGAACGGGATGGAAAACTCGCGCGCGTTATTCAAGAGAGATTCAAGGGAGATTTTACCACCCAAGTGGACCAAACGAGCGGGAATTTCGCGGATAATTTGCCGCGAATGCCGGATTCGCGCGCGCGCGCGCGGGGTCGCTGCAACCCCCTCAGGATATCTGAACTCGGATGTTTGCTACTTTCAGAATTGACGTACGTCTCGAGTTCGTATTCAGCGGCAAGGCAAAAGCGAATGAACGAACGAACGGCTCGCGCTACCACTCTCCGAGAAAGGAATTTCGAAATTTTCCACGCGCGGTCGTATGGAACTGGCTTGCACAGTGTGTACACGACATACAGACATACCGGCGTACTTTGCGCTCTCGCCACCCGCGTCTCCGTATACGTTCGTAACTTTCCTGCCGAATAAGCCCGGAGAGGTTCTCCGGGGACGAAACGCATAACTCGCCCGTGTACGTACGTGAGTTTCCCCGGAGTGGTCATAAAATTGCATATTCATATTACACGACTGCCGGGTTCGAGTGCGGTAATGAAATGGCGCGGGCAAGACATCTCAAATAAGGTTGCGCGCCGACAGTTTGGATATTTTCGGTTTTCCATGCATGCCTAAAGAGGCCCCAGGCGAAGAGCGCCATTGGCGCGCCGAACGTTTGTTTCAAAAACATCAACGGGGTCGCATCCGGTTTCCATATTCATTTCTTTTCGTCGCAGAGAAACGGAGAATCGTTCTATATAAAATTCCATAACATCGCATTTATAATCAATAATAAATCAAATATAATCGTTCCACAAATAAAATTAAAAGCAAGTACAAATATAGAACGTTTTAAACTTTACATCCCCGTCGAATTAAAAAATAAAAACGCTTCTGCGAGCAAAATAGAAAAAATGTGAATACATAAAAAAGCGAGACAAAGAAGAAAGCTCTTTTCATTTGCATTTAAGTAGTTATAAAAGGCATACTTTTAACGCTTTAAGTGCAGAATGGTACTGACATCAAAGCGTTTAAACGCTTAAGGAGCTGGCAATGGCATCATTACCAAGCACACAGAACTGTGAACTTCGTGATTTCTTTATGAGAAAGTTCGCTCTGTTATCGACGTAATTTCTGCGACGCGTTATATTTTTTAACACTGCAACTTTGATGCTAATGCTGCTTTGCAACATTGTAATGTAATGTCTGCTGTCGGATTTGAAAATCAAGATTTCAAGATTACTTAAACGACAGCAATACACATTCGATCAGGGAGAACGCTTAAAAAATATTTCTTCTATGTTTGGATTGTTAATAAATACGCCCACTCTATTTTCCTGTTCGCCGAAAGGATTAACGACATTTCCAGCTAATTCGTTAAAACGCTCTGCTTAACGCGCCAATAAATTTTCCACGAAAATTTCACTCCAATAAGATCCTACTTTCCCCCGGTTCGTTGTGTCGAATAGACAATTCCTCCGAGACCTTACGCAAGCTACTGTACGCTTCTGTAATATTGTAAAAGAGGAAACAAACAGCTCACGGGCTGCCTACGTGTTGCCGGCACCGCTCGCGGAAAGTAGTAGCGCATTTGTTGCACTATGCAGCCCGGGCTCACGCAGTCCGCAGGTGTTTCGTCGATAAATCTAATTCGTTCGGAACAAAGAGAACATTTAGAAGTCGGCTCGTCCTGCATTCTAACGACTCGATCTACAAAGCAGCACCCGATAGGTTGCAATACTGTTACGCGGCCGCTCGCGCAGGTATCCCGTTGTATCAGTTATTTTCCGATGCGTCGCCGCGTCGAACGAGTTGTCGCGTACAGACACGCGGACGATTTTTGCAATATTGTTCCGTAATATCTATTCAGAAAAGCGCAAAATCATCGGATATAATTATCCAATTGAAGAAATCGACTATTATTTTTGAACATTTTGATCCTGTATCGTATTTACAGTTGAATCATTTGCTATCAGAGAAAATATCGTAGCTGAAAAACTAATTTAATTCTTTCCGTTCAGTTCGTTCCTTCCTGCACCGCGGCAAAAGATTATTTTTCATGTTCGATTCAAATCATACACGCTCTCCCTTTTTAACCGACTTCATTATAAACATGTATTGAAAAAATGAAAAATCGCATTTCCGAAGAAAGAGAATTCTCCGTTCGATACAGAACAAAGGAGGGTGTATATTTCTATATGAAACGTGATTCCCGAAGTTTCATCGCGGGTTATAAGCAGGTAATCAACGCCGGACATACGTCAAAATGTTCGCCGCAACGTAGCACAATGGTGGTTATTGAGCCAGTATAATTACTAAGCGAGACGCGAAGCCGAGTTACGTCAACGGCGCGCGTGTTACCGCAACGAGCGAAGTAAAGGTCCTCTCGTCGGACTCGCGAATCCGCTCTGACGCGAGCGCGCGCGCAAACCACCCTCACGACAGCTTCTCACATACATGTAGAAACGGTCGAGAAGGGAGCAAGGATCATGCGTGACGTCGTGCGTAAACATCCATTATACGAGAGCCTCCGTGTAGCGTGTCGCTCGCGCTGGTGCCAAACGCGCAACGAACGCGCGGAATAAGGAGCGGCACGATCATTATTACCCGACGCGCTCCGTCGAATGCCAACGACGACGATGGGATACGACGGTGACGGTGTCGGCCGTGAATCGTGGGAGAATAATACCGAGGAAAGAGAGCGACGGGGCTCGCTGTCATCGTCGAATGATTTCTGATCTCAGATTTCTCTTCGTTTGTTTAAACTTTAATACATTAGTCACATTTATCAGCAACGCTGCAACGCCAACGCTTCAATTATTACTCCAAATATCGTTTGCTGTATTTGATAAGATCGTAAACTTTTAGGTGAACCTGATTCCACTTATTTTTCATTTTATGTAATTGCATTCGATAAAATATACATGGACTTATCCTTTACATAAATTTGATATTTCGATGAATAGGAATCAAATGTATAGGTATAGAATATCCGAGTTATAGAATATGCTGCTGCGATAGCTTATACATCAAATGGATTAAGGGTCTATCGTACTCGTGTTTCCGATAGGAAATTGGCAGTAGCATGTAGCTCAATAGACTAATCATGAAAGTGATGCTGAGATAATATAATATTCATCAGTAATAAATTGCATTAGTAATTATAAAAACATAATTCTAATTGAGATATGTTTAAGATAATTGAACGTGCAATTAAATGCCAATAATATTAATATTTTTACCGGTTGTTGTTATATTGTTACTCTTTCTATATATCGCTTTATATATGTCGACACATTTATGTATTCCATTATGATTTATATTGACTTTTATCTATATAAAAAAATTTAATAGAAAGTTTTTAAATTCGGAAAGAAAAAGATGTTAATAAACTAGAAGAGATGCCGTTTTTGAATATTTGTACAAGAATTGAGATATGTGTTTTTTTCAACTAGGACGCAATTTTACAGTTTATGCACACTTACTTAACTCAATCCATAACGGATAAAGTGGTTCCGCAAGTCATCATATAAATTGAACGGCGTGCTATCGCGTGACATCAAAAACTAATAGTGTTCCATTGTCGTGATCACAAGTATCGCGAAATTTAAAGTCACATGCAAATGGCTTTACGGCTTCGTTTCATGAAACATGCGCGCTAAGTGACCGCCTCAATCGATTCTCCCGTGGCGATAGCTTGGCAACCTTTAGCCCTTTTGTACTCGACGTATCTCTATATAGTGAGCCGACGATTAACCTTCAGGATAACGTGAGGCAATTTAATCGCTAAGCTTTATATATCCTTACCATCTTAATATAAATGTTACCATTAATAACAAGACTTAAAGAAATCTAAAAAAAAAAGATAAATTCTAGGAATACTCATGATAAAAGAATGTTCTCTTTAAAATATTTAAAAAACTCCATTACTATCAAAATAACATGACTGAAAATATATATGCACGTCACATCAAAAATTTTATAATTTTCAATGCAATAAAATCGCAAGATATTTGAAACATTATTTTTATACCTAATTTATATATATAAAAGACATATTTTTCCGTGCACATATTTTTCGATTTGATATATTAACAGGCTTGAATTTACAGATGTAAATCTTCGAGAAAAAGATTAAATAAACGATGCAAATATCACTTTAATAGAAGAATATTTTTGTATCGTAAAATTCGTTCTCGTTAAAATTTAATGAGGTGATGTGCATTCACGCGTAAAAAATGCAGAAAATTGTGACGTTACTTTGAATGGATAGTGGATGCCCCTCGAAAGATGCTTAAAACCAGTTTTGGTTTATGCGAGGAAGCTTTCTACGAACGTCGGTGGAAACGAAATTACGGCGGGAATGCAGCATTTGCGGCGCATTTTTGAAAAGAGGGATATGTTTGAAAAGGCTACGTAGACGAAGGATGGGTTGCAGCTTCCCACTCCAGTCTAAATAACACGCTGAATAGCTGTTGTTCCGCCATCAAAAACGCGGTACAAAATATTGCAACTAAAAATGAGAATGGTTCCACCATTCTCAGAAGAGAATAATAACACTGTAACTTTTACCGAATTCCCCGATTATATTCATGAACGTACCGTGTACGTCCCACAATTGCGCGCGCGACGTGTAATCGCATGCATAATGTGTCTTCGCAATTAAATGTATCTCTCCGAGAATGCGTCTCTGTTACGCCCCAGTTCTACGGGCTAAATATTTTGTCGAATGAATAAGTGATTCCCCTTGGCCACAAAACGCTAATTTATACTCCCTTGCTGCGAGATGTGCATTTCAGTGCCGTTTAATCATATTAAGGACACATTTGCGTCTTCCGCTAGTGAAATAGCACGGTAAATATTAACTCAATTTTCCCCTACGAATTAATGTCGTTTGTTCCGCGTATAGTTAGCAAGAGAAGTCTCTGCAAGATACTGCAAGAGAAATCTCTCTCTCTCTCTCTCTCTCTCTCTACTTCCTTAATACCGAAAAATATTCGGCGGCTTAACATTCGGCGGCTTCTAATTATCACTATTGATCTTTGCTTAATTAGTAAACTTCTGATTCGAACGTGTTCTAGCGGAAGGGTAAATATTAACTCTCAATTTCCCCTCAAAATTAATATCAGTCCGTTCAACCGACTATCAAATATTTTACTATAATTTCCTCATACATCGGAAAAGACTTCGCGACCAGCTTTCTTAATTACTAATATCAATCTTAGCTTAATTAATCGACCTCCCGTGCTAACGTGAGTTAGCGCTGAAATTTTACATTCGCTAGGGTTGAACAAACAGCTTCGCGGACGTTGCTTATTCATGCAAATGCGAAGCGAACCCTTTCGCCACCGAAGTGGCAGCTTGTTCTGACAATGCTAATGCATGCAACCGGTTGTGTTTCGCGTAGTGTTTCCCTGCCTAGCCACCGTCCTAGGTTGTTTTGGCGGCTGAAAGTTTTCCCTCGTGCATCGTTGTGATTTAAATTGCGCGGCGTATATTTCTTGCCTGCATGGATATCAGAGCTGGCAGAAGGTTTCGCGGAGCAACGTTTTCACAGCGCACGGATATTTTCTGACGCGCGTTACGAAATTGTCGTTTTTCGCCGCGTCGCTTGGATCGTTACGTTTTAAGCTTACACGAAAATATGTTACTTGGTATGCATTGCGCCGGAGAAATATTTCCAACAATACACATAGTTCACTTCCTACAGACTAAAGCTTCAGCTAAAGAGTTTTTAACGATCTCGAAATTAACTTTTCAAAGTGGCAGGACGTGTATCAAAGCTTTCTAATTTTTTGTATTAAATATTTTTAAACCCCCTTTTCAAATTATGTATAAAGTATATGTACTGTATAAAGTAAAACTCTCTCTCTCTCTCTTTCTCTTTCTTAAACCTTATTTTGTTGTTTAATTACATTTTATTTCGCGAAAAGCACTTTATCTTTTTCGTATTTCTATAGCTGAAAAGTTATTCATATTTGAGCATTTCTATTCAAAGATTTTAAGTTAATAAAAGTTCTATAAATGTGAAATGAAAAAATATAATATAATTTTAATAATATAATAAAATAGAATAGTTTTATATATTTTAATATAATTTTTATAATATAATAAAATTAGAATAGTTTTCTAATTTATGAAATACGGAATTGCAATCTACATTCGTTCATTTCAATCCCATTGCATTATTATCCAATCAAGGAACTTGTGAATTTCAATAGATCCCATATTGTATGCAAATCGGAAATCTATTTCGGCTACACGCGAAAGCACGATGAAACTTCAATTGATGCATCGACGATAGTCAATCGAATTGATATGAACATAGTTCTGTCATTAAACAATGTAATTACGAGATTCCTGACGACCCATCCTATTCTCCTCTTAGACGTGCACGCTGATATAGTCACCGGATTAAATTAAATCTGCAAGCAGATCTCGGGCGAGAGTTAGCTAAATAAGCGGAGCAACGCGGCAACGCGCAGAAGTCAGAGCTCGAAACTTCGGCGTATGACGTGCAGGACTCAAGTCGCCTGCACGTAGTTGTCTGTTAAAAGCACGAAAGCTCGAAGCTGCGCATCTTTTTTATGTTTACACTATATTTTGCGACTAGCTTATTGTCAGATAAACTACGCGTTTTTATTTAAGAATAAGCCTGCAGCTGAAATTACTGCGAATCATATGCGGATCTAAAAATTTAACTAACTTTCTACGATTATTTGTGAGTAATTGTGATTGTTTTTAAACAGAATATCTCGATTTTTAAAGTTTTTCGATAATTCGCTTTATACTGTTATTTGTAGAAATATATATATTTCATTAAACTTATAAATAAATGTATAAATTATTACGTATATTCGAACAGCTAAATTTTCACTTACACGCAAAATCATTAACACGCATCGGCGGTTTTGATCCGATTTTCATTTCGCTGAAGTGCGGTTGAAACTAAATAGCATGCACGCTAATCAATTGAGGGTACCGCAATAAAGTACAAATCGGATCGTGCCGTAACTCGTTCGGAACATCGCAGTAAAATGTAAAACACGCTCGTCGGCAGCGCGTCTGCGGAAGAACGAAAAGCGTTTTCGTGATCCTTCGAGCGAGCTTTACGATCGACGTGAACGTCATCGCGCGCTGCGTTAGAGACACATCGATATTCGGCAATACTCGTAAAGGCTTTAAGCAAGTATTAAGTAGACGGTGAGAAATGGCTGCAAATGGCTGTGAGATTAACGATCTCTCATCAAACATCCTTAATAGCTGCGGTTACAGCCAATTATACCGGGTTGTAAAATCCATGCACGGCCGCGAAGTGGACTTTTACGACGATGAGCAGCCCCGTTTTTCCAGTTTCACGATTCCGCTCTGTCGATAGAACGATGTGAGCTTTACGGGCTGCTAACTGGACGAAAGAAATGCTCGCGAGGGGAATACTTATCGGATGATTCAATCGGATATGACCTATAAATACTTCATGTTTCGTAGGCGACTACTGAGAATGTCATTCTTTCATATGAAAAATGTAAATAACCAGAGAGATATAAAAATTATTACTTAAAAATTTATCACAATCTTCTGATGTCGTTAGTATTATTATGCGCAATGAAGAAGTAACGACTTTAAATATAGCAACGACTTTATAAATATTAATCGTAATCTCTAGATCATTATTGCTGACATGACATATTTCAAGTTTATGTCCGAGTTGTTTCAAAAATTGTTATGTAAAAAAGAGAAGATAAAAAGAATTTTAGTAATTATAATTAGGAGAATCTTATATATATATATATATATATAGAGAGAGAGAGAGGGGGAGAGGGGGGGGAGAGAGAGAGAGAGAGAAAGAGAGAGAGAGAGAGAGTGTGTGTGTGTGTGTGTGAGAGAGAGAGTGTGAGAGAGAGAGAGTATGAGAGAGTGTGAGAGAGAGTGTGAGAGAGAGAGAGTGTGTGAGAGAGAGAGAGAGAGGGAGAGAAAGAGAGAGAGAGAGAGAAAGAGAGATTAAAGTGTCAATTTAAGCAACGTAAATAAAAGTTAATCATACATAAAATCATAAATAAAAGATATCACCAATCATGAAATATTTGGAAATCACGTTTCTTGGCGAATGAAATGATGAGAAAAATTTTTGCTAGGTAACTCTTGTTTCTGATGTTTAGTCGTTATGTTTAGTCTTGAAGTTCATTTGACACAAATTAATTACAACATATTAAAACACATCTCACATATCATTATTGCGCGACTTTCTATACACTTTTCCTACCGCTCTAGATTCTTTCATACATTCCCTAACATTCTACCTTGGTTGCTTTTATTTCTCCCGCGTGTCTTTCACTCGTCTCCGTTGTCTGGACGGATCTTCGAGCATTTTCCGCTTTCTTCCGTACCTCATTTATTATTCTGCCAAGTTGTGTTATTTGCGTGCTTTCACCCCCCGTATCCTTCCTTTTCATCCCCACGAAGCATGCTTGGGATGGATAATCCGCAGTCCGGGGTTGGTGATCGATATAGCGGCTGGCGAAAGCGAGAATCGCTCCTACATTGGAGTTTGCTCTAACTCACGAATTACGACAGCTTACATTAGCAAGCGCGGAAATCCAGTGTCCCGTCTAATTTACACTCGGCAAATAATAATCATGGCACTCGACAAATTGTATCTAACAATATTCTGAAAATAGTCGATTTTCGAAAGAAAATATACAAAATTAATTGGAGATTAGAATCGATTTAACATAATAAATATTAATTATCCAGCATTTCAACCATTAAAGAGACAAGAAATGCATTAACTTGAAGATAAAATTGATAATCTAATTGACGGTAAAAAAAGAGGCAGTATAAAGATACATATTACAAGAACAGAATATAATATGCATGTACATATGTACCTCGACATATACAATATATGCATACATAATACAACGTTGTCAATACATTTCATATGTCAATTTCAAAAGTTTATTATGCAGGAATATAATTAACTAATCAAATTGTTTGCCTACATGGACATTTCATTGATTATTCTATATTCAATGCTATAAATACCATCATCCAAGGTTCATTTGTATAATATGAGGATAGCATTATGCGCTAATAGTATCTGAGATTATTACATTTAACTGACATGAATACGGTCTACAGTATTCACACAAGGCTGTGCTTTCGCTCTGAGCGACGACGCTTCTGCTTCCCGGCAATTTAGCAATGCGCGATAAAAGCATCGTTGTAACTCAAATCATCCTATGTATCGGCGATGTCAATAATGTAACGAATCGAGTCATAAAATTCCGTAATATCGGACAATCTGAAAGAGCTGCATATTTGCATGCATAGATCCTGTACGAGAATATATCGAGGAACATTAAAGCGAAAAATCAATAAAAACAATGTTAAAATTCGATTTATCATTTTTATGTTTTATGGTTTATTTAAATTTACTTTCCCTACGAACGTAATAATGCCAGAAAGTTGAATTGTTTAGCAATGAAAAAAATTATAGGCACTACGCAATTTAAATCTTTATTAACGTGTTTCGATATTGACAATGTTGTATCCGATAATCGAGTTATAGAATTTCGTAATATCGGACAATTTCGAAGCGACGATGCATACACTCGATGTATACATCGCTAACATAGACGCACTTATAGACATAACATATCGCTCGATGATGCAGTTCCTTCTCTGCCTCTCTTTCTCTCTTATAAAATAATTCCGAGTAATTCCATAAATTCACATTAGGCGGCTCTACATTGGAAAGCTAAAAAATTGCCCAGCATTCTTGAGAGATTTTTCACCTGAACACGCAGCACGGCGCAGTACGCGAAAACTTCATGCACATATTAATTGCGAAACAATCGAATTTTCAATCCGGCATTATTCACTTCACGTACGGCCATATCGCTCCTATTTTCTGCGCGGCCGCGTCCTACGTCACGATTTCCAATTTTTATTTTAATCCACGTCACGTCAGGGATATGAAGAAACAAAGTAGTACATCCAAAAATATTGGAAACAGATTTACTTCAAATTGCGCTGAGCTTTCAAAAGAATTAAGTCCATTAACGAGATTTTCTGAAATATTGATTTGCGTGTCACGCTTTGTAATTCCGTTCTAGTTGGTATCGAATCGTTATTGGTCATGGAAGTAATCAAAATGCTAATAATGTGATACAACATTAAATTAGTATTAAAAGATTAAAAAGACCTAAAAAAAACTGGAAATAGTGTTTGAATTATATTATACAACATGTTAAATTGTTTTTCTCTTATATGAAAATTTAAAAAAATAGAATAATGAACGAAAATAGCATGCTAACTACGTCATCAGATGAGCAAATGTAAAATTGAAATAACTTTTTAATGCATTACGAAGTATGCGTTCAGATATAAGCACTCTTCGCGGAGATAAGATGGAAAAAAATGGAAGACTTCAAATGGCCTTAGTTTTACTAGCTCCACCTCATTTCCTCCCTAATTTCCGGCCTTTTACGGGGATTATGTCTTCGAAGTAAAACGCGCGCTTTTACTACTTCCCTCCGGTATTTCACTATTAAACGAATTTTCTCTATGACGTTAATATCCGAGCACAAATTCCACACTTAGTGATCCGCGTTGAAAAGATTTCGATCATACTAGGGGGGCATTATTGTCGCGGCGATAAACACTCGGCCGATGCCGAGTATTCGAAATAATCGAATTACATCGCCCATTTATTTTCAAAAAATACCATAAATTTCAACTCGGGTCAAGTAATAAATACGCCATGGAAGAGAAGTGGGGAAACGGCAATAAAAATCATGCAAGAGTACTGAAATATGGCTGGTAAAATATTCTCTCCTCCAAGAGAAAATTCCTCTAGTGCATTTTTTCCCCGCGAAGTATCGTAACGAAATTATCTTTATCGATAAAGTTACAAATGTGTGCCCCGTGGAACACACGAGGCATGGACAAGGAGAATATATTACATCGCGATGTAACGTGTAAATTTGTAATAGTCACTAATAGTGTTCATTGAGAAATTTGTCAGTAGATCATGTTCAGGAACATGTGAGATACGTCATGTAACTTTAAAAGAAAGCTCTAAGAGGGTTCTAAATATCGCTGCCCCGATATCTATCGACAGACTAATCGATTGTAGTCGATTTTGTAATATACTCAGTTACGAGAACATTTAAACTTTTTGTAAAAGTTAACAATTTATTACGAAATCGAATTCGCCCGATAACGAAGTTTTTTACCCACAGTTTTTTTTTCCATTTACGGCACCTTCGACCTTCCCGAGTCTTCGCTTCGTCGTATAACTTTCTTGTTTTCTACAATCATATTTGCCTCCGTCGTAGATTCCCGATAAATGACGCGGTCGTCGATAAACAAAATTGGATCGTCGAAGAAGAGTAAAAATAAAAATGGCGTCGAAGATAGAAACAGAAACACGATCTTGAAACTTAATTATTTTTGTTGCGGATGTCCGCTTCTCTTTCGTTTCACGTTAGTATAAGATTTACCACAAAATAAATTATAAAAAAATTTTAATTACATTTTTTTCGTTTTTTTCATCTTCTAATATATTTGATTGCAATAAATCAAGATATCATCCACAAATTACGGTATTTAAGCGAGAATAATGGAATTTAAAAAATAATGAGTTTTTTAATAACGTTAAAACTCGAAACCTTAAATTAATCGAGAGATCTCGTCGGAAAATGGAGAAGGATTAAGCTGATGAGCTCTAGGCTGGGAAAATTTTTCATAAATGTAGAACGACGACGTCCGAATTCTCCGTTGACGCCCCATTAAATTCTACTCTTTTCTTTTTTCCTTAAGGCTTCATAACCACCCGCGATCAAATCACGATCAAATCAGCATATAAAAGGGAGGCAGAAATCGCGAAAGGTAGATCCGTGCCCGTCCCTTTTAGAAATAATCCTCATGAATATAAATTGTTACGTCCTCGAGCGGAATGACGCGATGAGCGGGAAAAAAGGCAAGGACAAAAAGGAACGGCAAGAAACTTCCCGATACAAAAGTTCAAAAAGTTCTGTCCACTTGCTCGCTCGCGCATAATTCTTAGCGCTTTGAAACATTTTCGCTCGGCCATTCCGCGCTTAAATTGCGAGCAAACTTGCAATTTTAAGCCTCGTTTGAAGTCAAGCTAGCCTCGATATTTAATATGAGATTTAAAGAGCGATTAAATGCGAGTAGAACTTTCGGCTAAATTTTTTTCTTAATCACAATGATTCACATGTACGTATTGATATTAGATCAAAAGCGGGCGAGTGGTACTTCTCTCTCCTATTCTTCAGTTCCCTTCTATTAATTAATATATATATTACCTTCGTGTTAGGTTCAATGACAAAGATATAATCGTGGCAATTAAACATAGTATCGAAACGACTTGGGGACCCCCCCAAAGAGAACGCTTACCTTTGATGTGAGGCTAGCCTAGTCGAGCGGTAACGTTACATCCTTATTAATTCACGAGACACGTGTTGTACTGTGAAAGGTAACTTTATGACCCCTTAGAACCAATGTCGCGTTTGATCCCTTCTTTATGAAATTCTTATTGTGAATTCTCGAGTGCTTTTACTCACAGTTACAAAAATATTCATCACTTAAAAGCGCGTCCCGACGGTGCATGTAAAACAATCTTAATGGTAAATTATATCTCCGTTCTCGTGCTGGAAAGCTATTTTCGCGCGTATAAAATGTTATTTACGCTGTGTGATAAAATGTAATATCATTTTTAACTTACACAAGTATTATAAAATAAAGTGGACAAGAACATTTTACGGTCGTTAAAAAGGAAAATAAATAAATAAACCTATACCAGAAAATTAACAAGACGTGATATGAATAAATTAACGAAGCTTGCAAGGTAAACGCTTCTCCGGAGGACATCGTCGTCGTTATCGGAACACGAGGGATGGTTCAATCGTCACGATCGTGTTTCGCGCAACGAGAATATAGAGACAGCTAGCCAGATAAGATGACCTCGTATGTAAATACGAGCGTCTCCTCCCGGTTCGCGTATGAGGTGGCAAACGATCCCGGTCCCGCGGGAGCCGTTCGAAACGGCGTCGAGTTCGTGGATCAAGCCCCGGGATCGAGCGAGAGACCAGTTTGGCAAGTTAAGATCCCCGAGTACGAGTCATGAAACCGTCGCCGTCGCGTCGCAGCGAGCGGGGGGACGCACAGCCCGGCGAAAAATCGAGAGATGGCGGCTGAACGTCCACGGAATGTGGATTAGCCACCGACTATGGGGGCTTCACGAATGGAGCGATTTCAGAATCGCGTCTCGCGATACATCACGATGAGCGTTTCTCCCGCCGCCTCTCTGTCTTTCCCCCCTGAATCCAGATCCACATTATCCGCAAGGATCCGGTCTTAGAATTTTAACAAGACGCGAATGGCAGACTGCGTCAATACCGTCTTCGTTTTTTCATTCGATACTGAAATTTACAATTTACGTCATTTTTTAAATACCTTCCGTGTCTGTCTCTGCAGGGTTATAGTATGACATTGATTAATATCTTTTTTCAAAATTATTGCAATTAATTATTAATATTTATAATTTACGTTATACGCATAGATAAATTTTAAAAACAATTCGTTCGGTTTTTTTGTCCGTTTATTATTTCCTCAATTATTAACCTAGTTTTGTCACAATTCACTAAATCTAATCTTGCGTCATACCTATTAATTTCAACTTTAAATCAATATCGAAAGCTTCTGGTTTTATTGAGATATTACGAGTATTCCATAAATAGTTATCGATTTTTTCTTTTATAAACGTAATTTGCTATATTGATTCTGCCTACAATATCGAATATTAAATTATATCGAATATATTCCACAAATTATAAATCTTTCAAATGAATTGTCGGTCATTAATCCAATTCGTCACATCGCATAATTTCATTTGATAATTGTATTGGACTTTATCATCACGCGATCAGCTTTATCGGGCAACTAAAAATTGCGCGACACGATATTCTCTCAGCACAAATTGTTGCGATCCTTCATGTTACGAAATTTATCGCTTGTCGCGCCTCCTCGTGAAATTTTTCGCGAACAATTTCGTCCACGCTTCGTGCAAAATAATTATGCCATTACGTCCGACGTACGCTGTCACGGGGCGAAATTCGCGTATCTTTTATTTCCCATTTGCTCCTTCTGCAAAAAGCTCCGGGCGATTTAAATTTTGCCATTAACTTCGCAGTGAATATTTAACGCACTTCATTCGATACAGACGCGTTGCGGATGCATAATGGACTCGTAATGCGTTCTCGCAATCAGACTCAAAGATATAATGAATTTATATCATATTAATTCCATTGATGTACTCCGTAATATACACAAATCGATATGTAACCGAAAGATGTAGGGCATTTAGGAAGAAAATAAATATTTTCTTGCTGTCGCGTAGTTAATGGTGCTTATGATGAAAAGATTGTAATAAATAAATTAATGCAACATAATGTAGAATTGCACTATTTTTTTCTTTCACTTCAATCCATTATTTTTCTACATCGTTAGAAAATCATAACACGATCATGTCACTTGCAAAAATTACGTTTCTTATTCCGGCACCATAGTCGTTAAATTTGCTCCTTATTTTTATTTTCATTCTACATCCTCTCACATACTATAATTTCTCGTTCTTCAATTTGTTTCCTGGGTTTAATATCAACGCTTTATTACTAGAAGAATCTTTACTATCACAACTTAAGAAATTTAAATGTAATTATCAATTTAAGTACAAAAAAAAGTTTTTGAAGCAACAAGTGAATGAATTTCAATACAAATAGATTATATAAAATTATAAATCTTCTAGAAGTTATTATTGTTTTCATTCAATATTCATAGTGTGTATATATGTGTGTAGATATTTTCCATATTAAATTTCCAAGTATTAAGTCGTACAAAGAGAAGGCTTTCACTCTCATTTATTGAAGCAAATACTTCGAAAAGCAGAGCCATTTTATTCATTGACTGATTTTTGATTGATATCTCCTTGGGTACAAAAAGTACAACATTATATATCACGTTTTAATTAAAATTATGTGTCGATGCATCGAGATCGCAATATTACCTATATGGAATTTCAGCGCTGAATGGTTACAAAAAATGTATCTAAAAAGCGTTTTGAACTAAATACATTTTCATGCTTTTCGATCATTTCCGCGCACGTAGGTACGTAATTATCACAACGAGTATATTCCCAGTCGGTTGAGAAATTTTATAGACTCCTATACAAGCATGAGATCATGTGTAAAAACTGTCAATGGAAAATTATTGTTTAAACGAATGGGTAATTCTGCTGTAAAAGCCGTTTTTGCTACGAACGGACGAAGATGCAAGATGACATCAGAGGACAATTTTTTGCGAATCTCGAACGTAACAATATTAAAAAAAAAAAGAGTAGGTAATTGACTGATGGTAGAGAACAATCCCGAGTGAATATCACGATTAAACATACAAAGAGATACAATCCGCTAATTATCGCGTCGCAATAAAGTCGCAACAATAACATTCGATTCTTTATTATATTTCCCTTTCTCGCAAACACCGTCGCGACGTTTAACTAAATTATTGTCGTTCATTTCGACGTCATTTCGAACCGGGTAGCGCCGTGTTAGAGCGCTAGACTAGTGGGTCGGATCTGGGTTAATTTAAACTATTAGCAGACATACCGGAAGTAGAGTGAAGAATGGGAGCAGATAACGAGACAAAGGGGACCAGGTGCAGACGACGATGATTTGAAGCGTGACGAATTATTACGCGTTGCTTTTCCCACTATTTAAGCTTCTCTCGAAATTCCCAAGACAATACTTATAGGTATATTAGACGGAGTTTAATAATAAATTAACTGTATCGATAGTTTACTTCAATTAATTCGAATTATTATTAGCCCTGTGAGACAGACGGAAAAGTCAGTATTAATTTGTGCAACGGAAATCTAATCAATTATTATTTATATAGGTATATATATATTTCATGTTTTAAATATTTATAATGCTATTTTTGTATATTTTTTCTTCTATTTTACATTTTATTTTACTCTTCTCTCTATATCATATATATACTTTTGCTTGAGCACATTATTTCGGACTTCTTCTGAAATTCTTCTAAAATAATTTTCTTCTTGTTTATCGGAATAACAAAATACAGGAAATAATTAGACGGAGGAATGTCATAATAATAAACAATAAAATCCATAACAACGCTATCGCGAGCGTTACACAGAGCGCACTAATTAAAAGACTAATTAACCGATTTCCCGCGCAAGCCACGCATTCGAAATGCGCGAGGATCGCAGTTGGAATCTGATAAACGAGAAAGGTATCGCCACTTGCGGGGGTGCTCGAAGCGGCGTGTGGTTCGTGATGGCATTTTGACAACAGCCGCGCTTTTGCGTCATCATCACACACCCGTTTACATGTCGATGCGTGCACGCATCCGTTATATGGGTGGCATGCGGCGCGACGCGTACCCCGCGTCGAATTACCTGCGGGCTGTGCGCGTTTCCTGCGAGTAGGACGAGGGTTAGTCACAAGTGTGATCAAGATAGATCACAACCGGGTGCAAGCACATTCGCACCTGCCGACTGTGACCGCCGGCACGCTTCGTCGACAATTAAATTATATCCAGCGGCAACGCCAATTAATCCACCTTTGTTAGTTCAACGAGCGCACTTTTATAGCGAATTGTGTAAATTGCGCTTCTCCTTAAGAGGATAGGGATATATATAGGTATTAGTGCAATAAGGTACATTAGCAATGAGCTCGTAATTATGTAATGTTCGTCCGAGAACTCTGTAGCAGAAAGATCAATATTTTATATAGGAAATTCTTTATGTGTTTAATAATTTAATTATCGGGATAATATATAATGATAGATTAAAGTTATGAAGAGTTAAAATTATATAAAAAAATCATGTTTGGCATAATGATAATAATATCTGTGAGAAATGTATGATTATTATAATAAAATTTTACACGAATTGATTATATTGATTTAGGATCATGAAGTAAATGAAAGAAATATTCACATGAGAGTCCCTCTGAGAATTTTAATTAAACAAATAATAATTACATGTCATTACTTATGTGTAATAACATTCGGTAAAAAATTGACTTGTTCATTGCTATATAATTAAGGAATCGCGCGTTCTAATAGCAACGAGCTTAAGTGGAACGAAGTCGTTGCTCTGTCTACAAGATTAATCGCGCGTTCACTATCCAGGGAAAAGTATGCCAGCTTACTTAGCCCGTGACCCTTCACGTAGTATTTTACTTCCTCATTCGAATAGTGACACACCTATATAGCGTGACCGCGAGCGTACAGCTTACTTAACGCCATCGGTTCCACCTTGTAAAACGCGAACGCCCACCTTATACACAACGCGTGCATCGCCATGATGTCATTGACCACACCTTCCTCCCTGGGGTATAAATTAGACTCATAAAGGACAAACATCAATAATTTATGTAAATGCAAATGGAAAATTAATTAACGGTGCATTTTTGTAGTGATGATTAAATTCCATGTTTCATTCCTAACTTAACTCTCAAAATAAAAGTTTTATGATAAACTTAACACTTTACACTGTTAATCACATTTTTAAGTAATATTAATAGATTTTATTCAGAATGTACGTATATTATTATCTTGCTGTATATTTAAATAAATTAAATTTGTATGTTTTAGGAGTATTTTTAAAATTTAAGATTTTCGTATCTTTATATATTCTACAAAGAAATTGCAGAATTTGTTCGTTGTCATTAATTTTTCCAATTTTATGTAATACTATGCATAATATCAATTAAGTTTGGCAACGTTTGTTTAATTCTACTCGGAAGAAATGCTGTGCAACGACATTATCTTTAAGAATAGGATCTCCAGATAATCAAATACTATCCATGAAAATCCTCCTCGAGTCCATTCGCCGGCCCTGCTCCAATTATTCTAACGGTACCTCGAATTCGGTATCTCGTTGCATGGACGAGCGTAGCGTTCAGATATCCTCTGCGCAACCATTAATTAGTAATATATATCACTTTGAAGCAATATTATATTAGTGCCGGATTTCCCGGAAACAACGATAATTAATTCGACCAAGCGTGAAGATCAAAGGCGCGCGGAATGATGCATCTTTAAAGCGGACCTACAGTCGATCTACGGAAGCGAGTTAATTAATATCCTTCCCAACTAGAGTAGGGTCGATCGAGGCGCAGGACACAACGTTGCGGCGGCTTAATCGGGGATTCGTTTGACGAACGAGTATACGCCCCCGTTGTCCTCTCGTTCGTGCCTGTGCAAACAAAACGATCGCGTCAACGTCATAAACCCTGTTGAACTTTGCGGTCTAATTTCCTCGTGTAACCGCTCCACCCGTTCGTGTACCACCGATGCGGCCACATTGTTGCATCTCTTCGGCGCCACGGTAGCCAATCCCGACGGAGCTGTTCAAGTTACTACGGATAATACCTGTCCATTGGCGTTAACTCTTTACACACAGCGAATTGCTTGGAGGGTACCGGTGATGAAGAATCGTCCCGAAACGCTCGAATCGGCGCGCGTTTCCCGCGGATGCACGGTTTATATATGTTAAGCGTGTGGAAGCGCTATTACATCACGACGGGCTGCGTAATGATGAGCGATGAGATACCTAGTTAACATACGCGCGACTGAAATTGCAGCGCGATTAAATGGAGAGTAAATGGTTAAAATGAAAATAATCGATGTTGTTTTACGATTTAAAAGCAGAAAGAAGAAAATTTATGCGTATATAAATGACATTTGTCGCGTGCATTAATGTAAATTGTAAGTTACATGCATTAATCGTTTTGATTTCGAGATATCGCCATTGCATGTCGATTACTTCAAACATAATATAATATTAGAAAAGAAGAAGAAGAATTATTTTATTTATAAAAAAAAAATCCTTAAGAAGTAAACTAGAACGTCGAATAAACGTTTTGCAAACGATTAAAATTAATAAAAAAGATATCAACGAGATGTCATAAAATTGCTGCTTCACGTCGAGCGCGATCGTTAAACATTTTGTCAAGTGGCACCGTGATCGCCTGTCAATATTCACCGGTTATAAAATATCCCGCTCTCGTCAAGGCGAAACAAAAGTCATCGGGGGGCTTCTGCTGCGATATCGATAACGCGAGGCCCGACGCCCGACGTATAAATCAAAATGGAAATAAAAGTTATTTACGGGGACGCGCGCGCGGGCGAGCGCGAGCGCGAGCGCGCAGATCAGGCGCGGCTTGATAAAGTGGAAAAATGCAGCCAGGAGGCGGTTTTGTCGAAACAACGGACCGGCCATCCCTCAAGCTCCCGGCCACCCGCTTCAACCCCCGAAACCCATCAGCTCGGTGCTTGCCCGGTTTTATCACGGCGCCGTTTATCACCGCTTGCCTAGACAATGCCGTTGTTGTTCCCATTGTACGGCCCACGGGGATGCCGTCGTGACCCATATCCCCTTACCGAACACTCCCACGGGGAGAATCAAACACGTCGGTACGACTGTGAACCTTTCCGCACGCGAGAACGGTACCGTGAAACGTCAAACGGAAGGAAGGAAGGAAGGCAGCTCTCTCCCAGAGCGTTCCTTCCCAGAGCGGCTTTGCGCGCGTCGCGTCGCGAACTTCTATCGGGAACAATCTCGCTATTATCGCCAAGAAAGATCGAAGTCTCACCTCTCGGTTGGGCGGCTGGCGGATCGAGAGAGTTTGAGATACGGGGTGAAAGACGGGTGAAATGGCGGAAGAACGGAGAAAGTGTTCCGCGCGCTAGAATTACGGTCGTTTAATTGCCTCCTCGAGAAACTAATAAAAAGTATCTCGCTAGACTTGTGCGGCATCAAGAAGGATCCGTGCCCCGCGGGTTAAGGCCAATTTACGCGGTTTTCTCCTGACGAGCGTTTCCGCCGAAGCGAAAGAACGGTGATTCACGTAAACGATGTCTCCACAAAAATAACTCGCGCCTTGAACGACAAAAAAAAACTCTTAAGAATAATATACTTGTGTGTTTTTAGGCAAGACCGTCTAAAATGAAATATTTCAAGTGACATACGCTTTACCCTAAGTGGCTAGGCTCCTAAAGGCATTAGCTCACGTTTCGCGGGTTATTACAGGATGCCCTAGTTTTTTCTACTTCCTTTCATCTCTCTAAATTTTTTCATCGTTACGAAAAAGGTCATTCCTTGATAAAAATATCAAGAAATCAACAATTTTTAAATTGTATAAGTTATGAAAACCTGGAAAATTTTGTGAGCAAACAGACGATAAAATTATATTCTTCGTTTTACTCATCGTTCGCAAAGTATTTCTTTGCTGATGTTACTTTAAAAAGGAACCTGTATGCTCATCTTTGATAGTTTATCCGGAATAGATTGTATAAATTACTTTTCGACACGAGTCTGCGAATGCGATGCTTTCTGATTGGTGGATTTTGCAAAGAACGTAGAGCGCAAAGAGAGAAAGAGAGAGAAAAAGAGAGAAAAGGAACAGAAATTTCCAACGGAAGGCGACGCGCGATATTACAGTTTTCTTTATTACAATTGGTAACGCCGCATCTTATCCGTTATCCGTTACGGATTGCTTTCTCTCCTAAAGCGGAGTAACAAGTATTTAATAACCAAACTTGTTCCATTTCTGTTTTCTTTCGCCTTTGTTTCTATATTGTACTCGAGCGTCTATCGCATGCGCCCAAGTGTCGCAAACATCTGGATTATTGGATGCTGAAGCGGTTCACGATGGCAGTAACAGATATTAATGCAACCGCGATATTGTAGGCAATAAAAATGCTTTGAAACGGCTCCATAGAATAATAATAAAACCGTAATGATATTGATATGTGTGCGAATAATGCTAATGAACACTCTGCTAAAAACGGTATAACACGGTATCATATTAAATGTATTAAATAATAGTAATAATAACCGCAATTGAGATCGTTAATAATGTGTAAAAATATAATATAATTATGTTTCATATAATTATTGAAATTAACCGAAGCTGATATAAATTATGAAAAAATTACATAACATCAGACATATTTATACATGTGATATTCATATTATAAAAGCTTTGTTGCATAAAATTTTATGATCTCAACAGGAAAAATGTCAATACAAGAATGGAGTAATTCTGCAAAATTATATGTTGTCGTAATTAGCGAAACAATTTAAATTATATCTTCTTTTATTTGTTCTGTAAAATAGTGTGTATTATTGAGAGATTGTTAACCGATATTTAATTACTGTATAATTGCTATCTGTTTTCATCCTTGAATAATACCAAGTTAATAAGCAAAAAGAGAATGTAAAATAGAATGTTGAACAGAAATGGGGCATATACGCTTATTAAACACTTGTTATTCCGTTTTCGCGACGATCGAACATCAATCCGAGAAGAAAACGAACGAGCTCGCAAGATGTATTTTAAGAAGGAAAGGTAATATTAAGGTGTCAGAGTCAGCTATTTTAATCTCTTTTCTACGACTAGAATATTTCTCGATATCCAGGATAAACTGGTTACAAAATAATTAAAATCCACTATATTTTCTCGATATAATTCCAAAAACTAGTTAACATGAAAACGAAGATCATCTCATATCCTGATAAAATTAAATCGATGAGAATCTCCGATTATCTTCTCATGTTCGGCTTTAACACAAAATTTCATTTTCAGATCAAATTCGACTAAATATGTCTATTTTCACGATACAAACGTTTCCGCGAACGTTTCACCTTTCCCGTACGAAAACGTGTGAAGCTTTCATTACTTATTCGATTATTATTCTTCGACTTGCCCGTGATGGCTTTCATATCAAACCTCTCGCCGCATTGACAAGTCGGAAAGCACTTCGCGACGATATAGATTCGCATCGCACGTCCACCGGAATGACGTACTTACGATCCGTGGATTTGGCTCGAACACGACGGGAGAGCAAGATAGGTGCACGGAGATTTAAACCGACGGGATAACAGTGGTGCGAAGTCGCCGGCATACGTCTACGACTGGCACAAGATCGTTGTGTATTCGTGATAAATCTCTCGCGCTCTGAATATTTCGTCCGCGCTCCATGAAATCCTCTTATCCCCATCCGCTTACCTTTCAACCTTTACAAATTGTAAGCACTTTACGTATCCTGATTATACGTTCAATCGGGCAGGGACAAGACACACGGAGGGAGAGGGGAAACCTGTCGTTTTTATACGTGCCTCTTAAACGCGTATACGTAGGACTCACGAGAGGAATTCGAATTTAATTAAACTGGAAATTTCAGCAAAGAAATATACCTCTGTGTGTGCATATGGTTTAATTTTTTCTCTATTTTTAGGATAAACAAAAAGCGCGCAGTCGGACTTTTAAATTTATTGCCTTTATTGCTTTATCAACTATCAAAATTAATATTTGAAAAAAGATTAAACGTCAAGCAAAAGAATTTTATGCTTGGCGTAGATTAAAATCTGAATTTAATGAAGACAAAATAAAGAGTGACAAGAGCAATTAATGTGGAATTTTTGCTGAAAATGTTAATTCGTTTTAACGTCTAGATATTCTCTGCTTTCGGCTTTCTCGGATAGATATGAGATATCTCCGATGCTCATTGGGATGATACCATCGCACCTCGTCGTAACAATTTAAAGATATGAAAATCGAAAAGCTGCAATAAAAGAAGAGAGAAGTTTGCCCGCGCTCCTCTGTTTTCCTCCGAGTTCTACCATCGACGTCCCTTTATTTCTTTGCCGAGACTTGACTTTCCTCGTTCTCGCAAAGTTTATCGCTTGACGGGGGCAATTTTAGGAACACGGCTGACCCGGAAGTAGCAAAGTTCCATTGGCGCCGCTTATTTGCCCCGAGGATTTCGGATATCTTACATCCGTCTACGGTTTAACACCGTCACCCTGCTCGTAGATATTGAACGCGAATGATAACGGAACGGCTCATTTTCTGACTATTTTTGACGCAATATCATTACATCGTGCTGCCGCGAGTGCCCAACTGGTATGTACCGTTTCTCTACACGATATTGTAACAATAGTAACGATATTGTAACAAAAATGTACCGCGCCGTTTACCGTTTCTCCATTATTAATGGTATCTGCGCAGGATTGATAGAATTTTCATTGGAATTATAATATAACGCGATATATAATATGACGCAACGTAGATAATGCGTTATTATAATATGCCACGTAATACGTTGCGCGTTGTTATTAATCGAGCACTTTACCTCTCGGATATAGATAGTTTGATGAGTTTGGAATTTAATTAGTGAAAATGTAATGTAGAAATTACGATTATAAAGTAATTCCAACTAAAAAGACTTCAAGCAAATTAGGCTATATTAGTATAAATAAATAACAAGAACTTATTTTTCCGTTCAACCAAACTTTATTTTAACGAAAACTGCATTGTTATCGCAATATTCGCAATTATCGAATGTACTGCAATATTGAAGAATAAAAATTGCAGTCCTATAATAAAATTCGCTAAAAAATTTTTACTCTAAATTTTTTTAATATGTAGTATATATATTTTTTTTATTTGTAGTATATCGCGATACGCGCTGTATAATTTTCAGTGCCGTTTTAAGTCTTTTGAATTCTCGCCGACTTCAATGCGCGTATTAATTCCAGAGAGTTTAATATCGTTCGCGCGTGTGCAATTGTTGCCGATTGAAAGCCATAATTATCTAACGCAGACACGATATGCTAATTTTCGCAAAATGACACTCGCACGGTATCGCGAGATTAAACCAATTTCTTGCGCTGTACCGACACCGGTTGCTCGCGCGAGCACAGGCCATTTATCGGTTTCTAATTACGTTTAATCGTTACGATTTCTCAGGATTAGCCGAGGGGAAGCAGTCGAATGAGACGCCGCGATGGCACGTCCGCGGCTAATCTTATGGCTAATTCGAAGTTAACGCCAATTACCTTGCAACTTTCTCTGACTATCGTTGCCATTCTGGCTGGCTTATATAGTAGCTTTAATCAAGACTTTACAGTTAATTTGTTCACGAAATCCTACGCCGCACTGTTTCAGCGCGGATTATTTTATGCGGAAGCACTTCGGCCACATTGCTGAGTCAATTAAACCATTTCGGATAACAGGCAAAATTATGTAATATAATATCTAAGAGGTGTAATAGATATTTTAGCTTTTTAAAAATATTTTTACTAAATATTTATATTTTTGCTTATAAAAAAATTATCGAAATTAATGTGTACCTAGTAAATTTATTATTAGAGATCATTGTATTCACTTCATTATCCAATTTGTCGCAATTAACCCAATCATTCTATTTATTAATATTATACATGACTATTTTAATTTTTCATATATATTATGGTAATTAGCGAAATATTCCAACAGAATTTTGTCGCGTGTTATTCGAGGAAGGCTTGGTATTAAAATCTTGCTCATTACCGCATCAACGAATAGCATTCCAAAAAGATGAGCGAAATGGTGAATTCACAGCGAAACAAAGCAAGCTCCTTCATTTTCAACCTTTCGACAAGCATTCCCGCAAAGCACGCGGAAGGTATTTCCGCGCTACCGTGAAATTAAATGCGAAGAATATCGGATTACAGGGCGCGGTCTTGTCTACTTTTGACGTGTCTCTTCGAAAACAGCCGATTGTCGTCTAACAGTCTGACGCAAATGCATTTAATAAAGCTAATATCTCGCATATATGGAATAACTGAATCCGCGTGGTCGAGTTTTAAGAGAAGCTCTGATTACGTATTTATCAAAAGCAGAAACGAGACAAAAGAGAAATGTGTAAGAGGAAATATCTAAGCGCGCTCATCTATTATTTCGAACAAAAGCTCGAATATATCTTTCTATCGAGTAAAATATACCGTAATGTTTTCCTCTTTTGACTGCCCTGTCTCATTAGATTAAATTAAACTCCAATTTATATTTCAAGCTGTTTAATTAAATTCGCGATGCAACGACCTAGAATTTATTCTGACTAGTTAATGAACGAAGCATTCACTCTGTTACTGTCATTGAGCTTATTCTAAATTGTTCAACCCTTAGGTCTTCAAAATATATTTTTTATCAAATTTTCGAATAATTCAAAATTTCTAATAACTGACATAAATTTTTTTTATTTTTTAAATAAAGCTCAAAATTAATTTCTGAATTAAATTCTTATTATTATGCCTAAGAGCTCTACAAATTTACCAGATTACTCAAAATTCTTTTGAAAAATAAAATATTTGCACTAATACATTCTGTTCTCGAGAAAAAAAATGTAATAAAAATATTAATAAATATCGAAGAAAGATATATGAAAGATGTTATTAGAATATTAAAAACCGCACTCTTCAAAGAAACTAAAAGAGTAATTATTTTATTAAGTGTTCGAACTTTACATCTGACACAAATAACGTTTCCGCGTTATTGGTAGTAACCAACTCTCTCTGAGTTTTATTCGCATGCTTTTCCGACCAATCGGTTCGAGGATTTCCAATCGACCGGCGTTGTATCAGAAAACGAATTCTATCGTTTCACTCGTGCGTACGATCGGATTTACTTTTTGTGTGACGTAAACGTTAATGGATACACAGATTTTCGATTTTTTAGTCCGCTAATGGTAGCATTGATTTCCGCAATTGCAAACGTTGCATTATTGAGATATAAGATTTAATATAATAAATATTAGTAATGGAACGGTCCGCGTGGAATTAATGCATTTTATCAAATATTTATTAGAGCGGATTATACTTTTTGTATAATAAAGTGCATCACAATGTGTTTTTTAATTCTAACTTAAAATTCTGAAAACCGAAAGTCTAATAAATTTTTCAGAATTCAGAACGCGAGGTTTAAAATAAAATGTACGATAATATCCGTTCTTACGTTAAGAATAAGTTTCTCGTTGCTGTCAGGAAAACATGCAATGGTGATGCAAGAAACAAATGTCTATTTTATAAAGATAAACATCATTAATAATTATCATTAGAAAGTACTCATTGTAATGTTAAATCTCGGTGTGTTATAGTTATTCTAATTAACTCTATCATTGTGTTAATTTATGGTGTCACAAAGAAAGAACAAGTTCTATATAACTACAGTATATAAAGGACGTATAATATATCCCCACGAAACAGAAATCAATGACTGATAGTCACTGCGATCGTGGAACAGCTTATATACCACGATCGCCAACCGATGAAGATAGATTGCTGGGACGCGTCGTTCGGGATCCGATATCTGCTCGCTAGCAGTCGCGCTTATCTATTTTATCGCTGCGTAATAATTCATGTAAAAACGTAAGCCGCCCCGACAGTAAACCCTCATCGTTCCCAGTTAATTCCACGAATTGTTTAAAAAATTCGATTATTACAAACAGAAAAGATTAAAATTTATTCTATCAAACAAAATGTTTTAATTCACTTTTGCCTAGTTCGAAAATTATTCATGCATTTACATTTAAATAATTACCTTTCTTTTTAACCTTACACACATATTTATACTTTAAATAATTGCAGATCGCTTTTAAAAAGTTAATTAAAAATTTTTTTGTATGTAAATAAATTAAATTCTAATTTAGATGTATCATACCTAAAATATAATCAATTTACTAACGTTATTAGTTTCCAACTTGTATCTTGCAAACTCCCCCAGCAGTATGCACGAATTAGGATAGGATCGTTCTACTCCTCGCTTAAATTCATACATGTTAACGGAACATTTCCGCGTCAGCTTTAGATAGGAGCATCTTGAATTTAATTACGCACAACAAGAGCGAGTCACGCGTAATACACATTAAGAGAACTTCTAGAACTGCAAACACAAAGTTAAGTAGCAGCTAAGCAGTCTCACACGGGCTTTGTCGAATTAATCTTAACTAACTGACTTCGCGGGGTCGATCGATAGCTTGCGGAATGCTTTTGTCAGAGCATCATCGTAACACGTCAAGTAGCTGGAGCACGTTCGCCGTCGTCGTCAGTTCGACGAGCAAGTCCGCCGGATCAAATACGTTTGTCAATTGAGAATGGGGCATCGATTCGGAATTTCATAGTCTCGCTTCATTGTCTCGCACGAATTCTTTGATCTTTGTCGAAGCATAAAATTCCAACTGGCGCAATAATAGAGTGGATATCCGTCGATATCCACTCCGGGGGCTCTCGAAAGCTCGCGAAAGTTATAAAATCTCTATACCGTACCTTATCGCTATTACATTTAATTTTCAGTTCTAAATATCCTCTGTATAAGCAATTAAAATTCTTCACTTCTTCATTTCCGTTAATATTACAAGCAATCATGCATGTATCAATGTAATATTTGTATAAGATACTTCGATGTTGAATTTCTATTTAAGTTCAAAATTTACTTCATGAATTTGATGCGTTTGTGTCTCTTAATGTATGGAATGTCAATAATGCGTCAATATCTTTCCACACCGATGCTTGATATTAACGGAAAAAGTACGTTCTATGTATCGTGCACATTGCAAGGTACATACTTGATTGTGACGATTAGCTGAACCCATGACGGAAAGTTTCCCGTCGTCGGAACTTGGACGACAACGGCGCAGCTGTTAGAAACTATGCGACGTCGATTGCGGCAATCGACCTCGGATAGTTCGTGCAAGAGACACGGCCGGCGAAATTATACGTCGCGGTGTACGTGTTCTTTTCTCGAACCGCTGATCCATACCGGCGAATCACATATGCGATTGGACGGTGCGCCGGTGATACTCACCTGGAACAAAGAAAAGAGAAAATCATACGTTAGAGAAATACCAGAGGAAACGTTCGAATGATGTTTCGTTGAAATATCCGTCCTCCATCTTTATCTCGATACGAAAATATCACGGATATCACTTGAAGGTGAAAGATAAGTGTCCTAAATATTTATAATTGGCGCCTGAATGATCGGGACACTCTAAATTTCGAAAATAATCTACGTAATACATATATGTATCTGTATAATTATATAGATGTATACTACATATATACATATACTACATATACATACATATATACACATACACATACATACATATATGTATATATAACTCTTAAATACATTAATATAAAAATCTTGTTTTATTTTTGCTCAACTTCCTTCTCTTGTCAAATGTTTCAAATAATATTTTTAACTCTTATTTTAAAATATTAATGGAAAAAAGGTGTAGGTACCTATTATTCTTTAACTCTCGCTTCATGGTATTCTGGATCACAATAGCTAGTTTCGTTTCTATGCCACAATATTATTTTCGCTATACAGTTTTTATTTTGAAGTAATATAATTCAACCTGTGATGGCTGGCAACTTATTTATTTCTTAGGTTTTATACTAACAATAGTTTTGAAATTAATATTTTAGTTAAAATTAGTTTAAACGATTAAATAATAATAATAAATTTATTAAAATATTCATTCTTTTCTCTCTCTCTTTTTCCGTAAAAATATGCCTTATATTTTCAATATATTAATTACTGATGTTAATATGCACGTAACAATAGAAAAATAGAAATATACTTTAATAATTTTTTAAAATAACAATAATTTCTTTACAAAAAAATATTTAGAAAAATAAAATATCAAGATTATACATCAACAATCAACATGAAAAACAATGTTGCCACTTGGAATATTGAAACATGAGAATATTAATGTTTAAATCGTTAATACAGACTATTACATTCATATATTATTCACGATTGTATTGCGTTTATCGCAGTTCCTGCATAATAGACTCGTGAGGCATGAAAGGGTTGTCAGTCATACTGTTACAGAGCAATGTGTTCATGCGAACAATCTATAGCCGGTGCACCGGAAGGAATCGGGCGAGCTAAGAGGTAACGAAAGCGGAAAGGAATAAGGAGCGCAGTGACGTGAAAAGGACTCTTTGCGGCCTGCAAAAAAGCGCTCCTCGTCGTAGCTTCGCGAGGAAGATAATTTATTGGTTCAGTGAGCTCTCCTATCTTCGAGGTCCACCAACGCGGTTTGAATCGTCGTCACTTCGATCTCGTTGCCATAATATCCGCGCGAGCCGCGTAGTCGACTCCAATTATTGGTCTTCGAGGGTTTGTATTTAACCAGAATGACTCTTTTCTTTCGCCGCGCCGTCCGGCCGTTACTTAGATCAGTTTTGCGTCTTTTTCTCGACTGGCTATAAAAGTCGATGGCGTTACGGAGAAATCTTGATAAATATCGCTCAGGAAACTAATATCGCGCGAATACTAGGCTCGCGCGAATATTCGTAAAATGCGAACCGAGTTATATCCAAGTTTTCTCTATCAACACGAGCCCGCGATTATTTGATAAATTTGTCTATAATACTTAAATCATCAAGCACACGAAGAGAAAACGACGAGAAATATGCATAGTATTACACAATATTCATTATAGGTACATATAGACGTATGGTTGATAAAATCGACATCTGATATGAACATTTATATATTCATGCATTCATTTGTATTTAGCAGCAAACGCTGATATCATTTAGATATATCACTCACGTAAACATTAGATAAGAAGATTAATGGATGATAATATATTAATTGCAAGATGAAAACTGAAACGAAAATACCTGAATTACTATCTATGAGAGAGAAAAAAAGAAAAAGAGAGAGAGAGAGAGAGAGAGAGAGAGAGAGAGAGAGAGAGAGAGAGAGAGCGCGCAATTAATATCATGGCTATTATTACGTTCATGATGGTTACAAATCATGAATCCACGGAAATTATTTGTTATATAAATCCGCTTGCTATTGCATTTCGTTTTGTCATAATAATGTGCTCATTATTGAAACAATAACGTCATTTCAGCGAGGATTTGATATAAATAATATTCTGATTTGTGTGTGTGTGTGTGTGTGTGTGTGTGTGTGTGTGTGTGTGTGTGTGTGTGTGTGTGATATAAATAATAAAACTACAAAGTAAGAAAAAATTAGAAAATTCCTGTGATCAATTAACTAGTTCATATTAATTTGTTTGTTCTGTAATATATTAAATAATAAAATACAACACGCCCGTTATGTTCAGAATTCAGAGACGATAAGCGAGGGAAAAGTGATAGAATTCGGAAGGGAATTGAAATTAGAATCAAGATATACACGGCGGTCACACCGGACGGACATGATAGTCGAACACTCTAGCCGCGTTTCTAGGATATATATTCATACACATGCAAGCGAGCATTTCGACAACTTGCTCAATTAAATGCGCGTCCCTCATCCGATTAGCGATGCACCTTTGACGGTCTTATCGACATACCTCAAACGTATACCCGCTCGAAATCGCCCGCAGAAACAGATTGGTTAACGTAATCGAATTGGCAAAATCATTCGTCGCAAAGCGATAGCGGGTGTAAAAATCTAGAAACACTTCCCCGAAGTTGAAAAATAAAGTCTTACTTCGTAAAATATTTCAGGAAGAAGGCCGAGAGTTATGTTACGTGTTTCTCTCGGATAGAATATAAAATACAGACGTCGGGGGGGGGGGGGGCGAGGCGTCTCGTACGAAAACTGAAATTACGAAAGTAAAGTTACGTCAGTCAGAATATAAAGTGCAAAATTAGATACGTCATCGTTACGAGAGCAATGCCATCCTTGCATTTTTATGACGGAAACAGTGAGACTTGTGGTGGAACATTTTCGAGAAACCGAAGATTCTCCGCCTCTACCGTTTTCCCGACTCGAAATAAACGGCGTGTCGCGATATTGCGAGACTTTTCGTGATCTCTCAGCTTTCGTCTTCTCGTCTTCTCGCGCGCTTTTCGATTTTGCCGTTTTCTGGCGCGGGTGTCGTCTCTCCGTCCGCGCTCGCATCCCGGCCGCCCCGGAGCGCCCCGTCGCGTCGGGAAGGTGAGAAAATGGAAATACGTGAGGAATGCGACGGGGCAAAAGGAGAGCAATAAACGGGATTAGAGTCAGTCGCGTGCTTCGCATAACTTGCCGGTATTGCGTAATTCTAGCATGCACGCGTGCGTACGAAACCACGCGGCACGCGTATAAAGCACGTGCGTGCGCAAACGTCCTCCGCATGACTGCGCACGTGGCTGCACGCGGCGAAAATGAAGACACAAAAGTGTCTCTCATCCATTTCCCTATCTTTTCAATTATATTACGAGGAGTAACCGGAATATTGTTTTACACGAGAGTCTATGAAAATCTGTACCTAAATATTTTCTGCGGGGAAAATATCTATTTCTATGCCTAGGCCACAAGTATCCCAAATGTCCATATTTGTAGCTAAATGCCGAGTCGGTTAATTTAAACAGCCCTATAAAATGTATCGATGTACATACAATACAGTACATACAATAGGATGTCTTGTAAAGACCATAATAACGCTTGAATTCAGATTTCTGAAAGTTTTTTTAGATGAAAATCTCGATACCAAAATATCGAGACTGTACAATGGTCGAAACTAAAACTAAAAATATATTATAAGATTATACGTTTATTTTGAAAATAGCGCTTGTTACATTATAACGTCACTCATTTATCAAATTATTATTATCAAATCAGTATCACTTGATTTATTACATTATTCAGTTAGAAAAAACCGATATATATCACGCTTTATTAATTTTTACTTTTCTAAAATTAACATCGAGATTCATCGTTCCACAATTTACGATATGAGATAAACCATTATATAGACGACATATAGGTATTCAATTTGGAATCGCTTGAAAATAGAAACTGTTATTTATCCAATGCGCTCGCAATATTCTCGCTGCAGCTCGAAATCCTTGGCACGGCAAATGTCGCAGGGGATGCTCGACACGGCCGAAACGTTGGCACGAGAAGCCGAAACGATTCGGCGCAGCCGAGTCATGGATCAAATGCGGATCGAGCGGCGCGTGACAACTGGATTTCGTGGCCTTCGTGTCCCCGCGAGAACGGGACGCATTTTATTCCCCGCCGGTAGAAAGCGCGCAGTGGGATTTCGTGATTTCGTGCCGAGAAATCGAGTCCGACCAGGGAGTTGATAGGCGATGAAATATGAGGCGCCGGTAGAAGGAAAGCGCAGGGTATATTCGACCATCACCGCAAAGGAGCAATAAAAATCCGTTGACGCGATCGTGGCAGGCTCGAGAGGGAAAGAGAGAAAGAGAGAAAGAGAGAGAAAGAGAGAGAGAGAGAAAGAGAGAGAGAGAGAGAGAGGGAGAGAGAGAGAGGGAGAGAGAGGGGGAGAGAGAGAGAGAGAGAGAGAGAGAGAGAGAGAGAGAGAGGTTCACTTTTCGAGAGCTTGCGGGAAGAAAGCTGTGGGAGGGTATGTAAACGTCGCCACGGCCGCCACGGGGAGACGTGACGAGATGAGATCGCTCGTTGAATGCGAGCCCGAGAAATTTCTGGGACGTCGTCGACATACACAGTTCATCCGCGGAGACGCGTCTACGGCATAACTTCGCGCTCGCTATTTCGCGAGAACAATGTTGAATGTTTACGGGGACATCGTGGTGAAACTTTCGGTTAATCTCTGCTCGCCTCTCTGAGCTGTCTCGCCACGGAATCAAGAATGCTCGGATTTCTTTGAAAGGGATTCTAAAAGTCTTGACAGATATCTTCCGACGGCATTGTTTTGTCGAGTCTTTTTCCAATAAAGGAACAAACGATTCGTCTCAAGTTTAAATAAAAACCCACGTATTCTAAATACAGATACAAGTCACGATTATATCATTGTTTGTAAAAATACATAAACATTTTAGATAAATTAGGACGAGTATACTGGCTCTCTTAAAAAATATATAATTAAAAAAATATTTCTATTTCTTCATTTTTGCGCCTTTGCGAGTTTTACACTTTGAATTAATGTAACGTTCTCTGATCTTGATGAAAAGTCACAAGAGGAATATTAAAACTGTTATTTCATAAATGTTGGTTCACAATAATGTAGTCCAGCACGCCTTAAGGGGCGCGTTATTGGACTGTTTATCCTCTACACACAATACCCTAGCAAGCCCCCGCAATATCCTTTACTACGGCAGCATGCCGGTGACACGTAATAAAGTCCAGCTTGTTCCCGTTTGACGCGCTCGCCGGAGCGGCGCGATCCAACCTGGGGACATGAACTTTAGATGCATCGCTGTCGCGCAGCAAAGGTTAACGAGCGCTCGGGATACCACGGGTTTCGGTATATTTCGCTCGATTAGGCCACGCACAGTGGATTTATGAGCGTCTCTAGTAGCCCGTAGGCCGCCATTCGGGACGTCGCGGATGCGGGTAATATCCGTCATTACGCAACGTGCACGACGTTCTTGTCATTTTTACGAGCGAATGTTAATAGCGCATTTTTCAGTTCGGAGCAGCAATGCGCTCTCACATGTCACTTATCCGCTCCAATTATCGTCTTTCTCATTTATATCTGTCTCGATGAGTCATTTATAAAGCGACATATCGGTGCGCGACGTCTGCGCACTCGAGTAAACATCGTGATTAAAAGAATGGCTTTGGAGAAGCGATGCGACAGCGGAATTTAGATCGTCTCGTTATGAATGCCATTACAGGATCGGCAAACGGCGCTGAAAATTATTCGTCGGAAAATGCATCGCGTCTCCTTCGAGCGCCCCAAAAGCGTCCTCCAAGATCCCGTAAGGATCCCGTCGTCGCGGCTGGTCACGCGAATGAAGCGGGAATATTATTCCGGGCGCGTGCTCCACGGACACGAGCCTTAAGTCGCATTCCGCGCGGTACCCCGGGGTGCTTTTGTCAGATGACATGCCGGTGAATAATTCACCCGGCTCATGCAGCGCGATGACGTTCGCCGACGAGAAATCGTGACATCGTAATTCGAGCTGATGCCGGGAGAACCCACCTACCGTGTCGCCCATATTCCGCGTTTCCAGGGAAGGATCGTTTATATTATCAGTCCTCGCCCATCGCGGAGTCTCCAATGCAGAAACTCGAAAAACGCGTTTTAATGTTCATCAAGTCGTCCACCGTGCATAGAACGTAGTATCCTTTTTTTTTCTCTGAAGCAGCTCCGGATCTTATGGCGTATAAGTTCGCGAGGCTTGTCACGTCGCGTCGGTCGGCTGTTCTCGGCAGAGTGGTACGCAGGTGTGCCGGAAATGGCGGCGATATTGCTCGTTTATATAGCAAACATAATGGAGTACACCGTGTCGTGTAAAGGTACTCTTATCTTACAAGATTATTGACTTCGGTAACTTCTCTGCCCCCTTAATCCCTATATAATAATTTTGCGTTACATTATTCATGTTTCTTAAAGCACTTTGAGAGATTTCGAATTTATAATATTCGTTTAAGAATTCAGAGTAAAGTCAACTGCTTGAGATATTTTTTGCATCGTTTTTTCTTAAAATCATCAAATTCGTTCCTTGAATTAATATCTATTGGGAGTTCGATGAGAAACGGTCTTTTTAATTCAATCAATAATCATTAATCTCGATATCTCGTTTAAACCAGTTTTTTTTTCTTAATTTAACTTGAGCGAATATAAATCTTCAAAAATAACCGGGAGAGATTATCTTTATTTGCTTTTATTCCACGTGTCTACGGATACAAGATCGTTTACATACACCGGACGATATCGCCGGAATCCCAAACTGGGAATTGAGGGATATCGATTTTATTGAACTACCAGATATAAGTACGATAATACAGAAACTGTTGTATGCATGCCGTTGCACTTTAAGATAATGGTCCCATAGAGCAGACAGCTTCTGTCTCGTATTATCTTCTAAAATGTTGTATTTATAAGTTGCATTCTTATCATTTGCGATGCAACGGGTGTTGGTACTCGACTCAGCTATGCGGGGGCGGATAAAACGTTTTATGAAAATGTCTACGTAACATTGAACGAAATACGAGAACGCAATAAAAAAACGTTAGTCACACTTTCTCTCAGGTTTTACAACGTTTTACTATCATAATTATAGACCAGTAAATAAAAATATCGTTATATGGTTTTATTCGTTATTCCTTTTTACTTTCAAAAATGCAAATCAAATAAATTGTATTAATAAAAGCTGTTCCGCGACAGAGGAAAGTTTTTGCGGTTTCTATAATACTTTAAACCAGCCCGTAATTGGATAGCTTTTATAATAATCAAGGTAGATCGCAAATAAAAATCCATTCCTTGCTATTATCTAATTTATATAAACGGGAGAATAATTTATTGATATTTTCCTTTATTTGTGAAACTTATTTTCATGCAAGAGCAAATAATTATCGCAAATTGCTCGCACGGAAAATAAAATGTGTGCTACAAAGAAGAGAAAAAGAAAGAAGTTAGTTGAAAAAAAAATTCTCTCTAATGAAAGTAATGAAATGAAAATGTATAACTTTGCAATACTTTATCAAATTCCATTTTTCTTCTGTAAAGCAATGAGTATATTTTTTAGCGTATCCCGGAATAATTTCAGTGAGTAAAATATTACCTGCAGACACGACAGAATACTGCATATTTCGTAGGGAAGATATTACACGAAGCAAATACACAGATGCGAGAGAGAATCTGTCACGAGGAACAAAACGTAAACATGCACAGCGCAATATTTTATCGGAAACAATTCTTTTATACGGTAATACGGTATCTTTAGTGGGTAACCTCTCGGTTGGATATTTTCGTAAATATAGTAAATATATATCGATCGGTATTGCCAAGGAGAGAGAGATCTAGCCACGCGAATGCGATTCAGATGCTGCATACGCCGCGCGCCGGTCGAGAAACAGACGACCGCATTTTCGCGAAACCGGAAAACGAGTTTTCTATCCCCCTCGCTGTCTACCCGTTTACGTATGCGACGCTGCTGGAAGTATTAAATCTCAAATATTTAATATCCTCAGATTTTCGTAATCCCGACGTTCGCGTGTATCCTGCCACGTATCCAGTGCGGACCCAAACTCCCTCCATCCCAAAGTGTGAAGCGTGTTGGCAAGTATTACAGCGAGAAACGACATTCTTTGTTCTATGTAGACACGTACGACTCGTACAGACGCGACTGGTTTCGTTATGTATATATTATAAAGTTCATATTCTATAAAGAAACAGAAGTGAAACTTTCGTCAAAAGATGCAATTTTGAACAACCGAGATGAAAATAGGTGTCTCGTAAATTGGTTATGATTGAAGAAGAGAGTATTGATTATTGATAAAAATAAAACTATATATATTGCTGTCATTTACATGCCCACTGCAGAATTGTTTTTTCTTGCAAAAAGTGAATAATATCTTATTTCTGACGTAAAGTTTAGAAACAGTTCTTCCTTAATATTCGGATCCCTAATTATTAAGCGAGGAATAATTATTAACATTGTGACATTTTCACTAATAAAAGTCGACATCAAATATCAAAGATAAGTATTCATGAGAGAAATAATTAAAATTATTGTACTCGATTTTTTTCTTTTTTTAACTATACACACAGCATCGGAAAGTAACATCGTATTTCAGCGAAAGCCGGATAAAGTAAAAATATTCATTTGAACATCATATTGAAAAATCTAAATATCCTGCGACAGTCAAAATACTTTTATGTAGATACAAAAATATAAAGACATACATATATAATGTATTTTTTTCTAAACTTTTTAGTTCACGGATTTTGCTGTGGACAAATTCCATGCCGTCGAAATGTATCTGCGCAGAGACGTAGAAAATCGACATTACATTCCGGCTTAATGCCAGCTCTCACTATTCGATATTCTCTCGATACGAAATTGCAATTGTTACGAATGAAAATAAAACATCTCCGAATGTATCTGACGGCGAAGTAATTTTTCATCGGATAATGGAATCGCGAGGTGGGAACGTATAAAACGCTCGTCGCGATGCTCGACAGCTAGCCTGGCTGATTTGACATTAAGTTATTATTTTAAATTCAAAAATAAAAAATTTATCATCGCATTTCCGCCTGTTTTTAGCTTCAAACTCGGCGAAATACGATAGAGATGAGCATACGAAACTTGTTTATTCCATTTTTCTCATTTCATTTATTATAATTTCATCGTAATTGAGCTAAAAAGTTAATTTAAATGTAACAAGTTACAAGTCTAAGCCAAATATAGACAAGATTATTTCTTCTCTAATAAATAATAATGAATTAAAGATATTCCCCTTATTTTTTTAAAGGAAAATTTATCTCGTTGAACGCGCGAATAATAGGCAAAGATATCTACTATTATTTACGATTATATCCTTCCGGCACTCAAGTGGTACAAGTGATTATCACATCCTCGTATAGAGAACCACCGATTCAATTCCACAGTCCAACCAACACGTAGAAACCAATAATTGAGGGAAGTAGTTTGCCTTAACTATTAGCGCCCGACGTATCTATAACTTATCTGCGCTATAGTGTCCGATAACGAAGACATAGGGCTGGACAGTCGTTAGAATTAATATCATCCGTTCAATTTCGATTTACTTACCAAATGCATTTATCCCACTAGATATTACATTACGAAAAAATATCGCGAAACAGAGCGAGACGAATTAAATTGAATTAAATCTTAAATGCATAATTTAAAATAACTGAGGGAATGGCTCGTTTAATATATATACAGATCTTTGCGTTACATTTTATTGAATAGAAGATTAATGAAGAGAAAAATCGTATAATCGCATCGCCAAGAAACATGGCATAATTGAGTTTTCTTACGTCAAGTATCTTCACAATTTTCGATCACGTAAGACATTATATAACAGTCCGATGAAAAAGTATACTCGATTATCGAGCGACGCTGAATCTTCGCGCTTATCAGTAGTCGCGCAATGATAAGAGATATTCGCGTCTAGGCTGGATGGCGCATCGCCGCATCAGCGTACGGTTTCCATCGGTGCAGTGAAAACTTGAGAAGCGACGGAAAGAATGTTCGCGTCGCGACAACTTTCTATTTAAATTGGATGGGAAATGGAGAGGAAACTGTAGAACGGCTCGGGTTGGGAGGGATGTAGGCATCGCTCACGAGGGAACGATTTCAGGGTAGATTTCGTCCGCCTCGCGTTACGGTGTCTCGCGCGCGTATCGACGAATGCATCGTTTAACAGAGAGCGCGCGCCCACGCACTTCGGGGAGCGTTCGAAAAAAAATGAATTTATGTCTGCCTGCGCCGTCTCTCGAACTGAAGGTTTAGCGAGAGAAAAGGCCGCTATACATACACCTCGGGGTGTGTGTTGATAAATGCGGAGCCTGAAACTCATCCCGCCGATTGCGTGCTTCGCGCGCGATATAACGCCAAGAGAAATGTTTCGTTTCCGAGCGTTCAAAAGACCGGGGGATATATAGAAGGGGAAGGGGGCATTAAGACAAACCCATCTCTCTTTCTCGCACAAGAGACAGCGATAACGACGAATAATTTCGCGCGAGATAGGCGTATCGAGCGATTTCTCCGCCATCAGTTCGGGAAGAAACGCTATTACGAAAATCGAGCGGAGAAACTCGGGGGTAAATTGGACCGTAAGAGAATCGGAGAAGTGATAAGGCATGTCCGTCGCGTATAACGCGCTTGTGAGTACTTAACGATAAAGTTGTCGTTGGAGATTCTCATTTCCCGCTTAGATCATCGTCGAAATAGATATGCTCGAAATGGAGATAGCGCTTGATTGATGTACGATTCGATTAAGGCGAGAAGATAAACAGCTAACCAAAAATTAATTGCGCAAGATTAAAAAGATGGATAATCTCTGTTAATGATATGCTATCAAATTATTAATAATGCTCGCAGTAATTCCATTGTAACATATATTTAATTGTGCGAATTATTTTAGCAATTTTCTCGTAAAATCGGATTTTGAAAGGCCAGCAAATTATTGTACAGAAGATTATAGTAGAATCGCAAATCACGCAAATTGGAATTATATTTTGATTAAAATGACATTTTTTTCGTTTTCTTTCTTTCACTGAAGACAGTAAAAAATGTGTTAGACAATTGAGCAATTTCGTACAGCTGGAAGGTCTCATTTTAGAAGAAGACATAACTTTGCAACTTCTTCCCGAGATTCTTGAATATTCCAAAATAGACGCGCGTGTTATTTTCACGCAGCGCGAACTCAGCGGAGATGGTCGAAAATGATTTCAGAATGCTCCACGGTACACTCCAAGCTCAATTTCTGGCGAAGACAAAACTCGACGAAAGTTTCAACGAAGCGAGAGGCTTCCCTAGGCCCGCGTTTTACGCGGCACCCTCACGCAAAGGTGCTTCCAACTCGTTTCGATGAAACTGCCGTTCTATTATTGCTCCATTTGTAGTATGCCAGAAAACTGCTGTTTTTATTCCGCGGAGAAACTTTCGCGAATTATCGAGACGCGCCGTTGAAGTTGTTACGATCACAAGTGAGGTCGTGTTGTGCTTGTAATTTGCGCATGTAAAACTGTGCTTCCCTTGTATATAATGTGTTTTGTTACACACGTACTAAGCAATTTTCATTCTTCAATATCGCGCAGCTTTACCGCATTCAAATACATTTGGAAGAAGATTCTAATTTTAATTGTTTGAAAGAATTTGACGCTCAGCGGTGACTATCTTGAATATTTGCAGAGATTTTTTGCGCTGATTGTAATAAGGGCTGCTTCGAGTCGAGCTCTTCGTGCACTTTGGAATCGTTCTGCCTCGCCAGAAAAGAAACCCATCGCGATGACATCACGGATACGCTCTTTACACCACCTTCCGTGCAACCTGAATCGGGAGTCTTTTTCGCGCTCGGTCGGGGAACCGTCTCATTTCCGGTTCGCCTGATCTCTTCGCTTTGCGCCCGAATGACATGTAAAGAATGGAATCCACAAGAGCATCTTAGGCTGGCACCATGGCAACGCATCGCTATTTCGACACGCTCGGCTAGCTCTTCCCAGTTTTTGCGCTCGAGATCGCGAACGAGCCAGTAGTTTCGCTAGGAAAACGAAATCGAGCTTATCCCGCGATAAAAGACATCACCACCGCGGGCACATATACGATTTCCACATGTTGCTACATTGAGTGAGCCGAATTGGACTACAGTCCTTAGCGCAAATAGTTTGCAAAAATTTGCAGAAAATGCAATTCAATTGTTCATGTCAATGTAAAGGTGTAATCGCGATTAAAATAAAACAAGAAGATGGTTTTAATTTTGGTGAACAAAACGTCAAATACTATAAATCGTTCCCTGCAGTTTCTATATATTTATTATAGTCAAACAAAATAAAGACTATAAGAAATATTATAATCAATACATCCTGCATTTATATTAGATCAGCTTCTTATTCGCGATACGTGCAATAGCTAATTCAGGCAAGATCTGCACTCAACATAATCGAAACTTGCATTGAAGTATCGTCGAACAGAACGGCGCGGCGTTACTCTCTCTTTCTCTCTATCCGTTTATTTCGATCTGATAACTACTCACCGCGACGTCTTTCAGCTCCTAAATTGTGATATACATGCAAATTTTCCGTAGCAAGGTCTACAGAACGGAACTTTGACCGCCATTACGACGTCGGATATTGAATATCGTAATGCAGTACCTCCGTTCTGCTCGGTCGTATATACCAAAAAGGAATCGAGCTACGCCCACATAGAATTTCTGGAGAAACTTTACGTTCTTATAACGGGTGTTCCAGGCATATCGCGAATATTTAAGGGACAGAAGGGACACGAGCGAAAGTATAATTCAATATAAAATCAGAAAAACTACCAAAAGCATTCTAAAATACGGACTTAAAAAAATATTATTTTACATGATAAAACATTTTTAGCATTGTCGGACTATTATTTCCAGATTTGGTTTAAATTGCAATCGTATAACGTGTTGAGAAATAATGGGAAATTAATAGAGAAAATATTTTCCTATTCTGAATATTGATCATCCGGCCCGAATAAATTGTTTTAACTATAAAGCGGAATAGTTTGGCGGACACTGCAGAGATTTCAATGTATACCGTGTGTATCCCTATAAGCGATATATCCATTTCATTGGAATCTACAGCAGCATGTATATATCGTTGTTGACCTTTCTGCATCCGTGCACTATAAATTCAGAACTGAATTTTTGCAGGACATCTCGATTGGATTCCTCCATGTATTGCGCTCGCACTCGTGTGTCAACAGTTTCACGACCGAGGCCAAAAAGTAGGCAGAATGATTTTCGCATTGCAATGATTATTGGATTTGTACCGTTAACCTATACGATACGATGATTCTGCCCCTGACCTCTGGTCTCGAAATTACGCGCATAATAGCGATGACGCCCGTTGTCCTTCTACCGTCGTTACATAACTCCATAACTACAGCGCCGGCTGTAAATTTGAACTGTCTTGGGCACGAATAGTTAGAGATCTACACGGGCGTCTTGCTGCTGAAATCGCCGAATGGTCGACCATTGTTATCAAACGACAAATCCGTTTATCAAATACGACGTTTAAATTAAAATTAAATTTGGATTGAATTCTCTTATGTTATACATAAGTTATGTAGAGCGCATTCTGTATATCCTGTGTTTCGGACATACGAAGAATGTGTAAGATAATAACAGAAAGATTCAATTAAGGAAAAAGTTGCTAAAAACTATAGAAGATTAAAACGATCTATAATATATCAGCGTAGTTTCGACGAAATATATTCATATTATTTTCTTCTTGACATTTTCACATATAAGATTCGGCAACTTAAAACAATGTTTAAAATGGTAAAATGTACATTTTACAACATATATTTCTTATAAGAGATTTCAATTGTATACAATAAGTTGAGCCATAATATTCTGCATACATATCAAGACAAAAGACATGTCAATATTCAATGACAACGGTTTTATAATAAAAGGAATATCGAGAAGAAAAAGATATATTTATAACTACAGATCAAAGTTTTTGATCAGTATAAACGAAACAGTTCCATCTTAATTAAAAATGCCTATTAAAAATATTTAAAAAGAAAAAGTTGTTTCATAGCTGAGAAAGAATTAAATTTTATTGCGCCAGAAATACCACACATTTTATAGACAACTTTGTTCATTTTTAGATCGATTGTGTAAGTATACAATTAAAAATCTCTGTGTCTTATTTAACATTATGCAGAATTGCGAGTCGAAAAATTGGCTTACGCGGAAAAGTTCGCGAAATCACCGGTACATCGAATCGGTTCGAGAGAGCACGGGCAAGCGTGAATTTAAAATAAACATGTTCGCTTCTATTCGGGAATTTGCTTTTGTGCGAGCGCACCGACGCGAATGTCGATCCGTGCACTTGTCCAAGCAAACAGAATTTGACTGCGGCGGCATAGCCCAGCGTGCGGGCGAAAAAACTTTAAAACCCGGACAAACTATTCACCGACTGTCTATCCGCCTCGAAGTGGGAATGAACAGATCGCGAATGGAAGGAGCACTTCACTGAAGAAGCTGGGAAACGCGGGTGCCGCGAGTAGATGTTTACTCCTTCGTTTCTCGACTCTCGCGGCGCTCGAACGGTACCGACAGTATTCCGCGCTAAAAATGTCCATTTGTAGCGATCGCCGTGTAATTTCCTCGCGTTCCGCTCCGCTTCGAAACGTTTACGAGTTCGTGAAACGATGTACTTACATTTCGCTGAACGATTTCGGAGAGCGGCATCAAACGCGAAAATTGGGTTTCCCGTAATATTGCGCGCACAAGAAAAAAATTTCTAATTTATTTATCAGTTCCACGAATAGTTTGTAACATTTTTTTAGAAAAAGAGAAAGTGCAGAAACGTATTTTCTATCCTTATATAAAATACTGTTAAAATGTCACACTGCGATAAGCGCAATTAACGTTTGGACGTCTAATTTTAAAATAAAGATCTGCGTGTTTAACGTTATGTTAGAAATCTGCAAAAGACTAGAAAGATTTTCCAGTTTTTACCACAAATCCTGGAAAGTACAGAAGATGCGAACTTCGCTACTATATCTCTCATATATCGTATATTCTCATTTATATAAGAAGGGTAAACCGCTTGGGAATTTTTATGTAGGAGGTCAAGTAGGAATTAGTGAGTATTACTTGAACAGAAGGTTTATGATGTAATAAGCGCAGTAATTCCTATTTTGGTAATACCTGATGCTTAATCTTTTCAACAACGTACTTGATAAATTTTGCAAAATGTTCGGTTTTAAAGAAACATTAAGACGACTCCGACCAACCGCATGGAGTGAGATAACTATATACAAAATAAACCTATTAAATTATCATCATTATAATTAGCATTATTATTAATGAAAACTAATAGCTACATAGAATGCTCTCTGTTATATAGTGTTATTAGTTCGTATTCCCTACCCTGATATTATCAACATTAATATTATTACTTTTTCTAATTTATTGCAATATTATATTATTAAAATGAGAGACAATTATAAATAATAATATAGAAATATAATAATATTAATTTTTATTAGGGTTTATCTTATCGGGATGTCTTTTTCGCATTCATTAACTCATTACTTACAAAATTGTACAAAAAAATCTTCATAATCATTAGTCACATTCGAGATATACGTAAAAATATATTTTTTCCTCTATTCTTTTAGAAACCCCAAACGATCTCTTATTCATTTTGCAGTTAAAAATGCAGTTAAAATTGGCACCATCACTTCTCATTTGACGATTTCTGCTGGTTGTGGGGGAAAAAAATATTTATAAAGAAAAACATGATTTATGAAAGAACCACGGAATAAATAGCTGAATGCCAACGGTACATATCAATTTCTTCTTATTTACCGCGCGTTCATATCATCGGAGATTTTATTCAGATTAAAAAGCGCGTTCGCTTGCTTGACCCTTGCTTTCGACATATGAACAATTAAGTTCCCAGGAGATGCGGAAAAATGCCGAGTTGGGAAGGAAACGTCGAGACGCCACGCCGTCTCGAGCCAACGACATCCTGGTCCACGTTCACTATGCCTATTGTTGGGGTTCGATCACCCCGGGGGACCCGACTCGCTTCTCCGTCCGCGTCCGCATAAGCGGAGCTATAGGTAGGAGCCACGAGGCATATACGGGCCGATACAGGTGCATGGACATCGTGGCCGGTGCAGCCGACTGCGAATCGCGGGGGGGCGACCCGTGAGCGTGAGGGAGCCCGTGAGAGAGGGATCGGCGCCGCCCGCGCTGGGGTGGCTTTTGAGATCAGGTAGGCAGGTTGACAGCGCGGTGAAAGGGAAAGGGGGACACGTTGGAGGGCGGTCGTTCTGCAGCTGGATGGTTGCTTTCTGTCGACGAGCATTGTCGGCGCATTGACTTATCGACCGGGGGATACGAAGCATAGCTCTGCGCTACGATGGATCGCGGTTATGTCCGTTGTTCCGGTATAACGAGGGTCGCCCTTATCCTGCCGTCCCTTATCCGCCGTCCCATCGTATACGTCTATCTTCGTTGCTACTATAGTAGGGCCGTCAATGCTCGTCATTATCTGCCAGCAAAGACGAAAATACGTCTGACGATGTCTCCAAGTGAGAGTAGGTAACTTGCGGGTAATGGAGCAGTGCTTGTTCACGAAGGGTCAATGGTACCGTTGTGGTTTACGTAATAACGGCTTCTATATATAGCGTCGTTAAAATGTTTGAGTAAGCTTCCAAAGGATATTTTTTAATTCAGAATCTATTTCTGTTTAGTAAAAATTTCAAGCATGAATAATCTATAGATATTAAGCAAAAGATTTTTCGAAAATTCAGCTTGAGAGCAAAAATATAAGTGATAAAATATTTCGTATTTATCTTGATAAAATATTTCGTGTTTGTCTTGAAGTCTATATTTCGAATCATTTTAACAGGGTTTTATTTGTTTCAACGTACGCATGCATTAATCGAAGCTGTTACTAAATACAATAAATAGCATTTCTCTTCCTTATGCTAGCAAAATTCGATAGAATTAATTTACCTACACAACGCATCTTTTAATTGAGCGACTGCATTTAATCGATCCTGCGCGTCACCGGGGTTTTTATATCAATCCGTAAATGTTTACAATATCGGGCCGAACGGAAGACGAAGTAAATAGAACGTCATCGTGGCACCATTCATTGTCACACGTCGCGCGGCGATGTTTGCAAATGCGAAAAT